>NC_088132.1:67781749-68084779 GCF_036370855.1 Dromaius novaehollandiae | reverse complement strand
CACGCCGGACCCCGGGCAAACGCCTCCGGGAGGCAGCCCGAGGCCTCTTGGTGCGCGGCACACCGCACCGCGTAACCGCCGGTTCTGCGGACCCCAAGGCAGTGAGGTGGCAGCATCACCTCGGCTCAAGCAAAGCTCCATTTGGGGGAGTCGCTTCCAGCGGCGCCAGCGACACTCTCACCCCGGCAGGCGGGCTGCGCCGGTGGGAAAGCTCCCTCGGGAGGGCTCCGCGCAGCGCCCAGCCGACTCCACCGCGCGGCTAACACGTACGTTACGGGACACCCAGAGCCGCCTTCCTCGCTCGCCCTGCCGCACTGCGGGCGGAGCTTCAGGCGCGCCGAGAGCCGCTGCGAAGCACCTTGCGTGGCGGAGCCGACCTTGGGGTAGACCTGTCCCCCCGCGCACCGCTGCGAGAGGGAGGGCAGCGCCCGCCCAGCCCCGCCGCACGGCTCGGCTCCGGGGGTGCCGGCGTCCCCGGTCCCTTTCCCCAGCGCCAGCACGGGGGGAAGGCGAGCGAGGCCCAACGGCCTGCCGCAGCGAGCCGCCCTCACCTGTCCGAGGCGATGGCTCCCGGTGGCCGCTGCGCTCCGCACCCTCGCTCACACGCACGGCAGGAAACACGGGGCACCAGCGCGCGGCGCCTTTAAACAGCCTCGCCGCCCGAGTGCCGGCCGGGGCCGTGAGCGGCAGCTCTCCCGACCAATCACAGCTGCCTCCGCTCGGGTCCCGCCCGCCGGCCGGCTCTCAGCGGCCGAAGAAGGCGGGGGGAATGGTGTGAGAAAGTGACGCGACGTGGCCAGAGGGCAGCGCGCCAATGAGGACGCGGCAGAGGCGCGGAGCGCTCAATGGGAGCCGAGCGCAGCGCGGCGGCAGCCAATGGGAGCGCGCTGCCGACTGCGGGTGAGAGTAGGACGGCTGCCGGTCCCCGGCGAGGCGAGGAGGCGGTTGCCCGGCAACGGGAGGCCGGGCCCGCGCGGCCCGGCGAAGCCCGAGCATCGGGCCGCGCACCGGCGGCGGAGGGGGGAGGGAGGCGGGGGGCGGCCTAGGACCGGCCCTGGGGGGAGCCGGCTGCCGTGGGGCGAAGCGGGGTGACCCCACTGCTCCGCGCGGGCCCGCCGTGGCGAGCAGCGGTCCGGGCCGCACGGGAAGGCCGCCCTGCGTGGACGTGGCCGTGGCGCCACAGCGCTGCTCCTTGGCTGCCGCACGCGGAGCTGCGTGGCGGCCATGTGCAGCCCCTCTGCGAACCGGGGCGGCTGCTCCTCACGTGGCGGGGGCTCTCCGAGTCCCCGTTACCCCTCCTTGTCCCCCTTTATTGCCGCGGCATGTCCGTGCGCGCCTCCTGCCTTTAGCAGGTAACTCGCTCCAGGAGGCGCGATCCCAAGCGCAGGGCGTACGACATCGTCCGTGCCTTAAAACTGGGCCTCCCTTCGTTGCCCTAGCTGATAAAGAAGAGGGGCTCACGGCACGCATGTGGGTTTTCTCAGTGGAACTGCTTCAGTTTCGATGCTCTGTACTCGTTCCCCAGGATCCTGCTGTAACGTTCTCTTCCCAGCTCCTTGAATACATAGTCTGTGAAGCCATATCTCATGACGCTGCTATTAGCTGACAAATTCATAATTAGTTTATGTATGGATTTCAAATACCAAGCTCTGTAGCCTTCTGATGATTTATATCCTATTACTGCGTAGGCTCCAGAGTGTCCCTGCAGGAGTCTTCCCTGGCCGTACAGGGAGTGTAAACATTGGTTGCAATGGGAAGCTGCTTCATAAAAATTACATATACATTTTAAAGCCTGGATCGTTTGGTTGCAAAACACCAAGCCAAAGAAATATACTCCCTTAGCAGGGTGTCTGGTTCCATGACTTTGGCTTGCTACAGCCAGCAGAGGACAACACACAGTATCGGGGCGTAACAACCAGGTCAATTGCACCAACTTATGGTCAGGTAAACAGAATGCAAAAGGAGGGGGAAAACTCTCACTGAAAGTCTTAACTCCTCTCTCGTTTTTTCAATCTGTATTAAATTAAATAACTATTCTGCTATCGTCACGTAAGAATACAGATTTGTAGTACTGCTCTTCCTAGTGCAAGAATTGAGAAATACTACTGAGAAATTGGGAAGAGACATTTTGTTTTTAAGTTTTCCTGTTACTTTGCTCTCTGCTGATAAGCTTATGTCAGTCTGTGTACAAGCCAAATTCAATCTGTGATTATGAAATTTTTTTCTGACAGAATACAAATTCTGTAGGCTATGGCATAGTTATGTTATATAGACACACCGTGTCCTCCATGCCTACAGACCACACAGACTTCTTGTTAGAAAGGTTTGACTTTTTCTACCCTGGGTATATAAAACTTCCATTCCTCCTCCTTTTCCCTCCACCCACAAACCAAACCAAACTGTTTCCATGTTTTAGACTTCAAAACAGGTTCCCAATGTCAGCCTCTCATTATGTACATCAGGGGCATGATGTTTCCTCACAGTGGGGTACATTGCCTGTTCTGCCTTCAGAGAAAAACAGACTTTCACAAGAGATGAACCAATCCATCTCACTGAATGTGAGGGAGCTTGTCAGGGCCCTGAGAGCACCTCTCCCCTCCCTGGGGGTTTAGCTGCCTTTTTGCGAGGCCAGCTCTGCTACAGTGCGGTCACGTAACCTTGGATCAAACTGCAGTGAAAAAAGCTGCGTGCGAAAAAGCTACGAGAGGCCTCCTCAGTGACCCCTTCCCCCTTAACCTGGGCGCTGCGTTCAAACTCGGGCCCGTGCCTGAGCGACGCGGCAGGTACGCCCGTGCCTGGCTGCCTGCCTTGCTGATCCTGACCCACCGACCTGACCTCCCAGCTCGACCGCACGCCTGCCTCGTCACTACGGGCTTGGCTGGAGATCCGGACTCTTGGCTGACCCTGCTTGCTGTCACCAGACCCACTCTGCATTTCTGTTCGGGCACGGTGGGCCGGAGCCCTTGTCGGCGAGGTCGCTGCCCTGCCTGCCTTGCCGTGACGTTCGGCTCCTGGCTCAGCTTCCCTTGCAGAGCAGCCTGCCCTCGCTGCTCCCTGACAACTTAAATGTGCTCGGCTGCAAGCCTGTGCTTGCATGTTTTTTTCTGATAAATGTCATGTTTGCTTTCAAAACGACAAAAGCAGAATTTTCTTTTGCAGTTTTGAGGTGTTTCTTCAACAAGATATGCAGATGTCAATAGCCCTTGTAAAGCTTTTTCTTCTAATTTTTATTACATCTTCACAGATCTGATCAAGAAAGGGTGCCAAAATGACTAACGTTAGCTTGAGGAGAGGGTCTGCAGTATTTATGCTTTTTTTCCATAGTGCAAGATTATGAATGACTTTCCATAGTTTTTCACATTAACTTTCGATGATGTAGAAGTGATATGAATGTAGAAGATGATAGACATGCATGATATCATTGCTATCAGCTTAAAGTAATGTATTTGCAAAAAAAAAAAAAAAAAAAAAACCCAACAAATTAACCAACTAGAGCCAATAGAATTATAACAATGTTCTCCTGTTGTGCCTGTTTCAAAGCACATTTAAAGATTACACCTTGCATATGATGAAGAATAGCTAAACAATAAAATATGACAGACAGTTTCTGGAATTTAATTTATATCCTAGAATAATAAGACTGAGGTTAAAGACACACTACAGTCATAGTACTTTAATATTTATATGAAGTCAAATTCAGGGTCTAGATATCTAATCTAATGCAGTGTACTTTTCTCTTACTATATATCTGGATCCAGATGCTAATTTAAACTTGCATCAAGTTCAGGTGTTCTCTTCTTACAGAATAGTTCCATGACTGACTAATTCTTTATAGTCTAAGATTTACTACTACTTCTTAACCAGTAAAATTTCTTTTATAATTGGTGTCAAAGCCATCATTCCTTTTCTTAAGCTTTGTGAGTCTTCTAATCTACTTTTTCTGTCACTGAGAATGTTGTAAGTGAATAAACCTATGGGTGTTTTCAAATAGCAATCCTTTTTATTGGGAAGGAGAAAATCTCATGGGAGCAGCTTTTTCTTCAGTGTATCTTTGATGTAACTGTTAGTTCCACAAGCACGTGAGATTACAGAATCTCTTTTTAGAATTTTTCTATTAAAGCAATTTGTTAGACAATACATCTTATTTTACCTGCATTCTTTGCAGAAACTGATAGCTGTAATTAAATCTCAATACCTGAATTCATAGCATTTGGATAAAGTTTGGATAAAACCTGAATCTTGTCTCAAGTAGGGACACACAGACTCCAAGCTTTGGGTCCCATGGAACCTCTTATATTTGAGAGACAAGTATAACTCTATTTGAAAAAAAATATATTGAATATAAAAAATCATGAGATATGATTTTGAATACACTCAAGGAGATGCCATGAATTAAGCTTATTATTATTTAGTATTTTAATAAGTTAAATAGTATTGATTTTATAAAAATTACTATTATTTCTTCACAGGAAAGGATCTTTCTATACTGCTATTGCAATACTGTGATGGCTTTATATGGATTTCTGGGAAAGATTGCAATAATGACATTAAGTGGTTGGTAGATCTTGTTCCAGATCTCTTAGGTAACTAGTTATAACCCTGTAACCAAATTATACTCCAGACGTGATTGCCAGTATTTCCAGTCCAGATTGTAAGAATTCAGGTCATTCTGCTTTCGTGGTTGTAAAACTTAATCAGTCTGCCCAGTGACTCATTTTTTAACAGAGACTTTAATAGAGACTGTATTTAGTATATTTGAACTACTATAGCAAAATGAATACTGCATCTTGGCAATCTTAGAGCTGGAAACCTAAGAAAGGAGAGGTCCATTTACTAAAGATGCCATTACTGAAGAAACTCAGAATAACCTTGTAGCAAGGCTCGGATCTTGCTAGCAGAGGACAAACAATACTTCCTGGTCCTCTGTTAAAATCCATTCATCATCTGAGTCCATTTTGACAAAAGAGGAGTTTGAATTTAGGTCTCTCCCACCATTTCTCTCTTGTGTAAAAGTGGGTGGGAGCTCTTAATTCAGTAGTGTTTTGAAAGAAAAATGCTACTATGTTTCCTGCCCTATGACTCTCCTTTAGTTCTAGCTTTAAGTCACTGTATCAAATTTAGAATGGATGTCTCAACAGATGCAACAGATTCTTTGCTTTTGTTTAGTAATTCCCAAGCAATTGTATCTGTGACATTTTTCCTAAGCCTCCCACAGAGATAGAGACTATCATATCAAGTTACAGTAACAGCTCTTAAAATAAAGAGTAAAAAGGGACAGATTCTTAAAGCTATTTAAGAGTGAATCTATTGGAATTTTCAAGAAAATTATATTAATTATAGGCCTAACTAAATGATTTCTAGGCCTCGGTTGAATTCAGTAGGAACTAGACTTCTAAGTCACTAGAATACTCACTGGGGTTTTCAGAAGCAGCCAACTGCATCTTTGGGCATCTAAACCCTTCGAAAAGATAGCTTTAGGGATAGCTTTTCCCTCCTCAGGGAAAACAAAGTCATGTGCTGTAATAATCTCGTCTGCAAAACAAGATGTCGAGATGACTCTAGTGGAAAAAATATTGATTTTATTTTTTTCCACGTACACAAATAGCAAAGGTCAAAAATAACGTTAAGGTACAAAGAGTGTGAGGTCACTTAAGTCAAATAAAGTTTGTTTTTTACTGAGAACCACATGAGTATAGACTTACTTTAAGAATTGACTGAAAATCTTACACAGTATTGCAGTCAAAGAGATCACACTAATATTTATAATTCACTACACTGGAATGTTTTATGTATTTGTGTGTCAGTGTTCAGGAATAATTGAAACGGTACCATGCGTTAGATCTTTAAGGGCTGTTTTGATACTTCAGAAACCAACACTGGGGAAGAAGGTTTATTAGATGACTAACAGAAGTTATTTCTAACTCCATTCCCACCAAAATGCATATGAATCCAAATTAGAAACACACTTGGCAGGTGGGAGATGACTTCTATCTTCTGATAATCTCAGTTTGATCTACTGAACCCAGGAGAACCTATTCTGAGATAACATATGCTCTGAGGAACCTGAAGATGTAAATGAAACCATCAAAGCCTGTCTTTTAAATTTGGCCCAGGAAATGCAAGTATTTTAGTAGTATTTGAGTTGCATATCTGGCTGAGTCTTCTTATCATATTAGTGACATTGACAATGCTCATGTCTTGTAGCAATTCCAGTTATTAGAAAACTATAAAATACATTTCGATTAGTTTGTTTCTTTTATACAGTATGCATAAGAGGAAGAACTGCAGCAGTGCTCTAATTTCAAATATGAAATAGTAATTTTTGAGCACCTAGGAACCTTGGATTTGGCAGGGAGGGAGGGAAGACAGCTGACTATAAAAATCGGTGACCACTAGGAAGCAGATGATATTCCAAACTAGAGAAATAAATGTGAGCTGTATGCATTCTTTCAACCGGCAGAGTACACGTCTGCAAGCCAGAACGTTATGTAGCTTCCCAGCAGCCCCTACTTGAAATTAGAGACATCCCTTTTTGTAACAGACTGAGTATTCCAAGAGGTCTCGCCCTTGATCGCAGCTGCTGCTGTTGTCTCATCTGGAACCACAATTTCACTTTTTCTTATCCTTATTTATGCTCCTTTTTTTCCTGTCAGCTTGACTTTGCACCCTTCTTTCTTCATTCTCCCAAACTTTCTTGATTTGCCTCTACCATATGGGGATACTTAACAATTCTTAACACTTCTGTAAGTGAAAGTCAAATGTCTCACAGGGGGCTCAGACATGCTTACACCAGCCTGGAAAGTTAGCTTTAATACTGTGATATGATGGACATCTCTGATAGAACAGGCATGGAAATGAGGGTACACTCAATCCTTTGCTGGAAAAGGGCAGTGGTTGGATTGATGGGAAAACTATGAGGCACTGAAATGTCATCATTAATCCACCCCAAGATATCTGACTCAAGAGGGAAGCGCAAAGTTAAAATTTGGAATCAGTAGCAGGGCATGAGGAACAAAAGAAACAGGACTGCCAGAAACAGTGAGATAGTGACAAATACAGCATAATACATTTGAGCAACTTAGCAGTTGACCTGGGCCCATTAGGATTGGATTCTTTCTAATACACATGCACTGTATCACTGTGGTACCTAAGAAGTGTAGTATCAGAATGCAAATGAAATGATGGAAAATGTATGCAACAAATTTCAGTTTGCATCAGTCAGAGGCACTTTGTCCACTTCCCCAGCATGGTGTAACAGGCATTCAGGAGGAAGAGCTTCTGCACATGTTCACAATTGAAGAGAATAATCATGACTTCTGCTCCTGGCAGAGGAGTTTCTACCTGTCATTTTAGCAGGCAGAGGATGGGGCTATGCAAATGTGTATAGTGTACACAGTATTCTGTAGAAACTGGAAGAACAGTTAGATGAGTTGCCTCATGCCTGTTAGGATACTGTTGGCTCTTCAGAAGTGATAATCACATTTCTGTTTGGGAGGAGTCAGTTTCTTTCATCAGATGTGTATCTGTGGGATCATACCTATCCTCTAATGACCTTGCTAGATGTTCACCTTTATTTTCGTTTGGGAACCTATTAGGAGCTACTTTTATCTACTGTCACCTGCTGTGCCTTTTCTTATTTTTCCATTATACAGTTAAGACTTAAAAATTACAAAACAAACACAAGTAACACCTCTCAGGAGCTAATTTAAATCAAATGCAATGAATGAGAATAACAAACAGTAAATAACAGGGGAAGAGGAGGAAGAGGAGGATTATGCTCCTGTGTTAAGTATTTTTGGCTCACCAGGAAAATATTTTGAGTATGCATTCTATGGCATTTAACTCTTTTTAAGATCTCTCTTTTCTCCTATTTGTTACTTTCCATGTGTGCTTCTCTGAGGGAAAAGTGCCTTTGACTGAGATGGCTTTGTGGGAATATTAAATTAGTTTCAAACATTTCAAGGAAGGAGGGAGGGAACTGGAGACTATGCCGTACAGTGGAAGACAGTGAAGTGCAGTGAGAGGAAGGCTATGGAGTGGGTAGCCAGATTGGCATCATTAGCAATCCCCAAAGGAAGGCCCTGATGGGCAACCCTCAATGGTAATTACAAGAAATTCAGGAAAGAGGGTAGGAAGGATGCAGTCAAAGGATTTGAATGGGGAAAGAAATGAGCAAAAGCAATGGAGATTATTTTGTTGCATAGTTTTGGATACCACACTTCAAGTCTGAAGAACAGCGAAATATTTCCAGTGATAATAACAGCTGAAAGCAAAGCGTTTGGAATAGCAAAAAGAAATCTTGCTTTTTGCCAGCTTCAACTGAACTAGCAACCAGATATCTGTAAGGTTATGTCAGAAAAAAAATCCAAGTTCATGACTGGGAGAAAACAAAACAGACAAAAGTACAAAGGTATTGCAGAAACATGATTGCAAACAGAGAACAACAGGACAGAAAGGGACAAAGGATGGGACTGGGAAAGATGGAACAAGGAGAAGGAACTGTCTAATGGGATGTTAAAGCAGAAATTACAGGGTAGGTAGCCATGAAAGCCAGATAGGGGAAAGGAGAATTTAAGTCTATTGTAGATCTAAGAGATACAGCAGAGCACTTACTAGAAGACATTGTCAAAAAAACCTTGTCATTTTGCTGGTATTCTGATCAGCAAGATTCTTGTGTTCAGGTGATGTTTTCTAACACCGTTTTCCCTTAGACGCTGGATATTTGAAAGGTCATTTTAGTGCTACAATCACCCATCATTGACGAATTCTGCTATCTTTGTACATAGTGCCGTAGTCCACAGGTGTCTGCATCATGGGGCTTGCTTCACTGTGTGACTTTCTTCTCTTTCTTTTTATTTTGTTTCTTCTTTGTCTTCTACCATTTTTTCTGTGAATCTTGAACCTCTTCTTCTTCATCCACTTCTTAACTTTTCTAATCTGTGGGCTTACACAGAACTTTCTGCCTTCTATGTAGAGACTGCCAGAAGGAGAAATAATTGTCAGTTTCAAAGAAAAAATGTAAAAAAAAACCCCCTCTCTTTTTAAAATTATCATACATATCATTCACATATGTAGGCCGCAAAGTTATACTTGGCTATATAGTGTCTATTAGCTTCTGTTCCTTTTCAAATACTGTAAAAGTTAGGATCTAAGGTTTTCACAATTACACCATTTTCCAAAATCACAAAAAAAGCTTTTCTTCTTCACTGAGTCTGAAGACAATCACAGTGTAAAACAGTACATTTGTATTGGCAATACATAAGTAGAGCATTTTTATCATCATCCTCATATAAATGTCTAAGAATAAAAAGTACCTACTAGGATTTGTTTAAAATTTATCAATCTCAACCAAACAGTGTGATGTTGTACCACCCCCCAAAAATACATTTATCAAAAATAGTCTATGTATGAAAGTGAAGCTGATTTAATGAATTTAGGCAAGGTTTGTAGGGAGACTGGACCAACAGTTGGGGAAAAAAGAGAAGCCTTAAGGTGCATAAATCCTTCTTCAGTGCTGAAAGAAAAGCAAGTTTTGAAGTTAGTGCAGGCTGGATAATGATCAATATTAATACTGAAAATTCAGTTGTAACAATCAGAAGTTTAAATAACACACAAAAGGACAGTTTTAAAATTACACAGGACCTTATTTTTCGTTGAATTTATGTTAACATGCTAAGATTTTACTTGTTTAAATGGTGCCTAATAGTTTTTAATTTGAGGGTACCCCTTTCACAGAGAATCAGCCAAAACATCTCTTACATAACAGCTTCTAAGTGACACAGGCCATCAGCTTTCTGGATGTCAAACTTCTCCACTCTTTGGAGAATTCCTTTGGGAATTTCATCTGAAATTTTCGTGCAACAGCTAAAGGCCCCAGGAAACAAAGCTGAAAAGAGTAATAACAAAATTAGAAATAACATAGATATGAAGGGGACAAGCCATAGCTTGACTTGTCAAGGGTTAGTTCATCTTATATCTTATTAGATGAGATAGCATCCTTTTGACTTCTCCAATCAGAGTGTCATGTTTTTGTTGTTTAAAGAACAGCTTCCCCATCTCTTCTTATGCACACGTCTGTAAAGGCTTGGTACAGTAAAAAAAAAAGAAGCTTTAAGTATTTTATTTGTGGAAGATCACCAACATTAATGACACTGGAAGCGTTTAGGAGTGTAATTTAAAAACACTGCCTTGCAAGGTTGAATCAGCCCCATTATCTTTTGTTTTTGAAACAATTAATGCTGTTGCTCAGTTTTGTGCTTTCCTCTTCCCCTTCCCTTTCCTTCTCCCAAGGGCTTGGAGGTTCAGGACTGAATGTATCTCTGCTAGGGAATGATCTCCTGCAGATCTTTATCTGCTTGCTAATACCACCTTGATAGAAAAGTCACTGAAGCTTAAAAAGCACATCAAAACTCAAGAATTTTTGATGACAAATATTAAGATTTTGGTGTTTGCTTTTCTTCTGAATTAGTACAAAACTATAATTTCTAAAAGGGATTCCCTCCATCAGCTCAAGGACATCCAAAACTATGTGGTTGAGTGATTTATCGAGGGTGTGAGGGTCTCAGGTTCAAACCCTTGCTTCAAAATGAGCACGGCAAGGACTCCTATGTCCCCATCAATGAACGGGAGCAGTGGGAGGGGGTATCCTTTCTCTGTATTTTGAATAAAATTATTTTCCTGGACTGTAAATCAGGCTATTCCTTAGGCAATCACTTAGTCTTAGAGTGCAAGAGTCATCGCGCAAGAAAAAAAGAAGCAGGAAAATCCTGCTGAAAGAAAGGCACTTGTAAACGGGAAGATGAAGAAGCCTTTTAAAGAGTTTCCTGTAAGCAAGAAGATTGTGTGCTCTGTTTGCTACAAGGGGCCTCGCCGAGGACTGGAAAAATGGAAGACGTCAGCAAAGCTGCAGCAGTTAGCTGTAGCAGCTAGCAGTGTAGCAGGAGTTGCTGAAGGCCAGGCACACGATCAGCTACAGCTTGCGGGAGGCCTTCAAACCCGGTGGGACAGGCAATAGATCCCTGGGACTTCACAGTCACAAACAAAAGAGGCTGAAAGAAACCCGCTGGCCTAGCAGCTGCCTCTTCATCAAGCCAGAGAGAAGGACTATAAATAGTTGTATGTTGCAGAAGGATTAATTATTTCATGTTACCTGGATTATTTCCCTGTTGTCCTTTCCTTTTCTGTCTTCGGTAGCGTACTGTTGGGGAAGCCAATTAATTCGTGTTTGCAAATGGAAGTTTAGCTCACTGAGCATCAAGAAGTAATTTTTTCTGAGGGCTCAAGACAGTATTAGTGACACTAAAATACGAACTTTTGCTGCTGCCAGTCAGCTTCTGGCAGAAGGATTATGCAGGATAAAAGCTCGAGGAAGAGTAATTATATCTTGAACTCTGTGTGAGGTTGTCAGCTGTGCTTTTTGGAGAGGTCTAGTCCCGTGCTTCTTTTGGCAAAACGTGACAAGGCCAGTGCTGCCAGACTCCTGTGGAACAGCTGGATATTACAGAAGGTCTTACAGTGAGGCAGCTGTCTCCTAAACTTTCACACCTATTTGCTCTACTGTCTGGCTAAAATATCTTGCCTTTATCCCTTTCTGTACTTAGAAACACCACTCGCTCTGTTCCCCAGGTCTGCGCCATCTATACTGCACTGTCCTTTGCACACCTTATAACTGAAAATGAATAAATAAATTCTGTTTCAGTTTTATAGCTGTATAAGGAAAAATACACACAAACTCATATAAGGAATATAAAGCAAAATTCTTGATGCCCCTAGGTGGGCTTATGAATATCTCATTAGTCACTCGTGACAGATTCCCTTGAATAAGTAGCAATTTTAGACTGAATGCAATTGCCTGATGCTCAGTCAATCTTTGAACTGCAGCATTAAACACTCACATCTAATTTATACAGCAATGCAAAAAACATTACCTCTAAATAGGAGAACACACAACAGACTGCATGTGAAGCTAGTGCACAAGCCAAAAGAAAGCAGGTTGAAGTTTTGCAGGAGAATGTGAATGAAATGGTGCTCATCTGCTACAGGGACAAAAAGCATTCCTTACAGAGACTGAGAACCTGCTAGTGACTTTTTATTGGAGGTGTGTGTTTAGGGAGGCTGTCTTTTCTCATAGGGTTGTATGGATGTTTGCCTTGTGGCATTCTGCATAGTATATACAGGGCACGGGTACTACCATGGACTTGTCTTCTGCTCTCTTGTGTGCAGTTCTGTATCCTTTGTGAGGTGTTGGATGCATGGGCTCCACCATGGAGCAATAATTTTTAAAATTGTTCATATTTTTAGGTCTGGATTCCAGGGCTTATTCACTTTGTCTCCTTCAAGATGGTGAAGAGAACAGAACCTCGGTGTGGCTACCACTGGAAACACTTTTGAGGCATGATATAAGAGTAAGACTATATATACTGAGAAAAGTATAAGGTCACCAAAGTGCAAATGAACTAAACCTGGAGAATCAATTGCACTTGAAGAAAGCGATAACCAATTCTCAGGATCCTATTGCACTAGATGACACACAGGCCACGCAGTACAGCTGGAATGCAGAGCGTAAGGAAACACAGGCTGAAAATTGCCAAAACACTGTGTGATGCTGATGTGACCAAAGAAACACTAGTATCTAGTGCTTTATTGGAAGGTGAAATTTCTGCCATTCCTAGCAAAATCAAACCATGCAATACCTCACACATTACTGTCTAAAAAGAAAATGTTGTGTGAACACACGTCTTTTTTCTGTGAAGCAACACAGTTTAAGAGGGAACCCACCTTCCACACTGCACAGGCGACCCTCTCTCCAACCAGCCCAGCATTAGTGGTATAACTTGATTGTAATAACTCTAGCTAACTGCTTCAGGGAAGGCACTGACTTTCTTATTTTTATTTGTTATTCGAACCTTTTAACATTTACCCTTTTTTTAATATCAAATTTATCCTTTCTTATCTTCAAGAGGAAATACATGCTGGAGCTTTCACAAGAGAACCTTTGTGTTCCCGAAGTGAAATTCAATTCAACAACCTTTAAAATAAGAATAAATGCTCTTGTCTAATCTGCTACACAGTCTTTCATTCAATGCTGCCAATTTTACTGCAGGTATTAGAGTGTTTGGAATGCTGTAAATCCCCAGTGCTGACGACAATGTGATGACAGAAGAATATCAGGGTTTTCAAAAACAAAATTGTAAAAATTCATTTTTTACTTCAAGAGCAAAAAATATTCTGCTCCACATTTATACAAAAAAATTTTGCTCTCTGTCATTTTTCTGGTAGTGTCTGGCAAGGCCGTGTTTGTGACCATGCCTGGGTGCAATTTTGGCCACCAGAGGGCTTTCCTGACTTCTGTTCCAACAGCTACTGATACACAGATCCACAAGGAAAGGAAACCTTCCTGAATCTGTATTTACCAGGCCAAATTTTATTTGTATATTTGTGCTGTGACACTGAAATGAATGCGCAACGGCCAGCCTAAGAACAGCCTTCTGCTAGTTGGAATCAGGCTAGGGTGTGCCTGTATCCACACAACCTTATGCAATTCTGCCTGTTTTTATGAGGGTTATTGTTAAATGTGGAGCATCATTTTATGAGGAAAATTAGGTGATGAAGATATTTCTTCTGTGCCAGAGAGTTCAATATAAAGGAACGCAGTCTACGAAAACCTTTACTTTGACCAGTGTATGCACATGCCATTCCTATCATACAAGACCTGGTTGACTGGCCAGATAGTAAATCTAATGGAAGAGAACTTGCAGAGCCTCCTCAGGCCGGCAGGTGCAGTAGCCATTTTAACTGGACAAAGTTTTAATGCAGATTTGTCCATGTGTTGTCTAAATCCATAGGCAACTGAGCAGTTTCTGCTCTTAATGACTTGAGAAAAGAGCATCTTAAAGGCTGAAGCTCTCTGGGATTTGGGAGAGTTTGTTACCTTCGCTGAGAACACAACTTATCTCATAATAGAAAATTACAAAGGAAAACTAAGAATTCAAGCAAAGGACTGGCTACTCGACTCTGTTTTGAAATGTTTCACTTAAAATGCAAGAAGACAAAAAGCAATGTTATTTTATTAGATCTCTAAAATCCTGAGGACATACTACATTGAATGCCGGGCAAAGCTGCAAGCAAAGCCTCTTTTTCTGCATATAAGAAACCAATTACATGAAGTGTATCACAAAAAAAGTTGCTTGAAATCTTTGCCATCCAGAGCAATCTGATTTTAAAGGAAAAAGATCAAGGGCTCTTCTAAACATATTCCCTCTCAAGAAGCTTGGAAAGGAGGAAATTGTAGTTGAGTAAGAGATCTCTTTAGACAATTAATTTTTTTCTATGGATTCCCTCGAGAAATCATTTATGCTTTTGGCTGTTACAGTGTCTCAGCTACCATGTTCTCGATAATATTTGCTATGATAAATAGCCTGCCTGGCATTTCCTTGTTTAAACCATTTTAGAGTAACACAAAGTCCCCTAATCTGTTATGGAAACATTAAGGAAAAGCTAAGGTGAAACTCTAATTCCACTAAAACAAGTGGCAACTGTTCTATTTAGTTTAATAGAGTCAGGTTTTCACTTTTAAAATTTTCCCAGGCTACAGCACAGACCTTAAAGCTATCATTTTTGATCCCTTACAGAGCTGTAAAGGCTTAAACAGACTCAATTCTAATCAGTCTTTTTTTTTTCTTTAAGAAATTAAAATATAGATAAAGTACAATTTTACTTACTCTCAGATGTCTGGCTGACCACAACTGTTAGAATAGCCAAAACAGTGACTAAGTTCACATCCATTCCTTCTAAGTGCTGAAGGTATACTGCAACAGAAGAGGCTGTAAATTACAGGAAATAAAGTATGACCCTACCTCCCTGGCTTCTGTGGAAGAACATTATTTAAAGCCCCACCCTTACCGGCAGCTAGAATAAGGCTCAATTTTGTGCAGCACTTCAGCCGTTCTCAGGTATCCCTCCATATAGTCCTATGGGCTTCGGCAAGATCATTCTTCTTAGCTATACAAACATGGTTACGTGTTTTGCCAGATGTGAAAATAATCCTTTTGCTTAGTTGCATCAATCCTATCCTGTTCTTACCCCTGGATCCTCTCAGTGCTCCTCACCGATGAGATGCTTTAACAATAGAAGTCCTACTGATAGAAAGACTTCAGAAATAAATATTTGCAGGATTAAGGCAGAAGAAAAAAGCTTTGCTATCATGTATCACCTCCCTGTGAAAGCAGAACAGGCAACATCACGGGCCAAACCTGCTGTAGTATAAACAGGCACAATTTTTCAAGACGCCAGTACACTTGCGCTAGCATGGCATTTGACATCTCGGTTTTCAGCCCATGAAAGACCTAAGCAGAGGCCATGTTATTTAGCACACCTTACTCCCTTTTTGAACTGCTGGTAATTACAGCGGCCACATGATTCATGAAGGATGCTCCGGAATGTATTTGGTGAAATATAGCTGGAGAGAAACTGCATTTGACACATCTCCCTCCATTCTTTTCCTGACTCTTGCTTCTGCAGCCCATTTCAATAGTTCCCTGTGATATCTTTTATCTCAATCAGAACAAAGCCAGGGCTTTCAGCGAAAAAAGAAAAAAAAAAAAAAAAAAAAGAAAAGAAAAGCATATTTGGAGGTTAATAATTTCCATAATGCTTCTATGAGTGGCATCAAAAAAGTCTTTTCCTGACTTTTGCAGGCAATGGGGGAAATGTCTCTGGAGAAAAAACACTCCTTAGATTTCCTGCTACACTTGACATATAATGTGTTCCTGGTCTCTGTCTGTATAGAAATATAGTACTGTATGGATAGCAAGCAGTTGCTGTATTTTGCCCCACTCCACCACTGCCGTTACACTGCAAGCTGTCTACTTAGACCTTTTCTAAGGCTGAACTAGAAAAATCAATTCAGGAAGTCCCCAGACTGTTCAGCTAAATTCACCTTTGCTCTGGCTCATTACGGCAGTTCATAACATTCTTCAATTTCCAGGACACAAGATAGAAGAAATTGCTAACCTCAGAGACTTTAATCTACACTTACACTGTCCCAACACCAGTTTTGCAACTCCATCTAATAATAAAATAATATAATGCAATCAAACCTACTTGCTATCAGTTTTACTTCATAACTCTTCGTTCCTGCTTGACACTGTTATCTACTAGGTTAACAGAATGAGGCACCTGCAGAGTACTAGGCTCTCAAATGAAAGTCTATTGTGTTAAGACGAGTAAGAGAAGGTAAAGTATGTTGCTTGAAGTATATTTTCAGGAAAGTTGCTTATGTTGAAATCAACAAGCTGACTTATTGTCAGCATTTAATTACAGTGGAAAATCTGTATTATAAATACTAAAATACCACTGCCAAAGCTAAGAGAGCTTGCAACACCTTTATTAATTTGCTTCTAGATAAGGACAAGACTATTAGCAGCATTAGATGTCCTTCAAAATAACACAAAGAGGAACAACTTAGGGGAAAAAAAAGAAACACAATGAGGCAGGTGTTACTGGAGTAACATCTACCATGTTAGAGAAACAGGTTCAGTCAGTATTAATGAGATTTTGTATTCCAGTGGCTGCTTGACACTCACGGCAAAACGAGGCGCTTTGTGTACATCAGTGTAACTAAACAGTTTGTTCTGACAAATGCTTCACATGCAATCTTCAGGTACAGTTTTAAAGGCCTGACACAGATTACAAAAGTTTCATTCCAGTAAAAGCAAAACAAGTGTGGAGCGTTATAGCACTGATATGAGGTGGGGGAAGAAACCAAGGCTTTCCACATTTTTAAAGACTGTTTCCTCAGTAAAAAATTAAAGTGTTTCTAGTTGGTTGTTCAGGTAAGCACACATACTATGTTACCAAAAACATACTGAGTAACTAAGTATATCTGCAGATAGCCATTTCTCTGCTGCTGACAGCAAATCACTGCAAACTGAATAAACCCTACTTCTTCAGTTACATTACTCAATTTTAGTTCAAGTTTTATGGATTATGTTCTTTCAGAGTTCACAGTGGGTCCAAAAGAAAGTAAATGTTTATTTACTTCAATGGGAAAGTGCAGCAAGGAAATTAGGATTGTGTCAGACCTGGAACATACCTTCTTCTTGATAATGTGCCAACAATTTAAAATGTTAAAACTATTAGAACAGGGGAAAATGCAGACTGAGAAAACAACTCTATTTTATGCCATTGAGAAATTTAAAATGAAAATAAAGCCAAGAAACAATAGCAAATATTGTGCTATGAATCTACACTAAGGTATAGGCAGCCATCCAGCTTACAAAGAAAGAACAAGCTAGCCACTAATTCTTTTCCCAGAATTGCACTGACTTAATTGACAATGGCATTAGTTACAATCATGGCTAAAGTAAAGTGAAGGGTTTTATTGACATATTGACTTGGATTCCATTCAAAGCTCAAATGAAAATGCTGACCTGCAAGCAGAAAGTATGGCAACAGAAAAGGTAGTCATCATTCTTCTGTTCTGAGAAGCAGAGCACATTCTTGTTTTAGTCCTTTTTTAAGTTCTACCTTCGGTTTGTGAATGAAAAGGCTAAAACTGCTCTTTTAATCTGAGCATGTGAGTTCCGAGCAGAGAGTAATGACTGTGACTTTCTCTGGGTTAGTGCGTATTGTAATATAACGTCACATGGCTTTCTCCAGTTTCTCAAAAAAAGGCGAGGATAGACTGTCCTCCTTTTACTCCCTCCTTACCCTGCGACAAACCTCCTTTGCTGTGAGAGGTGTGGAGTGGGGAACAGCAGCAGAGGCTTCTGCTCAGCCAATATACTTGAACTCAAACCCAAAAGATTCTGTGGGACCCACAAGAGAAAACTGAGTCTTTACAGCTTTTCAGTCCGTGGACCTGAACTTCCAACAGAAGTGCTAATTACTGAAGAAAACTAAGACCACAAACTCAATTTGTCAAATCAGGATAAGTCATATTAAAACAACTTTGGATCATTGCTGACTCCAGCAAGATTTAAGTTTGAGCAAGAAGGCTCCTGATGTACTGACAGATAAAATAAGTTTCACTGTTACTTCAGTACTTCCTATTACTCTGTTAAGACTCATAAAAATCAACTTATTGTTCTCCTAATTTTCCCTAGAATGGCTTAAATCATAAGTGGACAGAGAATACAATTTAAAATTATATTTTGGACTTTCCAGAAATGTCTCCAATTGCTTGTGTGTGTGCCAAAATTCCAAATTGTGATCTCTTCAAATATCCCCTAATTTAGACTGCATAGGCTGAGTCCGTGCTTCCCTTACTTACATTCTCAGATTTTAATAACTGCCTAACTGTCATTCAGCCTTCTGCATGCCAGAAATTAATCTGTGGATATTTTCTTTCATAAATGAGTTCAGGAGAGAAGCTTGAGCTGTGAACATTTTAAATAATTAAGGCACTTCCTAAGAAGCAAGTCAGCCAAATTCAGTCTTCTGCCTGAGACTGAGGGGTACAAATACACCCCACCTCTCAGGAAAGTTCCCCAGTCAGTTAGCTAGAGACTCAAGCAGGTATATTTTACATTCAGCATTACATTTTATCAATACCTAAAAGAAGAGAAGAACCTAGAAGAGGGACTGGAGTGCCAAATTTCCCTCCCTTCAGGTGAATGTCCCCACAAATAGATTGCACTGTCAAGCTCTTCCTTTGCTCACTGGACTCATGACTCTCGCACACTCTGCTGCACAGTATCGTAGCATTACCAGGAGAAGCTGAGGATGCTCATCCTACCCCGTGCTGTTGCTTGGCACTTAGCGTTAGGGTTTGGACATGGATTTCCCACTCACAGAGTGGGCACTCTGACAGCTAAACTGTTACATAATAAGATGAAAGTTCAGTTCTTTGCAAGCATGCAGGCTTTTGCCCTGAAGAGGAGATTACAGACTACGCTCCAAGCCGACAAAGGTGCCAGCACTCACTGCAGTGCCAAAGTTGCAGAGAAATACCTAGTATTTTCTATTGCCTATTTCCATACATTTTTCTTCATGGGTATTTTGAATTCTATTCTTAAGCAGCTGACTCAACCTCATACACTATTTAAGTGCCAGACATTTTACCTGGAGAGGCCTTCGCTGGATTTTAGCTCTTACTGTAGCATTAGCTATTGTCACCAACGGAAACAGCACAGAGACAATCATTACCAGCAATACACAACAAAAGGGTTCATTACACAACAAAAGGGTTCATTCTTCTGTATCGCCTCCCTTGCAGAAAAAGCACTTTTCAGATCACAGGAGGAGCAGAGGATGCTGCACCACAGACATGAACAGGCATCACAATCTGACTGGGATTCAAAAGAGAAGGGAAATAGAAATCTCCCTGGTACGGTGGAAATGAGGATTGAAAGGAGAATGGAGGCTAATAAATTTCTGTGATTCCTTGCCTCTATGAAGGCAAGAAGAGAACACGGACATGAAAATACTGCATGCTGGAGAATGGGGCATCCAAAAATTCACTTCCTGAAGAAGCAAGGAATACCAGTTTGATAGACTGCTACATTAGCACTGTGTTGCAGTTGCTGAATCATGCTGGGAAGTCACCTGCCAGCAGAGCCCCAGGATTCATCTCCAGAATTTTCTTCAAGTCTTTCAAAGAATATATCAGTGCTGGCAAAATGGAAAGCTTGGCTGCCAATGTGGTGCTCCCATAATTTGGGTTAGCCAAATGAAAACTCTTTCCATATCTCCACTATGACATTTAAAAACTGACATACTATTAAGCGGGTTTAGAAAAATGACCTTATTCACTGAGGAAATAAGCACTGATGAAATGAAATTAAATTAAATTAAAAACTGAAGACATTATGAATCTCCCAGGTTAAAAAGAAAAAAGGGGGGTGGGGGAGTAAGCCGTTCAGAAGTCATGAAATCACTGTAAGAAGCTAGGGGAAGGAACATGTCTTGTTCTAGGAGCTGCAGCACTTCCTTTCTCAGTCCCCACTCTTCAAAAATCAGTCATAATTTAAAGGATTGCGACATGTGCTGAGAGGACCAGAAGGCCCTGAAAAGAAAGAATGGGGGATATTTTCCATGGCTGGCTAGCAACTTTATTCAGGAGAGAACCTGCCACTGAGATAGACAAGTGGGAAATAAGAATTCTGGAATTTGTATTTCTTAATACAGCAAAGATCTTTAATTTTGTAGACTTTCTTATTATTTAAAACATTTTTCCTCAGCAACATAGCTTAGTCATTCTCTCAGACAAAATATGTCAAAAATTTGAATTTTATATAAGTTGTCCACACAACCTCTTCCCAATCCTGCCTCCCAAAAGATTTCTCATGACAAAGCCGAGCGTCAAAAAACAGGTTCTCCTGATTTTTTTTTTTTTTAATCCTACGTCTTAATTGGCTTTTTGGATGAAGAAGTGAGTCTGCTTTTTTTGATTCCTAAATGCAAACTGGGGGAAGGAGAGAAGGTCTACTCACAAATATATAGTGAAAGTGCATGCCCTACAGAGCTAATATCTGACTACACAGATAAGTGGTCTGGTTCAGTATGGTCCTTCTTATGTTTCTAATCTGCTTATTCCAAAAGAGCCTGAAGCTGGCTTTCCAAACATATTGCATTGATTTCCCTATCTTTTTAAAAGCAGCGTTGTAGTAGAGGGATAATAATAAGTAAGAAATGTTCAGTGGAAACTAACAAAAATGAACTAAAATTGAGTTAAACAAAAAAGGTTGGTACCCTTCTCTACCAACATAAAGAGACACAAATGTTCTGGCTTCTGGTCTTAAGCTTCGGCTGCAAACATGTTTACGGTGACAAAAGACTTACGCAGAGACAAATGCAAACATAACCGCTACACAAGGTTATACTAACACAAAGCTGTGTGGAATACATGCAATACATTACATCAAAGCATGACGATCGACAGGCTTGTACCAATTTTACAGGGAACAAATGCGATTCCCCTTTTTTGGTGCCCCAGATTGACTGACCGTTACAGGGGTGTGTGAAGTCACTACTAACCCTGATCTTTGAACTCTGGCGGCCCTTGTTTATACCAGGAAATTACGTTTTGTCTTACAAACCAGCATGTCCACATGTTACATTTGCATTATTTAGTTAGCACCAAGGCTTTTTACACTACCTCACATGATCTCGCAGCTGCCAGCTAACAGTCCTTTCTCAACAGCCCTTTCCTCTGCTGTTGTGACATACTCTTTAGTCTTGCACAGTACACTTGGTTATTCGTTAACATAGTTGAATTCACATTTTATTTATGCTCAGCATAAGTATGGAAGCTGGGGAAGAAGAAAAAGAGCTTTAAGACTTCTTTTAGTGTTTTTGTATCCTGGGCCTACTAAGAAATAACAGGGTTGCTCTAATTAAGGATCTCTCCTATCTGAAAGGTCTTTCTGGACCCTTGGTCATGGCAGGGCTCCAGAATGCAAAACAGAGTCGTGGGTTTTCACCTGCATGAATTTTCTATCCATGTACTTCCTGATTCAACGGCTGCCAAGCAGCTTGGCGCTAATGGGAAAACTCACCATGCAAGGAGCATTGATCCAAAACAGCTTCTTCCCCATTCCTTTTGGATTTCTTAATTTCTTTTTCCCAGAAGGGCACAAAAGGACTTCAGTATAAATCTCAGTTATATGTTATGAAGAAACACTGTAGGTAGGATTGCAGCTGAGTTTATGTTGTAATTTGTACTCATAAGTTGCAGGAAGTATATCTATCTACTACTTTTGAAAAATATAATACTTTATCAACATGACCAGGAGGCATCCATATTAAAATTTTAACAGTAAAATGATGCATGAGTTGGCATTGGTCCTCCAAATTCTCCACCATCATGAATTCTACATGTCACCATCTCTGGAAAATCTACTTAAGAAATTTTTTTTGGTGAGAATTTAAGGAAAAAAAATACATAGGGCTATTTTTGGCAGCTTTCCTTCTGGAAAACCAGATGCATGAGTTTCGTAAGTTCAAGAGGCATGGGAAATGCCAGCATTTTTTCTAATTTGCTAGTCTGTTACTTCAAGCTAAGCAAGACCAGAATCACCCCTTCTATTTTCATTTATATTTTTACAGTTAAAAGTTACCTACAATGTAACATATAAAACAGATTATTTAGGTTGTAAGACTACTTGGACAGACTTATTGTTATACAATAGCTAACATAATGAGTGACTGAGACCCTTCTGCACTGCCCAAAACAAAAATAACTACTAATGAGGAGATCGTTAATAATATGTCTGCTTCTGCAATTCTCACTGACCTATGCCGCAAAGAGCTTTGCTTGATGGATTAGGACTGTTTTTCTTTAGAAAACCATTGAAAATAAGGTGATTGCCAAATACTTCTCATCTGCAATAAAGGCTATTCTGTTAAACTTGCATGGTGAATCAAACTCTTCTCTTGGCTAATGGATTAAGGCTGCGCAGATGTACTTGAGAGCATAATTTGATCCAGGAAAACATACAGGAACATACCTGCACTCAAATCTCTTTAATGTTACGATAACCGCTTAAAATTAGGCAAGTAAGTAATCCCTTTTGCTTCATCTTATCTACACTGAGATACCACTTACTGTATATTGGCAGTCAAAGATGGGGCACTCTGACCTGTCCGTTCTCTCAGGGATCCAGTTTTGGGGTTCTAATAAAAATTGAATAAGAAAAACAAGAAAGCTTTTCATTAGGTACTGACTGTCTTTTCCAGAGGCGGTTTTGTATTCTCCAGAAGATGTTACATGCAGTACCTGCCATAATGGTTTCCAGCACATAAAATACTTGGAACAACAATCTTGCACATTTGTATTTGCTGACTAAACAGGTGCAGGAAGGAGATTTACTTTGGCAAGTGAATTAAATATCATAGTTCTTCACCATTCTAAAGCCTATTTCCTGGTATTGGAAATTGTCTGCAGTAACCTGCTGTCCTTCTGTAGTTTTAAAACCAAGCTGTTTCATCATTTTAGGTCAGCTAGACCTCACTGATAGATCATTTAACCATGAAACTCAGAGCTAGGAATTACAGAGTTTGAAATGAGCTCCTCTGTAGAACTGGCTTTTTCTTGAAAAACTATGTTTCATCCTAACATTCCCCAGTCAGCTCTACTTCTTCAGCTTTGAAGCACTTATCTTTGCACATACTTATCTGGCCTAGCTTCCCCATTTGTGCATAGAGGAGAATAAACCTTTTCTTTCTTTCTTTCTTTACTAATTAGGGACCTAGTGAGATTAGCTGATGCTTATAAAGCACTTTGAAGATAAGAGTAGCTGTGCTAAATGCTACCACCAGGTGACTCATTGAGACAGGAATACTAGAGTAAAAAATCAGGTGTCAGTTAAGAAGTTTTCCTTTGATAAATTATGAAGGGATGTGACATTTGATAGAATTCAAATATATTTTATTCATAACACAGGACACCTGTGTTCAACTGCTTTGATTTTGAAAGCCAAGAAGTTACTTGCTCTGGAAGGTCTGGGTGCTCTGAATAATAAAATAAACCTTACAGTTCTCATGCTTCACAAAAAGCCAACCAAATATGACAATAAATAAGCAGCCTGGTAAAGCATTCTCTCTTTTATGTACCTCTGCAAGTCCCCTCCTTCTCTATTGAGTAGACTTTTCAATTATTCCTAAAGGTCAGCAAGTATGGGTTATTTTGAGAAGGAAAATAAGTAGAAATAACAAATACCCTTTGTGAACATGATGGGAGAGTGTTTTCAAACATGTTTTTACTACAGAATATTGTGCCACATTTTTTTCAAGCCTAGATACAGTACAAACATAGAAAATTGTAGCAGCAGTTTTTCTTGTTGCAGAAAGAAAATCTGTTTGTTACCTCTGCAGACTGTAATTATGTCAGTATGCCAAACCAGCTGGAAGCTGAACTGAAAACTAAAGCTTTTATCTCCATTAATAAAGTAACTCCTGTGAGGGAAACTGCAATGATTTCCTGACATGAAGAAGTATCACCAGCACCAGAAATGACCTGTTCTCTACCTTCAGTCAATACTACTCTTTTTCAGAAACACTCTTTGCCCTGATTTACCTTGCAGTAGCATCATGTGTCATCCAGCAACTCAGTAACAGAGCTTTCACATAGTGTTTTTATAACCATGTAATTCATCTTCACCTGTGCCCTGGAAACCTGTTTTCTTCCTTGCAAGTGCAGAGTATGTGCATACTGTGTGGCAATGCAAACAAACGCATTAAAAGGCCAGTCTCTCAGCAAGGCAGGGAGGTAGAAAAACTGGATGAAGTAAAAATCAGAGCAACAACTCTTGTCTTTCACATGTCATTTTCCAACACTCTATTTTATATCACTTACTTCTTTCCAGGGAAGATGCACTTACAGTCTATTGCATAAGCAGTTTAAACCTACTCTGATGAAATGCTCGGTGTATGCCTAGTCTGAGCCATTTTCCATCTTTAACTAAATACTCTTTGTGACCACAGTGGGAGAATATTTGTAAACACGTGCCAATGGCAAAAAAGAAAAAGCTGTACTCATCTTTTTTTCAAGCCTTTGCATCTGTTCACTATAAAACAGGAAAAACACTCACACTCTTGATGATTAAGGAGATACTGCATTTCTTACACAGTAAATGCAGACAACAGAGAAACAAAGAAACATGCTAACATTATCCCTTTGAAATGGACAGGAAGAATATACTTTTTTTGTAAATTTAGTCACAGCCAAACTGTTTTTCCTATCTGAAATGAGCTTTTATAGAATTTGACCATTCAGCATGACTTTCAGTGGCAAAAAAATCACAGGAAAACACTGCTTAGTTGAAACTCAGGATTTACTGTTAAGAGAAGCAGGTTTTAACACACAGAGGAACTGCAGAAGTATGGAACCCTGCACAGCACATACTGAAATCACAGTTCTCCTTAACACTCTCCCTCCTTTGCACTAAGTGTTCAGATGGCAGCAGCAAGTACAACCCACAACTCCATGACAGCATCACAGAATAATATCAGAGGCTTTTAACTGCTTTGGTAAATATTTAGCACAATAATCACAAGTGATGAACTGCTTTATATTGTCACTAAGAGAGACTGACAGTGCACTGTACAAGCTCCACTACAGGTTATACAAGTAGAGCATCTTCTAAGTCTTATAAATGGAAAAAACTGAGTCAACTCTCATGGGGGAAAAAAAAAGGAGCAATCTTTTAAGGAATTTCATAGTCCTAGTCCAGGTCTCCACACACTGAAGCTATTTAAAAAGTGTAAGGAAGACATTTTTCTTACAAGAAAAATAACCTTAGCAAATTAAATTTTTGAAAGAAAGGTAAACTGAAGCAAAGACAGCATTGAAAATTTCAGCCATAATAAATACAAGGATAATAACTGAAATTGTTAAAACTTTTAAAGAGTTGTTTCTGGTTTTGGACTGTTGAGAAAAAAAAGTCTAATTTTACAATAAATGTTTGTTTGCATTAAAAAAGTTACAATTCATTTAAAAAAGCTGATCATCCCTGCACTGAAGTGTGCCTGTCTAGAAGTGATGCTGAAGTGCCTCATGAGAACTGCATTCCGTTGTTTCACTTCTCCATGTTTCCCTCCAGGTCAAACTATCTGCTGGACAAAATATTCCCTGAAGAGATGGTTTCCTTCTCCAATAACAGGAAATCATGACAAGTGATAGGAAGTATAGCCTGATCTACAATCCCGTTCAATAAACATGGGAGCCTGAAGTTCCCACACTACAACTCCTATGAAGGACTCTCAGAAGCACTTTCAGATGGAAATACCTTTACTTTCAGCTGAAATATTTTTATATTCAATTTCTAACAAGAAATCATAGATTTTATCTGGAGGATTTTCCCATGAGCCCTAATAGTTATGTAGCCACTAAAAGCAAAAACTCCATGTGAAACTGAAGTGTCTGATAAGGAGTATCAGAAAATAGTGTGTATTACTCTTCAGAAAACCATGAGAAAGCATAGGTGTTTTCTAGATAGACCAGCAAACTTAAAAAGCCAGATAAGTTTATTTAAAATACTATACCACAAGTGAAGATAGAAGTCAATATTTTGGTTTTGTCTCACTGTTTTTGTAAAGACTAAAACATCAAGTGAACAGCATTAAGCTTTTGTCACTGTTGAGATGTTTCTTGACAATTAATCATTTATATAGTGTGTGCCAAAGTTTTCTTTTCTCTACTTCCTAACTATATACTAACTATATCTAGCTTTTGTTTCTGAATTTTGCTACTGGTCTTACTCTAGGCCTTAGTGGACAGGATTTGTATCGTACATGTAAATAATAAACTGCAGTTTGGCAGTCTTTGGCCTCAAGTTCTTCATGACTTAAAAGAAGTAAAAGATTGTTGGACAGGATGACAAGAATAGCTTCCAGGACCTGAGGAATTCACACAGCACTATGGATGATGCAAATCCCAGCAAACTGGAGCTCTCAGCTCTCATTTTCAAGAATATTGGGTGGTCTTTAAGGACTGAACAAACTTGTATAGAAAAACTGATTTACTGAATACGTACTCAGACAAAAGCACTAACTTCATAATCCTTCTTCATATTTGGTAAAAATCCTTGCAAAAGAAGCACGTTATAACAGAAAATTATCACTAATAGTTACTGCTTGCAGGAAGTTTACTGCACTTGCCTGTAGGAGAACATCAATTTTGCTCTGCCAGTAAAATAATGCTGCCTTCTCTCCCTCAGTTTCTGGGAATAAAACAACCTTCTCCATTCAGGACAAACACATTCTGCAATGTCTCAATAAAATAATCTATAAAAAAGGTGAAGAATGACGCGATCCATACAGTTTCACCTTAGCAAATCATAACACATCAGATAGTTTTTAAGTCCTGTATACAATAAATCTTTACCTTAGAATTAGTCAGAGTAGCACAAGCATCTTCTGGGTTAATGCCAATACACTACAGATCTACCTTATGTTCTTCCTCTCTCCTTTACCCAAATCCAGATTTTAGATGTTTATCCAATTTCTTCCCACCGCTGTTTTGCTATTCAAGTCACAAACAAAATAATTCTCTTGCCTTTATCCTCTTCCTCCATTCTCACTGCTGACTGTCCTCCCATCTTCCTAGACAACTGGTGTTAAGCTTGAGATCCATATTCAGTTCCTTTCAGTTTCTTGCAAAGCCAAGCCAAGGTGCATTATGCTTCCTCAGTAAAACTTAGCACTGTTCCCTTCTTCAAGCAGGTACCCCACTTCTCATGCCTTTATTATCTGTTTTGGTTACTCTGATCGTCTCCTCCACAGCCACCCCACCTCATGCTATGCATTCTGCCCTCCCTCACTTCAATCCATGATACAGGCAGCTGTTGACAACCTGGTTTTGATCTATCATTCCAATCATGCCATTTCCCTTCAGAGGTTTGCCCTACCCGTAAATCATATTCACACTTGGAATGAAGGCAATACAAAAGAAGCCTCATGGGATTCCAATTGCAACTACCCTTTAAGCTTCCTCACACAACTATGCTTTACTTTTTTCAACTAGGTATGAAAACTTGGAAAGCATTAAACATAACTGACCAAACAAGTACCCACTCATCCTTCAAAACCCTCCTCAAACCAATTACTACTTTTTGCAAGCACTGGAAAAGAATTACAAGATATCTGAAGGGGAGTGTAGGATTGATCCCTCTGTAGTTTATGTATCTACATCTGAACTACTTAAGCTCCTATTTTAGTCAGCTGCCATCTAGCTATACTTCATTAAAAGTTTAGATCAAAATTCTGAGAGCTGGCATTTTAAAGATCTTGACAGCATCAGCCATAATAAGATCTACTTAAATCCATTTCTGCCTATAAGTGCAAACTCAAGTTACTGTGCATTTGAGCTAGATAATCAAATCTGTTCTGCATTTCTTTTCCTCACTTACAGCTTTACAGTGCATGCATTTTCTTTTAATCCAAACTGTTTTACTGATTCTAACTTAAAAGCTGGCTATGCTGGTTGTGCTAGCAACAATACGCAGAACAGCTTATTTCTGACCAGGCTTATAATTCTGGTTTTGTTTAACTATCAGCAACTTAAATTCAATTGTTAAATTGAAACTAGTAGGATTATTAAATTGAAACTAGTAGCATTATGTTCTATAAACTTTTGAAGTGTCCAAATAGGAATGAACAATGTGCTAAAATAAATGAGAGAATAAGCCTTAACGTGGTAAAAGTTGTAAATACCTCATACCATTGTTATGTCTACTACCTTAGGCTTTACCTCTTTATCACAGCTCTTGTGCTCACAGCTACTGTGGTTTGTTTCTCTGGCTCATCTGCAAAAACTCTTGTGAATGGGTGGACAGCACACAGAGCTAAAGACCACACACCAGTCCAGGAACCCTCACTGAATGTCAAGCAAATTTAAAGGGGAAAAACTACTAAGATCAAACCACTCCAGTAAAACTGAATTAATAATTTACTTGAGAACACAAGGAAGGCTCAAGGGACATGAATAGCATTCCCTGGACACAAAAACTGTTTCTGTGGTGGATATGGCAACATAGCATATAGTCTGACTCAGTGAATTACTCTTTCAACAGATGCTGTATACCACCCCTTTGCCCATTTTCACACATAAACCAGTTTTGGTTAAACAAATTTGGTTTTACTAACTGCCTAGAAATCTATTTAAAACTTCTATCAAGGGTATACAGGGTCACTTTTAATTAACCTTCAATATTCTGAAGACTTCCTTAACCTTGCGCTAAAACTTTGTTGCAGAATTAAAAAGTAGCATAGCTGGGTTTCCTATTCAGTTACACAAACACTCCTCCTTCCTCCATGAAAATTCAATACTAAATTACATGAAGAAAATAGATGTAGCAAACAGCAATTATATAAGCATAAAAAAGGAACCCTGTGTGTGATATATGTAAATACAAGTACTATTTATCTTTAATGTCAGGTTTGTCATAAGTAACATAAAACAGTTATACAACATTCGAATTTGTGATCCAATTAAATAATGTAAAATTTGGGAAATTTTAAGGAAAAAATGACAGATACAATTTAGTATTTTGAGGAAAAGTGTTACTACCTTTTTCGTAATGAATGCAAAGGGTACTTTAAGCTAACAGCACTTCCTTTGTTTCAATGCAAGGTTGTCTGTAACATGAAAACAAAATCTAACTTGTAGAACCAAATTACCATTTAGTCAACTCCTCTGCTATGTAACACTTAAAAATAACTATTTTTTTCTGCCATGAATACATTTGCATAATTGAGAATTCAGGTTTGCTTAATTACTTAAATGGAAATGTACTCTTGATGCATTTTGTTTCATTTAGTTTCATTCTGACATTAGCTGATGGAGTAAGACCATACATGTTCAAAATTATTAACTATGTACTAACATTTCCTTTAGAATGAATCTGAACCCCTTCCCTCTCTCCATGTTTTTGTGGTACTTCATTTCCACTAGCAAAAGAAATGTCCTTCCAATAATAAGCCAATACTAGTGGCCTGGTAGCTGAAAGTATAATTATTTCAGTTTAATTCAAACTCACCAACATTTTCTTTGGAGCATGACATCAATTATGGATAACTCACTTATCAATAACCAATTAAAGGTACATGATCATTAATATTATATACTTCACTATAGCAAAAAATGGTACCAGTACTCATAGGAAAACATGGATTACATTTTAAAGTCAATTACAAACTAATAGGAAATGTGTTCACTTTTTCTATTAAGGCCTCTAGGAATTAGAAGATTTTTCATCTTGTTTCTGGAGAACTGGGAAGAAGAAACATTCAATCTTTTTTCTTTTAATTTGGCAATTATTAGTATCTATTTTTTTATGGCAGCAATTCATTGAGACAGGAAAAAAAAGCAATACAGTTCTAAAAATAACATAGTTCAAAAAAACCACACTTTCTTCAACTTTAAAAGTACAATTGGAAAATATATGGAAGTAGTTTAGATTAACAAAGTAAGTGAACCACTGAAATAACAGTAATGTTTTGGCAATAAGTATTTCACATTATACATGAAATTATTAGCTTGAGTGTATTAACAATCTTTTTTGTGTAATTCACATGCTTTTTGTACTTCACATTTACTCTTTACTGTAATACATGCAATAAAGCACAAACTCATTCAGATACTTTTGGGGGGATTTTTTGCCACAGTTTTGCTATAAAAGTGCCAGGTATCAACACAGTTGGATCAATCAATGCAGTTGATATGTACATGAAATAATGGTATGTAATTTTTAGGAAATTCATTTGTAGCAGGGAATTGTATCTCCTAAGTGACTTCTAAATGTTTGTTTCAGCCTACAACTTAACTTCTCCTTTGTTCTCTAGTTTTGCTACCTACAAATTACAGCATCACACGCAGCATGACACTTAAAAAAAAAAAAGCTGTCAAAAAAAGCTTAAAAAGCTGTCAATGGAAATAATGTCACCTAAATGTCCGCATGAGGAGAGAGACTGACATGCCTGGTCTCCTGTGCAAAGCCTGCCTATCTCAGATTTATCTGTTATCTCATGCACACCTTTCTCAGTACCGCAAAACCGAAGATCCTTTCAAAGCGTTGCGACTTCCTGTTCTAAGTCCAAGGAGCGCTTACTCGACCTGTTTTTGCTAATGCAACAGATAGCAGCACACATATAAAGATATGCGGACCTCAGTGAAGGAGAAGCAGGTGTTGAGAGGGGGAGGGAAATGAGTCACATGCCAAATGTTTGCTACTTTCCTTAATACGTTTCTATTACATGTTCGTCCACTGCAGTGGTAGAAGCGGTATAAGAACATAACCAGAAAGAACAGTAGCTTGAAATATAGCTGGAAATTTTTGCAAAAAGACTCTAGAAATATAGAAATTGAAAATATGTATTTTTAAATTACTGTAGATGTCCCCTACTAGCTGATCTTTAAACATAGCTACAACAATAAATCATTTCAGCAGAGAATCAAGCGTCTTACAGTACAGTACGGCTCTTAAGGACCATTGGTGGAGATACAGTTACTATAAAATTGCTACAACTACAACCTAAAAGTAAGAAATTGCAACTTCCCACTTAGTTCCTATATATGTTTCACTCTGCTACAAATCTGGATATAGCACAAAACTATAAAAATATTTTGCCATAAAACAAGAATACAGGAAATTTTCTGCTTGGATTTAAGTGTTCACTTCTTCCCAAAAGATATTCTTTACTGGCATTTGGTAGCCTGTACTTTAAAATACATGTTAAAAATAAATGAGCAAGCAACACTCCTCCCCTATTAATCCATCATGCTTTTGGACAAAATACAGATATCCAGTTCCAATTCGAGGGTGCTAAAGCAAGGCATTTGTGATGTTGTTTATGGAAACTTTTCCATGCTGTAAAAAAGAAAAAAGAACCACTGTGTAAGAACAATTCTTTAAGAAATGCTCTGCTTCCCCAATTTTCAAGAAAAAAACCAAACATTTATTCATTTTAGAATAAACGGCCCATTGTACTGTCAGAAAAGTTTCTGTAAGCATGGAGTTATAGATGAAAAACAAGTAGGGCAGAGGCCATTCTTTTTTAGGGAAGGCACATTTTTAAGTAGTGCAACACCTTGTGTAAACAACTTAGTGGGCTCCAGAGGCCTTCAGTACTTTGCAGCTGTAGAGGAAGGTCTGCAGTACCTATTAAGCCAGCCATCACAGCTAACCTTTTTTGTAAATTTTTTGTACTTTAGACTAATATAAATATACTATAACTTAAGTAATGCTAAATGTGAAAGCGTCACCTAATTTTTACACTAAGATTATATATGCTCCTCTATAAAAATACTCCATTTCTGTCAGCTAATCATCACATGGTCCCATGACCTTAATGGGGCAATGGAGTTCAATGAATAAAAAGATTAATAAAACAGCTATTATAGACACTTCTCAGCTCGCACACTGTCAACTAGACAAGAGCTGACATTTTACTTTGAGACTTTTTCTGAGGAACTTTCATAAAACTGTAGCAAATTGCTACTATTTTATGAAGCTGCAACACAATCATATTTTTAAGGGAATTTCTATCTCACTATAATAACAATGCATTTTGTATTGCAGTAATAAGGACAATATTGCACTTAATGGAAAATACTGCATATAAGATGAATACGGTAGGAAAGCCCTAAAGCAATGTCATATTTTGAGCAATTTTAATTTTCTTGCATCTTACTGAATCTTCCCTAAAGCTTGTATTTTACTGTAATACAAGTTTGCCTTTACACATTATCCTTTAAATATTTAAACTAAAATTCCTTAGTTCCAAATTAAATAAAATTCATAATCAGTATATTTTTAAACACATTGGTCAACACCCATAGTACTGTAATCAAACTGTTTTCTCCTTTCTAACCATAAGTAATAGCTAACAGTAGTCTGTAAATTGAGTATCAAGCAACTATGGAGGAACAGAATTCAATAAAAACACTGTATTATAGCTGTCAGTGTTCAAACGGGTACAAATATGCAGTTATACATTGTGAAATACAAACACCATTTTTAAAAATAGTTAAATACAGGAGTCCAGCATGAAAACCAGTAAGTTACTAAAAAGTCTAACAGATGATTCTCAGAAGTGACATACACTAATAAATTCTGACTAATCCTTAGCATTTATACAGTACTTTACATTTTCCAAGTGCTATACAAATGCTATCTAGTTACAGGGATGAAGTGTGTTATTTAAAGGCAGGACACAAATCCAGAGTGAATGGTGATCAGATGAACAGCACCGTGATAGTAAGAATACAATTTAAGAAATTTAATTACCACAGAGCAATTGAGTACTTCATAAATCAGCTAGCTATACAGGAACTATAATGGAAGACCACACGTTTACAAGGGGAAAGCGTAGATACGACATTATTACCATTCATGAATGTGTTTCTATGACCACAAGGAACTTGTACTGGAGCTGTAACTAGCTCCATAAGCTTAGAATGTCTCTCTCAGAAATCGTTGCAAACATAAGGAAGCCTTTCCAGTGATAAACAAATAGCTTACGTTTTAATACAAACAGTTTCTAAGATCTATCATCCTTATACATCAATGTGGATTCCGTGTTTTATAGACATTAATTCTCTAGTGCCTGTTAAGTACATAATAAAGGAACATAGATGAGGTAAAGATGCTGTAATTGCCACATACAGCCAATATGGCAAAGGTGGAGTTTTTCCAAGTGGGCAAACCCAGAGGCCATGACGAATCCCATCACGGACATGATGAGAAGTCCAGGATATGAACAACATCCAGGGAAGAAAGCACCATGAGTCCTTAAGCCTGAAAAGGTGCATAATAAACTTTAATGTCAGAGCCACAACAGGAATCACAGTAGAACAATGAAGAAGTGGTCTTTGTGGAAGAGTCAGAGCAGCCTGCAGAAAAGAAAAATATAATTGGCAATGGCTACAATCATGACAAGAAAAAAAATGCTTCATGGATGTTTAGAGGTTTATTATCAAGTGGCTGAATGGAAGTGCAAAGAAAAAGGTATTTTTCCTTTCCACTTTAGTTGATCAAAATCAACAATACGAATATTCAAAGTATGAGAGCTGTGTGCTGCCTTATCAGCAGCAGAGCTGTGGGTGGTGAGACAGGCTCTTTCTAGCATATGATATGAATCATGAATCCTACTAAGCAATACTAATAGTAAAAGAGGGAAGAGAGGGATGAAGTATGCTATTTGGCATTTAGTCACATGGTATACATGAACCTATATAGTATACTGCACCAACTATGTATCATTTCAAGACAATTTAAAGAGAAAACCATACATCTGAAATGTTCAATATGCTTTATTGACATTTATGTTCAAAAAGACATTGTATATTATATTACTTACCATCTGTGATATACTATTTCACCAATATCTAATACAAAGCAGTAATGTCTAATACCATACTAAAAATATGATGAAATTTACATAAATTTTGATTGCCTTGGCAAAGTATTCTTTATTGACATGGACAAGACATGTTCAAAAGCCAACACTTGAATAACTTGTGGTTGGGGGTTCTGATATTAACAACTTGTTAATATTCCTTCAATTAAAGCCTGACATTTGATTTTAATTAAGGTGAATGTCTAGCTAGCAAGTCTTCATTACAAACAGATTGAATTCAGCCTTTCAAAGAAGTGATAATTATTAAACATACATACTTGAGAAAATATTCTGGATGTACTTATTACAGCTAGAACTATCTCCACAAACTCAAAAGATAGTAAAAAATTAATGTTTTGCAACTCAGACTTTTGTTTCTGTAAGAACAGGAGCAATAACGGCACATTACTAAAAGATCTATAGAGGTGAGAAATGAGAAGCATGATTAACAGTCAAAGTGGGGTAAGCCCCTCAGCAAACTCTGGTTACCAATGCCTAGTAACTAACATTAACCAGTTCAATAGCATGACCTTGTAATTCAGCAGCAAAGATGCTTCAATGGTAACCCTTCAATCTTCTCTTCCTGCCTTCTGGCTCTCCTGAAGTCTACAACTTGAAATATCGATTATGCTCATTAATTTTTTGCTCATTTAACATGGTTTTCTTCATGACCTTCCAGAGATTCATCAGACTAATCCACAGTAACTTCTGCTCCATGAGCATAATCACAATTTGCCGATGCAATATTAACTGGCTCAATTTAAATACCGGTGAATGTTTGGAAAGACAGTAACAGGCACCAGACTAGAAGCAGAGCATCACTACAGGACACAACCCAGCAGTCTGTCAATGCACATCTGTGTTAACTGTTGCAGGATTCAGCTACTATTGCACCTGCAATTGCGGAACCCAGGAATAGCTTCAAGTTCTTGTAGGTATTTTAGACAAGTGCTTGGACCCTGCCTTCTCTGTAAGGAAACTGGTGTAAAGAAAGATACCTCAACTTTAGGCAAGAAATGCAGACATGCGAAGTTATGGGCTTCCTTGGGATATAATTGGCTTTGGATAAGGGTACCAGCTATGTTAAAAATCTTGCAGAAAGCTTTGCTCTATTAGCTTCCCACCACATGCTTGCCTGTGACTCTCTTGAGCAGGTGGTGGGGAAAAAGCTCACAAATACAAAAACAATCCAGGAAAAGTCTGATAACACTTTCTCAACAACTTTTAACTGTCATAGTATGGAACTAACTCTTTTGACTTGGTGCAAAGATACAGTTTTTGCAAATTTATTTATTTTTTTCATAGAAGTAGATTGTTCAGAGATTAAAGTAGAATAATCTTGTGATAGTGAAACTGTTATCACCCAGCCTACAAGGTAGTCAGATTTTCTTATTGTCAGCAAGAGCCTAAAAAGTCCATATGAATCTATTTTTGCAGAACTGTCCTTGACAGTGATACATTTTGGCAGATATCCTATTCACTTGTCACTGCTTCTGCACTTTGAAAATAAAGGGCAGTGAAGCTTTCAGTGGCAAAATCCAAATGGTTCTTCTACCTCTGCCCTATGGAGCTTAAGTGCCAACGGCAAACTCGATGGATAGAGATAATTTGAACGTTGATTACTTAAGCAACTTATCAACTCTGGGGAGGCAATGCTTGAAAATTTTTTGTACAGAATTAGTTAGATGGCAGGGTTGCTGGTAAGGCAAACCACAGTGCTCAATTTTAACAACAGAAACCTTATTTTATAACTGCGGTATGGTCATCAGGCTTCTGAAAAGCTGTTGCCCAAGTGAATGATCTGTTCTCTCTTTTACATTCAGTAACTAGAAGAACAGTTACATCCTTGAGTTGCCAAGCCCACGTATTTGTTTGGAAATATAAACTCTTAAGCTTTCTCTTAATCCTAACAGGCAGATTTGTTGGCCTTTCGAAATCATCAGGTCTTAACAAATTAAACCTCCTCTGCCTTAACCTTCTTGGAAAAATAAATCAGCACAAGGGGGGGCAATTGGGCAAGAGGGGCAATTTGGGGAGAAGTTTACCATAAGAAGACAGGCTGCAGTCACTAGCAAAATTTGTTCATGACACAAATGACCTTTTCCATATGCCTAAATGTTCAATCAGGTGCAAGATCTGGAAGTTCCTGTTCCTCCAGCACCTCTCATATACTACAGTGAGAAGCTGGAGATAGGCAAGAGCAACGTGAGCTCCCTCAGTCACATTCTGTGATGCCCCACAAGTCTGAAGCTGTAAGTTTTGGGGCTAATTTCAGACTTGTACATTTCACGTTAAACTCACTGTGCCAGGCTTGTTCTCTAATTACAGAAATGCTCCTGTGCAGCCCAGGTTAGATGAGCAGTGGCACATTAACCAGCTCTGTTATGAACGTTTCCTGATAAAATCCATCCTGATTGCTCACCGCCAACTGCATTCTCTGTACTTTCAGGAGCTTGTGAGTCTTAAGCAGCAAAACAGCAATTTCTGCACATCTATTCTGTAACTTGCGCGATGGCAGACTGCAGTAATTTCCACCTTTAGTAGTCGTCAGTGCGACAAATTCCCCACTAGATTCTTGTGTGCTTGTATCTATACAATATACAGTAGAAATTCTGGAATAGATGGAACTACAAATTCTAAGCAGCAAAGGCTTCGTAGATTTCATACGACAATACCGCCTTATGGCCAAAGGAAGAGTTACTCAAAAAGGTAACCCATCATCAGATTTTAGAGCAATAACTAATAGCTTTATAATTGTTTATAGTATTGTGAAAAATGCTATAAATTAATAATAGTGCTGTGCTTAATTAGATTATTAATTTCTTAGTAACATGTTGCTTTAACAACAAACACTGTAGTCTTTTAAATCAGTAACTCTCAAGCCAACAGTCTGAAGAGGGAGAATGGGATTGGTAAACTAACAAATAATTAATAAAAAGGTAACTCAAAGTAATAAATTACAGGAGAGTACTTCAGTTGCAACAGGAATTGCAAGCGGAAGATGAGATCAGAATTAAAAATCATCTTGCTACATGTAAGAGTCTGGAATCATGAGACAAAACTGAGAGGCACATCATACTAAGCTGAAGAAAGAAAAATCAAATATAAAAATCAGGTCTAACTGGCCAGGCTTACAATACAGCAGAGAGTAAACGGGGATTACCTTAGATCACAAACTAAACACTAGACTGTGATGGCCTTGCAAGGAGACACAAAACCTGTAATAGGTCTTTTTTTTCTAAAAACAAACAAACAAACAAAAAAGCCAACAGAAGTGTGGTATGCAGGTAGCATGAGAAAACTTAACGTATGCTATTTGCCCCAAATAAGGCCTCACCTAAAATACTATATGCAGTTCAGGACAGAACCCTTTGAAAATCTTTTAGGCAAGAGTCAATCCAAAGGAGACCAGAAAAACAGCAAGAAGTCTAGAAAACATAAATCCAGGCCCTCTGACCTTTTTGGGGAGTTATTTAGTCAAGAAGAGACTTTCTGGAAGGCATAATGTTTTTACAAGTTCTAACATTGTCTTAGCTGTAAGGGTTTAGAGATGCACAAAAGATAGCATTTGTATGTAGAATAAACATCCTTTATTAACCCAGTTAACATATTTGAGGTGAGAGGAGTTAAGTAGGCAAGTAACTATGAAAAGGTCTTCAGGCTCTCTGGGTAATTTGCCTTCTCTTTTTTGCTATGCAAGTTAGACTATTAAAGGACTATTCTTCTGCCTGAAGAATATTTCTAATTTGTAAAATGTTTTTTGAGAGCGCAGACCAGTCAACTCTCTCTCCCAAAGAAGCTTTAGAGAATAAGAAGAAAGACCACAGAATAACAATTTTTGGCCGTTTGAGAAATGAAAAAAAAACCAAAACCAAATTAACTCATTATATTGCAATAATTTACTTTGTTTGGGATACTAGGAACAGGCTAGACAAACATTCTGCATCACGGAAAGTGTAAGTATATTTAATCTTGCCTCACTGAAGAAAGTAAGGAGAAAGAACACCTCCCAATTCTTTCCTACAATCCTACGATAAAATACAATATTCAGCTTTCTAAACTGACATTGTTGCAGAATGCCATCTAGTGGTGGTGATTAAGGAAAATACATAATAATAAGTGCAAGAAAGTATTAAGAATGTAGTAACAAATTAATAGTTTTTAATAGTTTTATTAACTAGGTATTCATTACTGTTCACTGACTTCAAAATAGGAGAAAATTATATTTATATGCAATATTAAAATGTTAATATTTTACAGGTCCCATTAATTAACCAAATTTTTTTTTTTATAGTTTTATAATTTTACAGTATTTCCATATACAAAAAAAGAACAGTAAAGGGAAAAAAATGCTTTCTCTGACAAAGATGAATAAAGGGGAAACGGATCAGATCAAAACTTCTCCCAAATGAACAAAAGATTATGAGTATCTTTTAATTACAGCAAATACAGATACTGTGTATCTGTAGCCTCATCAGAAGCCTCACTTTTAGGTCTCTGTCACAAGCAATAATGCTTCTTGCATTCATCACCCCTACCAAATTTAAAAAATTGGATAAAGAATTTCGCATAGTTCCTCTTCAATTAAAGAAATACACAAAACAGCAGCTATCCCTTCATCTCCTTCCTTCCTCTCCTGCCTCCACTTCTTGGGCATTATTTCCTCTGCCACCCACATGAAGTGTTTAACACTACTCCAAGCAAACTGGGGAAGGGGAGGAAAGAAGGCAGGAGGGTCAAACTACCAAAGTATGTTCTGGCAACTCACTGGACAAAGGCTGCCATCTTTTTATCTTCCCCTGGGTCAGCAGGTCAGTCTGGAAGTGGGAATGTACATTTTTGGGAAGGGAGAATAAGTATCATGTATGTATATGTTTGCTAGCAACACTAGCACAATCAGACTGGGAGGTGTTGTGTCTCTGAGCAGAGCAAAGCTGTGAAAACTAGCAGAGTGTCAGGAGACCACAAGCCAGCTAGGTGCAAAGAGGGATGCAGGGGATCTGGAGGGCAGGGTTAAAGTGAGTGGCCTGAGCTGGCACTGCTGCAGCTTGGGGAAGGTGCATATGTTTTGCAGAGCATGCAACACAGGCTGTTGTGCTCAGGCAAAAGCTGGGTATAAATGTCTGAAGCTGGCAAGAAGACAGGGATAAATGTGAGCGTGTGTATGTGGGAGCAGGAATAGGACAAACAAAAAGTCTGAGATCCACTGACAGAGAATGCCTTAATCTGGCTATACTAATGCTATTGAGGAGATGCATCCTAACAGGCAGTTCTGCAAAAGGATGATGATCACAGATATTCCTAAACAACAGCCAATTCACTTATTCCTTTTATTAACAAGTTTGACACTTGCTTGAGTTTCTTCTACAACCAACTATATTTTAGGATAAACTCAGATTAAGACTGAACAGGTCATATATTGCTTGCTATTTCTGCTCCGCAATTTACGAACACAAGTAACTAACACTGAAGCAATCTTAATCTGACTGAAAATATCTGCAAATCTTGTTGGTGGGGGAACAGTTAGGGCTGGCTACTTCTCAGTAAAACTGGTTGAAAGTAACAAAATAGAAGTCAGATGATCTACTTTCTAGAGGTTTCTACTCATTATTTTTCTTTGGGATTTTATAATCACAGAGACTGCATACAGAGTATGAATTCCCATATATCTTTTAAAAATATATCTAATTAAAGTATTGTTTAAACTTCTTTGTATGGCATATGGTAGAAGAACCAATACACTAAACAGCGATTAACAATTAACAAAGAAAATAAGCAATCACTAATCAATTTACTTACCTTTAATGACAGGGAGCCAGCAAGAAAAAAGTGGTCCACGTCTATGACAGAGGAGAGGAAGCCAGCCAGAGTGACTTCAGTGAAGTCACTTTTCTTCCTGAGTCCAATCACTATTGCCCAGGACCACATTCCTAGTATACCATGCACTGCATTATCAGAGAAGGCTCGGAGCCAGTCATTTTGCTGAATGAAGGAAAACTGCAGAAGTCTGTCCACTACGAAGCAGAATATTCCCAAACATAGACTAGAAATAACTGAAGCTGTGCTGAAAGTTTGGAGAAGAGCATGGGCCTTTTCAGTCTCAGACGCCATTTCAAAAACCATGCTGCTGCACACAAAGTGTCATCAGGATATACACTGTGCATTGTCCTTTGTAACTTCAGTTAGTTGTTCTGCAAATGTCAGAGAGATCAAAAAGAAAAGTCTGAGAGAAAAACACTCTTCATAAAGGTATGCATTTCCACCCTGGTATCCCTTTCTGAGCAATTCATAGTTTATCCTGGAGAACGGTATGAAGAATAAGCATTAAGAAAACCAAGACCACCAAAATAACTTCAGTACTCAGGATCAACACAAATCTGAAGACAACACCTTTCAATCAAGCAGAAGTAACCAAAACTAACTCCTTACAGAGCAAAGCTACACATGCTTTTCCTCAGTATGTGCTCAGCAGCAACCCCTACTGTTACTTCCAAATAATTTTTTGAGAATAATTACCCTTTCCTTAAGTAACTGCTTAACACCTCAAAAGAAACCCCAAATTAAACCAAAAGGACCCCACATAACAAGAAACTGTAGAACACCTGGATCATAAAGATATAGTACTCATTTCTGTGATAATTTTAAAAAACATTTTCCAAATAAAAATCCTCATAATTGATACATTCCCTAGGTTCGTTACTTTAGATAGTAACCAAAAAGCAGACTTCAAAGCACAGGATCAATTCTGACTGTCCAATTGTTATGCTCTTCTCTCTTTTTGGGAAGCCATGGAGATAGACAGCATGTAGGCTTTGAAACGATGGTCTGAAAATAGGTTCTTCTCAAGAGGTTCCTATTTCAGTGCAGTACATTAAATCTTGATAAGCACAATGTCCTTTCTTCTAACAGTTCCAGCAGGTAAATTTTATTCTAGAGAGGTTTTTATGAATTTTAAATTTTCATTAAAAATGAATTATTTCTAACACTGTTGGCACATAGTATTTTATGATTTTAAACATGTCATTAACTATTATAAGCCCACAATACATTAAATCTTTCTTCTGTTTTATCTACATGCCTGTTGATTGTAGAATTATCCACCAGACTTGACTACAGGCATTGATTTTTATAGAAAAAACTCATTGAAGCATTTATTTGAAAAATGTTAAGAACAGAGAGAAGAAAGCATGAATAACACATAGGCTTTGCATACAGATGAGAAAAAGCAGGTCAAGTTTAGAGTCTGTTAACCATGACTGTCTCTTCTGAATAATCATGTAGGCAAAAAGGGTTTCCTGAAACACTAGAAATATAATTACAGTACCTTTACAAAATACAATATATTTTTGAATAAATTCCATTTTAAGGAACAAATGGCTAAGTCCTTAAAAGTATTACTTCAATATAACCATCATGTCAGATCAGATTTTATTTGAGACCTGTATAAAACCTGTATAAGCCTCCTGTCTGGGAAGAACTGATGCAGCAACATAACCTTAAAAAGCCTATGAACATTCAGAGTCAATCTTACCCTGGGACTAGGAGGACATCTTTTTTTTTTCCACTGCAGTTGCCTTGACTTATTCCAGTAGGAAATGTGATCTATGCCTCAGAGTTGTACCTCTGCAGCTGCCGAATCCAGTCCGGTTCAATCAATGTAGGAAAAACCATGCCCAATTCATTCCACACCTAAATAAACAAACCGAGGCAACAGTAAGCACAGAGACTACAAAAGCTTTACAAACTCTCTACAAAACATGCATGAAAAATGAATATTCAAAATACAGAAGGAAGCAACATCTTTCTGATGAATTCCTAAGTAAATATAATTGAGCTGAAAGTAACTTCCGCTAGGGCTTAGCAGATCTGTAGAAGGCAGAAAAAAGTCAGACTCTAACACAACAGAAAGGCACAGATAAAGATGGAAAAAACAAAAATAAAAAATCCAATGGCATAAAGTCAGAAAAGAGCATTTTCAGCCTTCTATTTTAAGGAACTGCATTTCAAAATATACAGAATTTATCTGAACAGATTTTTCCTTGTAGCCACGTGCCTTAAAGATTCCGGCGCTAATGAAACATGAGTCACATCCAGGGATCCTTTTTAATTTCATCTAATCAATTAATAACCTTAGCATATATTTTTGTCCGAACAATAATGTTTTTCAGACTGCTTATAAAATAGTGCAAGAAAGTGCCACAGATTTTTCTATAAATCTCACAATGCATAGTATTAATGGATTATCAATTTCGTCTTTGCTGAACAAAATCTTGATTGTTCTTTCCAAACTGTTAATTCCAAATACAACAAAATACTGAACAGAAATTCTACAGGTTAAGTTCCACACAAAAGTATTACATACACAGAGGCACTACTTCCCGTAAGAGTACATAACATGAATTAATAATTTTCAGAAAAAAAGGGACTATGCTAATAATATCTCCATATGCTCTTTGTCTAGGAATAAAATCAGTTAAAACACAACATGTTGTCACTCCTTCAAACCTCTAAAGGAGCAAACCACTATTGGGAAATAGATGTACTATATGAGAAGGTTTAGAAAGCTAACTTCACAACTAAAGACCATGGGTGGTTAGTCCAGTTAATATACTGAAAGAAATATTTAGACTGGATTTGCATAAAACACATGCACACAACAGCTGATACAGTAAAGCATTAAGTTTTACAATAGATAAAGTATTAAGCATAATCTCTGTTTATACCCACAAAATGCAATTTTGCTGATATATCTCACTTCATTTGAGGAAACCATAAATTTTTTTTAAAAAAGCTCAGCTGACATTATAAATTACTGACACAAGAAGATATTTAGTATACCAGCCCTGTAAGTATGTGTGTGGGGAAATACGTGACGTTAAAAGGCCTTTCGATTTACCCTGTAAGAGCAAAACAGAAAGCCAATGGCTAAAATTAACTTTTAGAAATATTACTGGTCTCCAAAATTTTTGCTCCAACTTAGTGACAAGCTACTGGATGCATGAACGTATGTAGGAAATAGCGCAGTAAAATTCTACTGTCTCCTTTATGCAAAAAGTCAAAAGATGACAGTGATTCCCTACATTTCTACAATCTAAAATATTATTTGGTAGCGGAAGTTAGTTTATATGAAAAATGTCAAATATAATTAATGTTTAAGATACAAGATCAAATCTACACTGCATTATCTCCTGGAAAAGCACATCAGAGCATAAAACAACCTGAAGAACTAGTAACCAAAATATTTTGGGGTCTAATTATTATTAATACTTATTATTATGTTGGGGAGGGAGGGCATGAAGGAGGTGGCTGGAGAATGAAGAGGACAGAAGTATTTCCTAAAGCACGCAAGCCATCAGCAGAACTTAACACCATACTGAGGAACAAGCTGTGAACTTAAACCACAATGAAATTAAGGGGGAAAAAAATCATTAAATCAAAGATCCGCAACTTTGTAATGGAACTATTTCAGGGACCAAAAATTAAAGCAACTGAAAAACAGAGGCCATCCCAAATCATCAAAATCCAAATTCTCTCTTTGACTAGTAATGAGATGTACCTGAGAAAAAAGAAAGAGTTAAAAAAAATACCCAAAAGTATGTAGTAACCCTAAACAAATTACAGTACTATCAAGTTCAGGAAAGTTTCATTTGTCATCCTGGACCGAAAAAAAAGCATGATTAGTAAGGCTTATGTATTAGCCCCGCTAATTACAACAACATTTGGATCATAAACAGCTGATCCAACTGAAGATTAAAAACACAGTCTGTCTAACCAAAAAGAGGGGTGAAGGAAAGACAAGCAGGCTAAAGGCACGTGATTACAGAGTCCAGCAACAAACACATTTTTATGACCTGCGGAAAGGGTGTTACTCGTTCCAGCGACACAGCACCACAACTCCCTCCCGGCTATCTCCCGGGTCACCAGAGATGCAGACGCGCCGCCACCTCCCTCCCAAATCGGCACTCACGCCGTCAGGGTCACGAGCTCCACTTTTAAAGCACCTTCCCGTTCCCCGCGCTCAGCCCCGGCACAGGCGCAGCCCGCGCCCACCCCACCCCGGGCGTCTGCCCCGCCAGGGCGCTACGCCGCCGCCTCCCCCCCCTCCGCTTTCCTCACGGTAAGACCCGACCTCGGAAAGGCTTCACCCCGGGGGCCCCTCACCAACGGGGGCAACGGGAAACACCCGCCCGGGCCGGAGTGCAGCGCCGCGCGTGGGGGGGAGGCGCCGCCTCCGGCCCCTCAGGGCGGGGAGCCGCGCCCCCGGCCGCCGCCCCGCGCCCGGTCCCGCTCCCACCTTTCCGGCCAGCCGGGGGCTGCCTCCACGGGACGGCGGCCGCCGCCCCCGCCCCTTCACCCCATCCCTCCTCCCCGGCCCGCCGCTGCCGCTGTCTCCGCCGCTTCCCCCAGCCCCGCAGGTGTGGGGCCAGTGCGCATGCGCGGCTACCGAGCACGCTGGGAGAGCGCCCAGGCACCGCCCCGCCCAGGGGAGGGCTGGCGCTTCCAAAAACGTTTTATTTCTGAACGGTAGGATTTACCTTGGGGCTTCCGCTGCAATGGTTTGTCAAGGGTATTCCCAACCAGATTAAATAAAGTACTGGAAGGAGAGAGAGGAAAAAAAACGGAGGTAAAAAGGCTGCTCTCTAATCACTAAGGTTAGAGTAAAAATTGTCAGTTCCCAGCTGTGTGCCACTGACTGGTGGACACCACACCCAAAAGGGCTGCTCTAAGACCGAAGTAAGCACATATTTAAATAAATACATATTTTATTACCAAACAGTAAAGTAAAAATAGCTTGGGGAACTTTCTGCTCTATTTGGTACTGAAAAAAACATGCTGTAAGCTTCTAAATAAAGCCACATTTTTACAGTTAAGACTGCCCCAGGCACTTGAGCCGTTCCAAACTTAAGTTGCTCATGCAACGCTCTATAAAATGAAATGACTGAAACACAAACATACGTACTTAAAAAGTTGCACCATCACGTCAGCCTTTTGTATACTTAAACAGCTGTGTCCTGTTACTGCTCTACCACTTTTTAACCTATCCACATGATTAACTATGGATTACACATTTTGCTTGTCTGAAAAGGCTCTCAACTACTAGGGCTTGGGCCTTCATTCCTCCAGCACCTGAAAAGCTCATTAGACATGAAATTTGTGGGACAGCTCCTATGAAGATAATTAAGACAGGTCTTCAAATGCTGTGAAGCTTCACTTCCCAGAGGAAGCAAGCAGAGATTCAATATCTTGAATTACTTTAGAAGTTTTTTCCAAAGCCTCCAAGACACACTCTTGGCTGATTTCTTCAGGCGTGCTCACATTCTCCATTTTTCTGACAGTAGTACCAGGCAGATTGTTTTCTGCAGCAGATGTTCTTTTCAGAACATTGCTATTCTCCAATAAAACTAATATTATTTTGTTAAGGAAAAAAACAAGCTTTTCCACATAGTAATGAGAAAAATTCTACATATTTGTAAGCATCATTCTAAGTGTCATTAGTAAGTCGCACACTTCAGAGCACAGTCATTACATAAAACTAAAAACTGAAACTGCTAATTACTTAAAACATCCATGATGTATTTGTAGGAAAGGTCTTTAAATAAAACTTTAATATATCCCAAAGTGTACTTTAAAAAATAACTCATGTTAAGATAATAATATATAATAAATCAGGTATCACGTTGCACAGTTTAACAGCATTACATTTTCATACTAATAAAATTAAGCAATAGCTTTAAGCATATGAAGCACTGCATACTCTTTTGCAGCTGATTGAACAGGGATGCAAAACTGAGGCAGTTGATAAATACAAAGGTAGTTTATTGCAAGAACATGTCAAAAGGCAACTTAATCATCCCTTGATCATTCTCTTGAACAGATTAGTGGATGAATGTCAGTAAAATTCATAAAATACCCTTAACAGTGGTTCCCATCTTTGGTATTTCTCTCTACTGAGAAATAACTCCTGACAGCTGGTAAAATGCTGTAACATTATAGTTCACTCTCCTCGTTAGCCTAAGATTTAACTTTTTTTCTGTAGCTACAAGTACCATCACAAAATGTTCAGAAACAACCTGCTATTCAGATGTAACATGTTAGAAATAAGGGGTGGGGGTTATCTAGTTTGCCATTGTTTTTGTTGCCAGTGGTCTTACACAGAAATGGAAAAAGATACATGAAAAAACAAAAATGGATAAATGAGGAAACAAAAGTGTCTTTAAAAAGGAAATTTTAAGAAGTGGGTAAGACAGAAAAAGAAGTTATGATGAGGATAGGGTCTTTGATGATCTAAAATTGCAGCTTTGAATATGCAGATGAACAAAAAATACTCATCTTCACAGCTTTTAAAAGGATACAGTTAAATCTCTGTATTTTTTCAAGCTCAGCATCAGCAGACCTGTATAAAAGATCATTATTAATCACAGTATCTACAAGGGTTCTCAAATGTAATTTTGTACTTCAGAATTTATTTTTGTATAGTTTTGCAGAACTATAGATAATCAGTCGAGCAAAATCAAGTGAAAAAAAGCTTTATTTTTATCTTTTTTTCAACAGCTAGTCAACGGCTGCATTTGTAAGCCATACATGTTTCCAAAAATCAGGGCTCTGATCTAAGAATAGTCTCTTTGCTGTATAGATATAGATAGATTTTTGTTTCATCAACTACCGAATTATCAATGATTTGAATAAACAAGTGCAAGTGTAATCAATTGCAATTAACATATTTTGAATACCAGACTACATTTGTATATGATGTCAGGAGACCTTTGGTCAGTATCTAAATTAAAAAGGACAAATATATTAAGGACAAGTGATCCAGATGTCATTTAAAAGCTCAGTGCACTATTTTGGACTGTTTGCTGTTCTGTTAAAAAAAAGCCTTTTTTAGTCCAGTTTCTCCTGTTCACCTTGCAAAATATTACTTCTGTAACATTAATCTTACTTTGGCAACGTCACCATAATTCTGCTGGTGAAGCACAAGAAAACAAGCTTCAGCTAGGACTCAACTTATCTAACATTTTAAATATTGAAAGAAAAATATAAAACCATGCAAAATAGTGGATTTCAAGGTTTTCATTTCAGACTCTTAAGAAATGCAGTCTGCAAAACACAGAATTCTTAGTCTTGTTGAGTTCTATTTTCAATATTACTTATAATCAATTATATAGGATAAAGATGAATACCAGTTTCCTTCATTTACAGAGCATGCAGTATATTCAGGAGCCTCCTCCCTGTCATTCAAACTTCTGCACCATTCTATTACTGTTCTGATGTACCTATGTTAACATGAAAATTCACAGAAAGTAAGTGGTCATTTAGATGAGAAATACACTCAAACAAAAAGTTGAAGGCATGAACCAAAACACCTGTATTTGAAAGAAAAAGCCATGATTCAAAATGTAGCTTTTTCTCTAGGTTTCTTTGCCATTTTTTGATTCCCACTTTTTTTTTCCTAGATGTTCCTTCATATTTAATTCTATGCAGTCCTAGAAAATTATAACAAAGCTGTATGATTTGTAATTAATAATATACAAATGTTCATTTTTTTCTATGAATGTCTGCTTGCTAGAACGCAGCAGAGTAAGCTTCTGATCACTCCCATAATGAGGCTGTAATTAGAGCAAACAGATTAGAAAAACAATCTGCAGACAGAGGTCAATATCTGTAATGAAACAAAAACTGGATAAAGCTCTGTCACTTCCTTGCTCTATTTAGGGCAAAGATTTTTCTTTTTTTTTTTTTGCTTATCCACTGATTTAAGTGCCAAGTTGCAGCTCTAGTTTGAGATTTTATTTTTTAAAGACATTACTTTTCTATAACAGTTATTCTGGAATGACAGCCTGCTGTGGTCCTGAGTCATACAGGCCTTGAATCCTTGCCAGATATGAGATGCAGCTTTTGTCATTGTGTTTTTGTGTTTGGGGGGGGGGTTGATACACTTTCTGATACACTTTCAGTAAACGTCATTGCGTCATACAAAAGGAATTGCACAGAATTCTTTAATACTTAATTTAAAATTGTTTATATTACTTATACCTTTCATAGATTCCAGGACGACTCATTTGGATTAGCTGCTGTAGCCCATCAGGAGTAGATAACTTACACCAGCCTACATTTTCATGTACCTTAGAAGAAAAAAGTTTTAAAGTATTAATGTTCTGCTACAGTCTGGAAAAAAAGGAGGCATATAAGTATTATCTACTAATTTAAAAATTAAATGTCTGTGAACATTCCACTTTAAACATTTTAAGTTTGTATTTTGCTAAGAATAGAACTTGGCGTAGCCTGCTGCCGCAAATAGAGAAAAGCAAACCTGGCATGGTCCCTGACACTGATTTTGTGCTATTTAAGAATAACTGATTTATAAAAGTGTGAAGAGAAGTTTCCAAACGCATAGAACTTTCAATTCTTTCTACTTTTATCATTAGTTTGTGTACAGATTTGACTTGGTTCACATTATGCTGTTACTGTATCTTTACAAACTGAATATCACATTTAGATTGTTTATAATAAAGAGCTCCTCAGACACTTCAACATCTTTGTGTGTCTTGTCACCTTAGGGTAATAGCAAAGATACACAAGCCAAAAATAGTGCTGTTTTGCAAAAGTCAGCATAACCTTTTCACTTCCATATTAAGTAGATTAAAACAAAAGTATCTGGAATCCCACATCCACAAGGTTACATTTCTGAATACTGAAATTTTTCACTATCCATTTACTCAAAAAGGGTCTCTATTATAAATATTTTAATGGTGCTTTTTGTCAAAGTGGGAAAATATTTAAGATATGCTATTAGTTTCTTAGTGGATGATCAGGAAAAAGGGTCCCAAATCAGGAAGCTACACACTACAGCTCATATAGCTTTAGCTATTATTATTTCTAATCTGGGAACTTGCTAAAAACAAGTTTGGTGAAGACAAATTAACATGACTGCACTGCACAGAGCAGGCTAGGCTTCAGGTCAGTCTTAATTTATCTTTTATATATAAGAAGATATTGCATAGCTTACAAAAGTGAGTGAGAATCCAGCCCATCATTTGATTTTCATGTTTTAGGACAGGAGGGAGTTCAGAAAGGAGAATGATTTCTCAGACAATTGTACCTTCCTCATTCCTTTATAGATAATTTGAAATTACATAAAATCAAACACTCACTTCTTTGACCAATATGAGTGACTTGTTCAACAGACAAATGGTCTCATTTATGTCCTTAGACATGAGTTGTGCACTAAAAGTTTTTTCCTTCTCAGATTTTGGTTAAAATACTAAGAATATATTAATGGTGACATCACATCTCAGGACAGTTCTGATATTCCCTTAGACTATTACACCAGCTTGAGAGCAAACCACAGTAGAAAAAAGATATGACTTAGAAATTCCCAAAAGAGTTCAGTTTGTGTTTTACAGGCATCAAAAATTTTTTTTCCATTCCTCACTAATTTCCTAATAACATTTTCGTATGGAGAGTTTTAAGAACAGCCATTCCTCTAACCCATGAGATACCTGGATCCTTCTACAGCCAGGGCTGAAATCCCAGACCATATTAAAGGTCATCCCATCCCAAAACATAGCATGGACTTTATTATCTGAGTATACAACAAGTCTTCCTATTCCAGGAATAACTTTTTCAGCCAGCAAAAATGGCAACATTTCGCGTCCATCTGTCTCAGGTATCTAGAACCAAACAAATACATAAAAAAATTCAGGAAAGGTCACTTATGCCATTTGAGCTATTTATCTCTCTCTCAAATTTTCAGTTCATTTGTTTTACCAGACCACCACCAGCCTTCCTATTCACGCAATTGTTTTCTGCTTTACAAATGTATCTTAACACTGCATGGTTTTGGTTCCCAAATATACAACTCTTGGTCTTTGTTTACAGGATACACACACCATTCTCCCCCCCCAGACTAGGTTCTGTTCCCCCCAGCTGATATAATCATTTTTTAAACACAGAAATACTTATAAAGTTTCAGCTACATACCATTTTCCAGCAGCAGATACTATAGTTATGAGTTAATGAAAGTTTAGTCTTGTAGCAGTACTGAAGTATTCTGAGGAAAAAAAAACCACACAAAATACTAAGCATCTCATAATTACTTACTCTATCTTTTATACAGTTGTGACCTTTGTTCTACAAGTTTACAGATGTCCCCTGTGCTAATATAAGTTCCTTTAGTTTTTACACTTAATGTCATAATACGTATTATGTATAATTTTAATTACTGTCCTTTCAAAGTCAGAGGAATTAATATAACAATAATGAAGTAGAGGAATAAGTTACTTGGTTGCCTGAGTAATAATGGATGATATAGAGTATGGACTTCCTGGTATATCAGGCGGTAGACTGTTTATTGAATACATCTTTTCTTCTCTCTGCAGTAAAAAGCAGAAAGGAGTTGAGTTATTGTAGCTACCACAGAATGAAAGCTATATTTAAAAGCTTGCAAGGCATGAAATTGTGTTGACTTCTAACCCCCAGACAGCAACTATAATCACATTTAAATTTATCCCAGAAAAGAGGTAAATATCTAGTTGAAAAGTAAAAAAAAATCAGATGTATCCTTTAAGCCTACTTCTGTGGCAAGATATATATTCATAGTTTCCATGCACTCAATATGGACCAAGAAGCTGTTGTATCAGACAATAGACTGTGGTTCATTACTGAGTAACTAGTTTGACTGTAAGTTAAAGACCAGGTTTGAAGGCTATAATGTTGACTTTTATGCTACTTTAAAATACAAATATACAAATCTAGTGAAGGACAGAAGAAAAAACCTTTCTGACTTCAAAATATAGTTAATTAATAAATGGTGAAAAAAGCAAGGGATAAATTTACAAAACATAAATGGAGTAAAAGCTGTGCCAGAGAAACTTGTCACTTAAAAACGAAGAAGTATCTTTGCTATTTTGCCTCTAAAATATTTTTTTTAAACAGAGCAAATTTGTTATTCAACTCAGGGATTTTTTTTTTGAATTGCTCTACCTACCTACCTAAGCGTGGAAGAAGCCATTACCATCTTTCCATATCAGCAAGCACCACTACTACTGAATACTGAATATTATGTTCTGGGACAAGAGAGATTAAAGGACTCCTGCATCTGCCTCCTGGCTTTCAGAGATGTTCTGACCCTAACATGAAAGAGAACGATGCATGATCGTTCAGACTGTCTGTAAAAATATCCTCTTTAAGGCGGTACCTTCAGTACAGCGCCATATTTCCCCCCTTATTTTCCAAGAAGAAATCCCTTTGCTCTGCTGCTTAGATTTGGATACTGCTCTTTACGTGCACTTTTTTCAAACAGATGACACTCAGTTAGCCTACAACATGTGAGGGCAGAGTGGTAAAACAGCGCCTTCATAAACATGCATCCTAACAGTACAGTTACTCCTTCACTTGCCCAAACACACCAGGGTGTTTCACTGCAGAGCTTGTCTAACTACTGCTTTTGTCTCACACTCCAGTCCACTTTTCTCCAGCATGTGAACTGCAGTATGGAAACAGAAGCTGTCTTATTATCTTCTTCTTCTTTTTTTTTTTTTTAATCTTTTCAGTTACATGCAAAACATTGTATTAAGCACTGCATAAGCCCTTGAGAGGATCTCTACTCCAGGAAACTTACAATAGACAGACAAGACAGACAGAGAGAGGTGAAAATCACTCCTCCAGCACTAAACAGCTGGTCTGTGGCAAAACCAGGACCAAAACCAGCACGTCCTAGATTGTGTCCCCACATAGTACCCTGCTGAGAAAAAGAAAACACTTCCAAATACATAAGAAAGATTAGAGTTTACTCAATGTAATATGTTTAAAAAGTAAACTCCTCTTCTAAATTAGTGAGAAGCGGATATTACAGAATCTTGCGACAATACCTAAGCTTTTGAAACAAATGTTATAACACACAGATTTTTCTTATTGTGTCCATACATTCTGAAACAGAAGGAATAATTTAAAAATTTGTGTATGATTCACTGATTGCTTTAGTTATTACAGTAATTACCTGATGGACAATTGTAGGGACTTCATTATAGGCTAAATAACCAAATGTGTTAAAACTATGAAAGCTGCTGACAAAGGATTTTGGAAGATATTTTTAATAGTTTTATTTCTACCTTTTTTGTTCCTTTCTGAATTGCATAATGTTTGAAGTAGTTTCCCAAAAATGCTCCTTCTGACTTGAAAAAGGTGCCATCATCAGGATAAATTTCTGCAATGTTGGTACTACCATGGATAAACCTATGAGAAATAAGATTTTTTATAAGTATTCAAAATGCTGTGTTACTAGACAAGCAATACACATTAGTACAGTTGAAGAAAACAGTAAGCACAAACATGTTTTCACCAAAACACTCACAAGAAAAGCTTTTTACCTTTTCCCAAGCAGCAGAGCTTAGCAATTATTTCTTTTAAGACAGAAGGTTAGCATTACTTTTATAATGTAATGAGGGGCTTTTTTTTTTGCATGTGTTTTTTTTTCTTTTAAAGAAACTGAGGAGACATTTTAGTATGCTTTGTTGAGGCAGACATCTCACAAGAGCTATTTAATCCTCAGACAGCAAAATACAGTGATGCTGGAGAGAGAAAATCCACTCTTTTTAGTGGGCCAGCTCTACCTACCGTATACAGAAGAAAGAATTGTCAGACTAACTGCTTCCTAAACAACCTGAAATATTCACTCCCATTACAGCTGTACATTTTTCACTTAAGACTACCAGAGTCTGTGATCATGCAGTATCTTGGGGCTCAAAACTTGTTTAAGGATTGATTTCTGCAACTCTGTGGTCAGATGCCTTGATTTCAGTAGTGGGGCTTTAAGACCCAAAAGAAATAAACTATAGTCCTGAAATGTTGCTAAACATTTTGTTCAGATGAGTTCAGAATTCAGGAATTACTCTGAGAAAAATGAAAAGCATTGGGCAGAAAGATTAAAACTTTAAAGACTGAATTGCTTTTATCGAAGATACTGTATCTATTTCTCTTACTGCAGTTGCTGATAGCAAATACAGCATTTTCAAAGTTTGTATCACAACTGGAAAGGCCTATTTTTAAAAAAGTTGTATTTATAAAAACATAGGAATAAGCTGATTGTGAATAAAATCCACAGCAGAGTTTAGCTGCCTGTAACAGAGTATTACAGAGATCACCAAGACAAACATTTCTAAAATGTGAAGTCTTCAACACCAAGAGAAGCAATACACTTTGCAAAGAAACCAAGCATCGTAATTGTCAGTGAAGCCTATGGGAGCTACAGCTGCCCAGTAACATCTAGGAAGTTAGACCATTTCTTTAAAATCCTTAAAGATGATTTCAGAGTCTTTGCTTTAGGCACACCCACTTTCAGACCTGGAAACATACTGTATTAGAAAATTTGAAGCAAATCTGAAGCCAGTAACGAACAAACAGCAGAAATGAACAGAATCTTACATGAAAGTTGTGTATAGTTGGTCAAGGACTGAGAAAGGGACAAAGACAGACATTTAATCTTAAAGCTCAATTCCCATACAAATGAAGTCTTGTGAAGATGAAAAGCATGATCTCCTTCATACCTGTAAAAAACACCTTGGTACCATACAACTTGAATTAGCTGAGGATATGAATGCTTTTCACTATCTTCATTCTTCTGTTGAAAGAAGTCACAGAAACTCCACCTGTGTAAAATACAACAAAAGTTTCACTAAATCTGCAGGCGTTTTTTTTTCCAGTCACCATTTCTGTATCCTATACAGAAATATGTTTCTATACTGAAAACAGATGTATGCATATCTGTTCAAAGGAAAAGAAAATGTGTATTTTCAATGACCTCTGGTTCCTTAGTTATCTGAGTTAGGTACCACATTTATTTTCTCAAATATAAAACCAGGTACTCAAAGGTTTTCTGAATTCTTTTTAGTGGTGCTGACAGAGAATATATGTGACTGTCCCAACTCAGAAGCGTTACCTTCTTGAAATCAAAAATCCGAAAAACCCCAAACTGTGGTCTTCTTTCTCAGATTCTCTTTTTCATTTACATATTTATACAGCATGTCAGGAAATAAAATTTTATTCTTCTCTAAACTAATCACTATCTAATTTCATAATTTCATTACAGTAGGATAAATATGGTTAGCCTCACAAATTTCACATTGCAAGAAGTTCCTACTAAAGAAGAACAGGATAGTGCATTTTTTAATTTCTGATAGATAAAACTCAGGTATTTTGCTAGAGGCTGAAGTTCAGAATTGTAAAACATATGTTAACAACTAGGAAGCAAACAGTTTATATTACCTGTGTAAATGTGGTGCACTGCAGCTGAGTGGCAAAGCTGTAGGCAAACAAGAAACTGTTTCATATGTTTCAGAGTCTTTTAAAACATCAGAACCTATAGATAAATGGTTATTTTCCTCACAAGTTTCCATCTGATTGTTAAGAGTGAGTAAGTTATAGCACATTAATGCCAATGACAAAGGGTATTTCCATTCTTCTGGGTATGAGGAAACAGACCAACACTGTGTAACCCATGCGTATTCAGAAGAACAACTTGTGAGGAACAAAGATACTTCGTCTCTGTCTTCTTGGTCCTTTGATTTGGTTAGTTCTCTGTATTTACTTTCAGCACAACCATGTTCATTCTTCTTAGTCTCTGTCCTCATTTGTTTTGATGACGTTTCTGGAACAGCATTTTTATTTGATTGTCCACACTGATTTTTGGGTTGATAATTACTGTTTTTTTGAGAGGAGCATAAGGATGCAGATGGTTGACTAACTTTGCATAAGAACTCCACTGTAAACTCTTGCTGCAATTCTGACAGGTAAAGGTGAGCATAACCATCTACTGATGAGATCTTCACATTGCCATTATTTATACATGTTGTCAGATCAGCAGTAGCGGGGTCAGGCCATCTAACTTCTAAGATATCCCGGAGAAGAATCTAATACAAGAAAAAGGATTGGAATATGTTGTAAGATAAAAATGACATGCTTGCTTGAAGTTACAGTGGAGGGTTTACATTTAAATGAATTGAATGTTTCTGCAAGGTGATGTGTGGCAAGATATTTTATCCTATAATTGCATACATGAACTCAAGAGGAAGTAGAATTATCTTCATATCCTGCTTTTTCCTGTTCTAACATCAAGGTTGTAGTTTAATATCCACTCATAAACCAGTAAGCTATAAAAATGGCCACCTGACCAGCCACAGTTGCCCACAGACAGCACATATTTCTGTTTCCAACCCCTTCTCAAGAAACACTGAAGAAGAGGCCTAAATTATCTTGATCAAATCAATTAATGGTGAAGTTCACAGGGAGCCTACATTAAAGTTGTGTACATTAAAGTGTCATTCATTTTGAATCTTCATTTATAAAACTAAAATAATCCTATGAAGTGGCACATAACATGCATTCATGTTTTCTTACCATAACTGAAATGCATCCAAAGTCTTTTGAAACTATGTGGGTAAACTTACCTAATCTCCTGACCATGGTAGCAGCACTGAAGATTAAGTTACACAACTGTTGCTGGGAGATATGTGAAACATGCTTCTGAGGAATTTAAATTATAAAAAGGCTTTAGACTGTTACATTACTACATTCAGAAAGTCTCAAAAGAGTAGCCTCCTCTTGCCCAAACGATGACATTCAAGTGCAGATTCAAGGCCACATTATGCTAAATGCAAGGCCCCGGCTGGCCTGCGGGGGCTCGTTACCAGCTTCCTGTGAGCACCTCCTGTGTAAACTGGAGCTCGGTATCAGGTATCTCTTGTTATAATGGACAGCTTAAGTGTGGGAAATAGCAAAGGCCTTAAAAATAGGGGCACTGGTTGACAACACAGAACAGTCAAGTGATGGTTAGTTACTGGTCCTGGAAGCAGTAAATGGGGCTGGGGGGGGGCTCCAGCCGGGCCCGGTGCAGCCAGGCCAGCACTGCAGTGACTGCTGCCTCGGCAACCGCTCCCGAGCCCTGAACGCACTAATGTACGTTTTCGGCAGGGAGATCCTGGATTTGACAGCTTCTCAGGAAAGCCCTATTTCATTGAGTCTTCTCTGAAAAAGTTTTAAGTACAAAAAAAAAAAAGAAAAAACCAAAAAACCCGCATAGTATCAAATGGAAAAAAATCCTAGGTTTTATTCTGGCTAAGAAGCAAACTCTTCAGTGTTCAGCTGTAAAAGATACGCATAAATACAGGACTAAATTTAATTTGAAACTGCAATTTAAAATGCCTGTATTCTAAGCAACTTGAACAATGCATCAACCAAAACGTACTCTGCAGCTCTTCAAGATCTGTATTCCTACACAGGCACACAAAGCCGTGCAAGTGCCTTTGTCAGACTACCAGGAGCTTTTTTTTTCTTTTTAAATGAAAGCATTTCATGTATAAAACTTACTTTTTTTCTTTCTGGGGATATAATATACGAAGGTAAGTACGGGCGAGCACAAAACTTGTTCCGGAAATCTAGAGCTCGTATAAGTTGTTCCTGATTTAAAAAAAAAGGGGGGGGGGGGGGAGGAAAACGTAGCATCATGAGTTTGTCTGTCCAGGGAACACATTTTAGCGGATTTCACCCGCCTCCCTTCCGTGAGCAGAGATCAAGGTGTCACCTCAGTTCTGTGTGGAGCAACAACAATTTCGCGTGTTTCTACGCAGCAAAAAGGTGGGCGCAGCCCGCGCAGCCCAACCGCCGCTCGCCCCCCCCCGCGCGCAGCCCAACCGCCGCTCGTCCCCGCCGCGCCGCGCCCCCTCGCCCGCCACGCACCCTGCGGCCGCGCACCGCGAAGGGCACCCGCTGCCCCCGCGCCTCCGCCCCCGCGCCCGGGGCCGCCGCGCCGCGCCGGTACTCGGAGCCGCAGGCGGAGAGCAGCAGGCGGGCGCCGCCGGCGTAGTGCACCTCCACGGATCCGTCCCCGAAGAGCGCCATCAGCGTCTCCGCCGCCATGTCCCGGCGGCGCCGCTCGCAGGGCGGGAAGCGCGGCGGGGCGGGGATCGGGCAGCAGCCGGGCAGCAGCCAGGCAGCGGGGGGCAGCTGTGTCAGCGCACAAGTGCTGATCCCCGCCAGCTTGGGAGGCAGGAGCAAAGTCGTGAGAAAAGCAGGCAGGAAAAATATTAATTAAAAAGGACTGCTCTTTAAGTTTATTAATATAGCGTGAAGTGGTGGCCTTCTTTACATACACCTTCATACAGTGGAAAAATCCAACAAATACCATGTACTTAGAGCAGGGTCTGAATCCCAGCTGAGTACAGACTGAAGGATTAATTAACACCAATTTAAAGTTAACCCTAGTAGCCTTTTTGGAAAACATATTCCCCCCCTCCCCCATTTATGTTGTAATCAATGTTGTTTTAAACTGTCACTTTACTGTTAAGTGACAGTTTATTGTTAATTTCTGTGTATAGCACTAAGCAAATGTAATTCAAGATCCTTTGATATACAGGTCACACTAGATGGCCTTATAATCTCATCTACCCTTAAAAACATCCTTCCTTACCTCTGGAAGCATGGGTTTCTTAGAGCAGCATGGAAATGTGGAAGAAGTGAATTTGGTACAAATTTCTGTTTTCTAATTTGCTGATAAAGCAGTTCAGAGGGTAGATCAACATCTAGCAAAGTGGCTGCAGACACAAATATGCATTAAAATAGTAACGTTCAATTTCTAATTCCCTTTGTAATGGTTATTATACTGCATTGTACTTGTCCAAAGCAAGTTTCAAAGTACATTTTTTGGATTATAAAGCCTGTTTATAGAACTTTTATTGAAAGAAAACCTAGCAATGTAAAGATATTTGGTCTTAAACAAGCACAAGTCTAAAAATGTAGGATCTTTTTTAAGGGTCTTTAAAACTTAGGGTCTAAAAATTTAGAATAGGATTCAGAACGTGCAGATTCTTCTTGTGGGCAAGTATTAAATTATTTGTATTTTACCTATAAAAAGTAGAAATAATGGTTCTTTCCTGCTTTGTAAATTTTGATTTCTTGTTTATTGATGAAGCAAGCCATGGAAGATGTATTGTTTTTTTGCTGGCAATGTCACTCTTAGGGTTACAACCCTGAGCTTAGGAAGTACAGAGGTAGGTCACCTCCCTCAAGCTAAAAGTAGGTGATCTCTGTGCTTGAGGGAGGTGGCAAATACAGCAATTAATGAAGTACAAATTTGCATACTTAACTTTTGGCTGGCGTGACACTTTTCTGTTTGGTATCAACTAGTAGGATCTACAAGAACAAACTGGATAATTAGAAGTATAATTGATTCAAGGAGAGGAAGAGTTGCAAACAAGCTATCATAACAAGCTAATAGAATAAGTGAGTTCTGTGCAAGGACATGATGATGATGAGGAAATATCGGCCCTGAGAGAAATAAAGATTACGACAGAATTTGTTATACGATGTCATTGAAAGTCAGTACCATAATGGATTTATGTCTTAAAAAAAAAAATCTTAACTATGCCTAGCTTGCGATACCTGATGTAGCTGAGCCAGTCTTGCTTCTTTGTGTAGTACTACAATTACATTTAAACCCAACACTCAAAAAACCTAGTGTTTGTATTTATAATACGAAAGACTTAGTCCGGCAGCAATTAGTTCTTAGCAGAAAAAAACTGTGGTTTGCAAATACTGAACATATTTTTGTTAAGTCACAATTGATTTGGCAAGGTTGCAAAACTGTGCAAGGTTTTTGTGATGTGTAAAGTTAAAACTATGTAGTTAGGTGTAAGAAATCTAACACAGCATATGTTTCTCTTCAGAACCGGCACTTAATGACAGCTTCTCCTCTCCCCCAAAGTGTTCTTTCTGTGCTTCTATGCCTTAATTAGCTTCCCATTATGCCACAATAAAAATAAAACTTTTTTGATGAAAAGCATGTTTGCACAGCGCACTTCAAATTTGTAAATACTGAAGTAGTAGGTAAAAATCATCTTTAAACCCCTCAAGACTCACCTCTATGACACACAGAAGAACTAATGCCTGTTAAAAGGAGGCAGACAAACGGTGAGTGGTGACTGTTATAGCGCAAGACCTGCTTCTTTCTTTCGCTCTCACATATCTCATTTCACCATCATTAATTTGTATTAGAACCCTGTGAGATTTAAGACAAGCAGTGAAGACTGTTAGATGTTTAAGGCAAAGATTATCCTGTCTTCTTTACTAGGTAGGACAGAGTTAAAAACAGATGCCCTGCGAAATTTTTCCTAGAGCAATACAGGCCTAAAGGTCTTACAAACCTCCATGTATATACACATGTAAGACAAATTAAACCTCTCCACTATCTTGAACTTAAGCCTTTTTCCTCCTGCAGAAATAAAGTTCATAGAGTGGGACTTAATTTGCAAACCTTGATCTAAACTGCTTTAAATATACAATTCCCAATAAGGAAATTGCACATCATACAGGGTGACTTATAGCATATCTTATTTTATATTTACATCTACATCTAATACATATTCTCTGACAGAATGCACACATCTAGATTCAGACAGCTACTTTTCACAAAAAAACACTGCACAAAAGACACAAAACTAAACACAAGGCAGAGTCCCTTGAAGACGCTATTATCTCACTATAATGCATATTTTAATCCTCGTTCCTTGGTCGTATTGTTTTCATTAATGTATTTTCCACAGAGCATCTGCGTGTAAAGTTACCAAGAAATCTAACCTACATTTGGATTACATGTTTTTAAGAAAAATATTCTCAACTATATGTGAGAGAATGTGTCTGTGAAGTACTTTTGCCTGAAAATCATGCAATTTAATTTACAGTTACCTAGTTTCTGGATATTTGTCTAGTGGCTTTGAAATGTTTATATAGTACTTATGAGTATATTGTCCTTTTAATACAAATTAGAAAAAGAAAATTCATAGAAATAATCTCTGCAACTGTGTACTTAAAGAAAAGACAATGAGGTGTTAGGGGAAGAGAAAAATGGAAGGAGAAAGAAGGAACAAAATTGAACATTTTTGTTTTTTGTTTTTTTTAAACAAAAAGACAAAATACAGTGGAAATATACCAAAGGAAACAAAGCTAGTTAATTTTTATTTTCCAAAACTCAGACCTAAATGAATATGTTAAATAAACATCCAGAAAACAGTCAGTGCTTACTGTATTAGCAGACGCACAAGTTAATTAACCAAACGTATTACAGTGAAATATTAACAGAATTATTTACATGCATATTTACAACATGTGTTCTTTACAGTAGCGACTTTTGGGGATATTTGTCCATTTTTTTTCCGTAAAGGGGTTCTACTTTGTCTAACCAATAACAAATGACAGGAAGCAGTACAACTAAAATCAGCAACAACAGTGGAGTATCCAAGAAAAATTAACATGATTATTTTGGGTCAAAAAGGAGCAGCTGGCTTCAAAATGTTAACATTTATGAAATAAATGATTGAGGGTACACAAGCTACAAAATTATGACAAATTATATAAAATTAGAAGACTGGAGAAAATTACAAAGGTTGCGAGAAGGTTAGACATGTTAGATACATTCAGAAAAATATATTAAGAACTGCACATACTCATGAGGAGCATGGTTAAAACATAACTATACTCATGTAGCCTTGAAGAACACAGCAAACTATTTAAAGGAGAGTTTTTGCTTGTAAAAGTTGAAAATAGCTGAACCAAAGGTCTTGAAAGCACCTGACTTCCAAAATACTGCTTGCTTCTTCACAGTATCAATATATTAAATGTTTGTTCCAGTAAAAAAAGTCTAGACCTCACCCATGTGTTTTGCAAAGGGGAGAAGGGAGGGAAAAAAATCTTAACAAACCATTTGTCATGATTGTGACATACAGAAAGGATAATCCATATTCAGCTAATACTCTGCTTAGCAAAAAAACAAACACCCCCCCCCTCAAAAAACCCCAAACAACAAAAGAGCAACCAAACAAGGAAAAAAAACCCAACCAAAACCCAACCAAAACCCGGATATCTTGCATATGAAGAAAAGGATAAATAAGTTCTAAGGTATACTAAAACAAGCAAGCAATTAAATTTAGATCAAGTTATTTATCCCCTTTCTACCCCATGAGAAATTTAATGGGACCGTTCCCAGTTAGTTAAGTTTTATTTCCATTTTAATATTTTTAAATCGATTTTATTGCAGCCAAAACATTGTTCATTTACCTGTACATAAAATAAACTATGATATATACACAATATTTTAAGTTACAGGGCATAAGTTTACAATTTTTGGCAGATTCTGTTTAACAAAATGAAAATTGTGTAACGTTAGTACTTGAAGAAACTCAGCTTCCTTATTTTGGTACAAATGTTACAATTCTCTGTTCCCCTGTATTCTAATCATACCTAAACTGCTTTAATAAACTAACATTTATGTGTAGCATCTCACTGTTTTCTCTTATGTTCTGATTCTAGGCAGAATTTTTCATATGCTTCTTCAATTTCTGGATCCATCTCATCATCAATGTCATCGAAATACCTACAAAATCCCCAAAAGAATACATCAGTTTAGGTACAGATTTTTTCAGAAACAACAAGTAGGTGAAGTTTTTATGCAATTTCCAAGAATAAAGCAGAGCTTCTTAAATAAGTCAACCATGACACTGACCAAAAGGGGAATTAAAAAAAAAAAAAAAAAAATCATGGCTACCAGGAGAAAAAGAAAAAGCTCAAAGCAGCACAAACGTACTAATTGCTACAGTGTTTGTGGCCATTATAAGACTATCTTCTGCTGTCTGCAGGTTAAAAGACAGAAATAGTGTTTCTTGGATGACAGAAAAGCAATTCATAATGCAATCCAAAGTAACTTCTTTCTAAACTTCAGTAATGTGCCTGCACTGATCTATGTGCGAAAAGCATTATGTTGGCATAATTTCTGTTTGGTTAACATCCTGGTCAACCTCCTAGTGCACATGCTGCATCAACTGTTTTATCTGCACACTATTCAGGAAAAAAAAAAAAATCTTTACATAGACAACCTGTATTCCTATTTGCTGATCCATGAAAGAAGGCAACCTTAATTAATTTCCCTTCTGCATCTGCATTATGGCATTACCTTCTATTATATGGTAACTAGTCTTTATTTCACAGAACATCTGTCATATTTAGACCAGATAAAAGACTCAGTCCTGTTACTGACAATCGGTATTACAGAGAATGGAAGCTACTACAGAGTTTCAAAATAAAGCTGGGCAGGGATGGTGATCACTTAACAGCTTCTCCTGTTCCCACAGTTACTGGAAGCAACTTAAGTGTTGCTTGTTTTCTGTACATCCAACTGGAGTGTTCATCACCATAAATTAGGACAATGGATTTGTAGTTTGAACATATGGTATATAATTCTAAACAGAAAAACAGAGAAACAAAAAAAGCCCCTAAAACATGCCCTGCCTCAAAAACTTTGCAGCTATTGACTCTCAAAAAGCGTGTATTAGTTTCAGGTGCCCTGTTTACTTTCTCTCTCTGTGCCTTAGTCAGGGAATTACAAGGGAATTGGCATGTCTCAGCTGCACTGAGGCCAAAAATAGTATCTATCTATCTGACGTCCAACCACAATAAGTGCCACAGAAATGTTTGATAAGGAAAATATTTTCTTCTGGGGCATTGTGCATTAAAATAATTTGTCTACATACTTATTTTATTCGTTCCTCCTTTTTTGTGGAAGTGTAGGCTTGAGGAGGGACGCAAACATAGAACCCTTCTTCCTGATCTGAGTCATGCAGCTGACAAAGCATCAGGATGCATTTATCTAAGCTTTTCTTAAGCTAACAAAGAAGGGTCCACAGTCACCTTGTATAAAGGTTGGCTCACCGTCTTTCATATGTCACTTCAGATTTCCTGTTTTTTTTTTTTTTTTTTTTTTTTTTTAAGTTGCTATCTTCATTGTGCATTTCATTTGCTTTTCTAGGCACAGCAGTTCACATAGGTATTTATTTTGAATATGAGCTTGCTTCATTTCTGATGACATCTCTAATTTATCAGAGCCATTCTACTGTCTAAACCAATCCTCCAAAGCTACTGCAGCTCTTCTTGCCTAAGTACCACCTAAAAGTTTTCCAATTTATTACCAAAAATACTGATTCAGGCCAGCACTCTACCATCTATACGAACAACACTGGAAATATTTTTAGGTACAGAAGTTCACTATCAAATCGTGATCTGAGAATCCTCCCCACCCTTCAAAGACATAAGTACAAAGCTCAATTTATTCTGGACCCAATTTCTTCTACTAGTTTCCTATTAAACGCTTATAAACTGGTATCAAAAAGTCAGATTATATTCCCATCTACAGATTCCTCTTTTGCTATTAGGTTGCTTTTCCTGTTCTATAGGAATGCTGAATAGCCATTTATTCAGAGAATATTACCTATCCTGAGGAGAGAAACTGGAATCCTTAACAATCCTTTCCTCTTCCCCTTGAAAGGCTTTGAAAATTTTGTGATCGCCTATAGCTAGGATGTATGCATATAAATCAAATAAATTCAGGTTGCTTCATTTCTGACACTTCCTAGCTCTGGTGCTTCATTCAGGCAAAAAAAATTTTAATGCATATGAGAATATGCTTGCATATGTGCAGAAATATCTGAAATATAACCACCTTTCTCAATTGGATAAATATAATATTTTTTTCCAACTTGCATAATTACAAACCAACCTACGCAAAAGCAAACAGTTTCATTGTACAGCTTTACATTTTTGTCAAGACTGTGTTCTTAAGTCTGCAGTAAAAATAACTAGTATTAAAAAAGTATCGCTCTGAAAGGAAACATACGGATCTCCAGCCCCTGTTAAATCTGTTCCATTTTCTTCGTAGTCTGGAAACAAATCCTCTCTTTCAAGCAGCTCTTGGTATTTTTCTTGGTAATCTGGCATAGCAAAAATGAGACCGAGTGATATATAATAAGATTAATCATATAAATTAGCATTCCTCTATACAGTTTGAAAATAAGCTATTTAATGTTTCATGTCATTTATGGTCTCATATTACAGGAAAAACCTCTTTCCTACAGTGTTTTCCTATGACATCAATCATCACCTCTAAGAATAAGGAAAGATACCTATTTTCCAAAGAACTGTAAAGGTAGTCACACATGTTTATCTCAAATGATGTCAAGCCATGCTCTGCCCAGACAACAGAAAACAAAGAAGCCACCAAAGAAACAAACTCCCTTTCATTAATGACCAATGGACAAACCAAAATAGACTGCAAGATTTCTGACTACCTGAAGAAACAGCAGTAAGTGCTGAGGTTTATAGCCAAAATCCTTCTGAACTATGTGAAGTCAAGTACATATCCTCTAACATTTACATTATTTTAATCCAGAGCAGGGCATATATTACACACTTTAAAGCCAGAAATTCAGACATAATTTTGCCTTTTCAATTGTATTGGTTTCAGATACTTTAAAAAGAACTTTGCATGTACTTCAGCAGGACAAACTTAATTACAACTTTCTTAAGAGTGAGAAAACAGGTGTACTAAGCTTAAGACATACCTGGATCTGCTGCAGTGAAAGGAACACCATCAGAAGTGTAAAATGTTGGCTCATTCTAAGAATAAAGTTATACAGTAAATTATATGCTTTCAGAGAGATAACTGTTTGTAGTTTTCAGCAATGTGATTGTCTATGATCAAATTAAATCCACAATATATTAAGGAACTGAAGTTTGAGTACATTCTTACCATAAAATAGTTTGGGTCATTTTCAGGGGTAGCTTCTCTATATGGAGAAGTTGCATGTACTCTACCCCAGTTACTTGATCGTAGTTCTACTAGTTTCAGAAGCATCTGTTTCACGTCTCTGAAATAGAGAAAAGCACAGAAGTTTGAATGTTTTGTGCTAAGCAAGAAATCAGACCTCTCTTATCCTGCAAAAACTGGTTTGTTAAATCAGTCCCTAAAATCGTTTAGGGACCGTACTCATGCAAAAGAATAGGGGGGAAAAAAAAAACAATCCCCCCGCAAAAATGTCAGTAAGAGAACAAAATTGCTTAACACTTGTTAAACCTGTTACTGCAGATTTACAGTCATAAATCAGTTTAAAGAGACCAACTAACCAAAATACTTTCTTACAATGGCTACATTACCCAAGGTCAGAATTACTTTGCATGATAACTATACTGTAATGTTAAATCCCAGCCTGCCAAGTTGTGTTTTTAACAAAAGACATTTTATGATAAGAATAAATTACAAGTGCACCCAGTTATGGAAAATATTTTATATAACACAACCGCAAGCAACAAAATGTCCTTCCTAATTTTCTGTCAGTATCACTGAATATGTTAGTAAAAACAAAGTCCTTAAGATTTATTAATAGGTTTATAAGATTTGAAACATGATTGGAACAGCATGAACGTGATGTATTTTTCTGTTATGTCCAGATTTAACTTTACCAAATGTTATTTAGTTAACACAAATTACCATTTTGGTCTTTTAGGAGGAGATCTTTCTCATGCTACCCTCCCTTATCTCCACACAGTCACTGTAGCATGTTTGAACACATTAAGCAACAGCTTCTTCCTTCACAACAATGAGAAAGTATTTTCTTAAAATGTCACCTTTGGGGCTCATCAATTAAAATACTGTATGAAAAGAATTTACATTAAGTGATAAAATACAACAGTGTTCACAGCAGAACGTGATGAGTTTATCAACATCAAAAAGGCTTTGCTTTTTATCTATGGAATCCTAGTTTATAATATCCCTGAGACAACAGAAAAAAATACGTAACCAGGTTGAGTGATAATTATCTTGTCATCAGGATATTGTATTTTTCTTCCTTCAGTGACTTTAAAAAAAAAAAAAAAAAGCTCCAAAAGGACAAAGTTTAGTCCAGTCTACAGAAAATGGAGTTAGTTCTCTTGTCTGAGTCTTGATGCTTTATATGTATTTCCTCAATTATAAAATATAAGAAAGATTGAGTTTCTTTCCCTTTCCACTTCCTCTCTGGTGATGTAGGCAGCCCATACAGAATAGAAATTGCTGTAGTTTTTAAATCAAGCTATCAAATCTGCAGCACAAGTAATCTGAGGAGCAGACCCTTTTCTTATAAAGGATGGTAGTGGGGAGCAACAGAGACTGATATTCTCACACTAGTTTAAGCATCTAATCTATGCTCCTAACTTTGGCCTTCTGCATCACAATGAAATTCTTTAGCCAACAATAAAAGGTAACGATGCCAATGCATTAAATACCATCTCGACATCTTCCCTACAGTAAGAGAAACTGCTTTTTCCTCTTAAGCAAGTCCATGAAGAAAAGTTCAGTGAGTCTCAAAAACATATATATATATATCTTCAATTCTTTCTTTTACTAAAATAAGTTTGTCCTTCTGTGTCTTGGATTGTGGCTTAGGCCATCAGTGTTCTCTGGATTCTTGAAGCAGAACCTTCTTCTTCCCTGCAGAGTGGCTCAATTACAGCCCACAGATGCTACCAGGTACTGTTGGTGTCCCTCCATAAGGCATAAAGCAAGAGATATGCTCAGCGTCTGAACACCCTACAGGTTTTTAACAAGTCTGTAAGAAGCCTGAGGATGGAATACAGCAGAATCAGATAGCCTTATGTACAGAACTGATTGCAATCCAGAAGAATATACAAGCCAGACATTTTTTTCCAGCCTGTAGTAAGATTCTGCCAAAGGTATTTGTTCTCCAGAAAAAAAATATGAATTTTATGTCCTTACAGGTTATGATTTATACATACCATATTTAAATTCAGATGTAAAAGTATAAACTGTCACACATCACCATTATTGTATTTTTGGTACTTATAATTTCTTAGACTCTAAAGCACTGAAGAGATATTTCAAGACATAAAGGTCAGAAATCCTGACTGTATCTCTACTAATAGATTTAAATTTGATTGAAAATTTTTTTTGATAGGTCGGAAGTGAACAAAGTATCACCTTACTTTTCATGAAAAGTTAAGATGTTTAATAAAAAAATAAAATGCTGAACATAAAGTCTTCCCACCTGCTGCAATTTGCATCCAACACAACATTTTCAATTCTCTGAATCATTTCATCCATTTCATTCTTCCCTTTTTCTTTCCAAGCATCTTCTAAAACTGAGCCTGTCAACTAAACACAATGTATTAGTAAAAAAAAAAAAAAAAAAAAAAAAAAAAAAAAGTTTTTAATCAAATTATAGAAAACTAAGAAGAAAAGTTATCAACCTAATATGTTACAGATTGTTACAGAATCTCTTTAGATGCATTGTCTGACTACCTGAAGGTTGGAACTGCCAATCTTCTAGATCTCTTCAGTTTTGTAACGTTACAGATCTTTTAAGTAGATTATTTTAGACTGCTGGCAGTATGGTAGCTCTGTTTCCAGTGCTTATGTTACCAAGTTAATAGGCACTTCCCTCCACTCTTTAAACATGACTTAAAAAAACCCAACACTCTTCAGTGATTTAATAACACTGTGAGACAAGTCACATTACAACAGAACATACACACTGAACAGTCTTTTTGAATATTGCAATGATTTATTGTGGCAGACTGTAACACATCATAATCGGAGTCTGCACATCAGTGGGAGACGTACTGCATTTGACCATACAGTTACTCAAGTCATGTCAATTCAGAAATCCTGCAACATTTTGAATCCTGTTCAAAAGAACCGACAGTATCAGATCCTAATTGCTTTAAGCTCATACTATGAAGAAGTGGACCACATTTTTGCAGGCCACCAGCTTACCTGAGAATAAGGAATAGGTTAGCAATTGTTAGAAACACGTCAGTCAGCATAGCTAGCACCAGGCATATGCCAGAGGATTTCACGAGGAGCTGTATCAGAGGAGCCAAGAATTATCTAACACAGCCAGCTTGAATTTTAGTATGTAAAACCTGTGAGGCTGGAACTGCTGCCGGGAGAGCTCTCTAGCAGCAGACAACCTAGAACTGCCATGGATGAAAGCCTTTCCCATTAAGAATAGGCATTTCATCGCCCAACAATAGCACAGTAGGAGTTAAGAGTTAAACTAGGAAAAAATAGTTTGCCACCATAGTGAGCAAAGTTAATAGCAACTTCTAATGTACTTAAGTGTCACATGATTGAAAATGCTCAGAATGGTGTCTCATGCTACAAAGGACTAAAATGTAAAGCTAAAAGCAAATACCTTAACCAACACTCAATTCACATCCCCAGTTTTCTACTACAGCCCTGCCTTGACCTTAGATAACAGCACAAAGGTGGTTTGATTAAAAATAAACATACTGCAAAGCAAACAGGTAAAAACCTGCATCTGTTAAAGGGAAAAGACATCAGAAAATAGGCATTTATTGTTTCAGTAGGATACTAAGCTTTTAGCAAAACTCAGATTTCATAAGAAAGCCTAATCTGGCTACAGATTAACATCTGTAGATACTTTGAGACATCAGAAAACACTTCCATTAAAAAAAAAAAAATCACTGCTGATTCTAGTCTGTAATACATTTTAGATTCAGCAATATGTGTCATAAAATAATTTAGATCACTGTCTTATTTTGTAATGAATGCTGTGAAGCAAGATAAATACTGCAAGAATATCCACAGAACTGTTGAGTTCTCCACCTTTGGAAAACTTTGGAGAACCATCAGAATAAACAGCAGCATCGAAAAGCTTCCTGCTTTGTGTGCTGCCTTTCTTGAAAGGTCTTTCAGTGGTCCTTGCTGCAAGGAAGCTCTTCCAACATAAGGACTACCTGCAGGAGTGAATGTGCTCGCTGAGCACAACCTCGCACTTGCTATTAAGCAACCTGCTTGAACATCCAATCTTTGTTTAAAATGCTTAGATTAGAAGTAGTAAAACCTCTCTTCCCTTTTCTCTATTTGCTATAGCAAAATGAGCCCCCAGAACGTGAATTTAAGACAGAAGAATCCAAAAAGTGACCCCCCCCCATAAACACTGTAGCGTGAGGAGAAGGGAGAATGAGGAAGAAAAACCATCCAAAAAAAGAATCCACAAATATGCTGTTTAATTTTTGATCTTCATTTCTAAAAGAAACTGTTTTCCCCACTCTATATGGGGGAATGGCTTCTAATGGTTTATGAAGAGAAGAGTTGCTCCCCACATAGAGGCTAACTTTCTTTTCTTTTTTTTTTTTTTTTTTTTTTAGAAAAAGTAAAGCTTAATAGCAAAAAGACTTGTTTTCCTCATGCATATGTTCTTCTATATATGTGTATATACTTTCTATATACTTCTACAACTGTAATGATGCAAACAGTAGGAAAGAACTGAGAAAAAGAACCTTTTGTTGTAGAAATCAAGTGATACATCCTAACTTTTTGATGTTAATCAAACCATACTCAAAAAACCCACCACTCATCCAAGTTGGTAACAGTTCTCTCACACCAGGAGTGGCAAATGCAGTGTTAAAGGATCACTTACACCTTTGTCTTTGCCTCAGTTCTGCTGCTCTTGTATCTAAAAAACAAACTGTAAGGCTGTTTGTGCAAAGTAGTATGTTACTTTGTTTACTTAATTTACTCAGTTTCCTAGTGGTACTAAGCAAAAGAAAGTACAGCTTGCTCAACAAGTGGTGTAACGTATAAAATCCCATACACGTTTCCTCAGTTGCAGTTTCTTTCTCCCACTGTTCCCAGAGGTACACCTGTCCATTGCTTCAAAAGCAACATACTACTTCCCTACATACATTTCTTTGTCCGGTAGGGCTTTTTGAAGAGATATCCATTCAGTTACTGAAAACGTTTTAAAAAGCCTCTCCATTTTCTGTTTCCAACCTTCAAGCACTTCTAGATATGCGAAACTTCTCATCTTTCTAATGAGAAAGGCTTTTGTGAGACACTGTCACCTACACTTTAGTATTCCAGAAGTACAACCTACTGACATTATGCCCTGCTTCTTTCCCTTTTCAGGCATCCAGCGAAAGCATTCCCAGAGCATGGAAGCACATGACAAGTTGGAGCTCCAAGAATGACAGACAATTGCTTAACTCCATTAATGTTCATGCTGATCTGGAGAGGAAATACTTCCTCCCTCCTTTCAGCTAATAAATCCTGAATTTCTAATTATCCCTAATTAGAAACCTCTCCGTATCACTCCACTTAAAGACAGCGGTTAACCACATGCTATCGCGCAGATCTACGGGAAGAACTCTATGATGTGGCTGCCTGTGTTAGCCTGGATCTGTGATACAGGAATCTCTTCTAGCCTGTGCCACAATAAAACAGACTAATTTTTTTCTTCCTCATCTTTCTTTTGGGGAGGGGAGGAAGGGGACACGCGCAGGGGGGAAGAGGAGAAGAGAGGAAGGAAAGATACGGAAGTATTTCCTATCAGTGAATCCTACTCAGCTGAATATCCACATGTGAAAAATCAACAGCCTCCCAAGCATAACCAAGCTTTACTTCACAGCTCAGCCTCACACACTTCCATAACCACAACTGCAAGAAACGGTCAGTATCAAACCTGTCTCCCACTGACCAGCAAGAACTGATTATAGCTGTGGCTGTTAGTTTCTTTAGGCATGGGTGGAACACGGGACTAAGAGGTACTGAGACAATGTCTGTGCTGGCTTTTAGAAAAATGAGCTCCATCATCTTGATTTTCTGCTGTCAGTACTCACCGTTTCATCCTGACCCTCTTCAGCAATCACTGCTAGTTGTACTAGGAGTGTTTTATGTTTTTACTGCGTGCATGCTCCAGACATGTGGTTTTATATGCTTTTCTTCCTTTTTCTATAACTGTACAGTATTAGCATCGAGAGCATCACAGAACTTTAGAGCGAAATGCCCTCTCTTGTGCGACACAAACTCTTACGTGCCATTCTCTCCAGTTTAATAAAAGCTGCCATAAACCTAATTTATAAACTTGCTGTCTCATCTCAGTTTGAGAACAGATGGAAAAGACTAACAGGTTGATGAGAGTGGGCTAGCAATCCATCCTCGAGTCCCAGCATTACTGTTTCAAGTAGGTCTCCTGAAATGCACCACGAGGAAACGTGAAATCACAGCAGAGTTCTGAATGGCTGATCAGCAAAATGCAGGATATTCAGCCTGAATAGTCTGGCTTATTTGAATAGAGGCATTTGTGTGGATGCCACATACAGCTAGGAAATCAGATGTACCTCAGTTCCATGCAGTTTAACTGATGCACTTACAACTACTTACAAGTAAACATTTTCTGTTTAGATAGAGCTCTTTTGCATTATATATACAAAGAGACATGGAAGGTCCTGCAATCAGGCAAACTATCCCCTCAACACCCCCCTGCCAAAAAAAGCTAAATTGCAAGAATGAAATAAGCATGAGAAATGGTATTTTCCATAGATGCTAATTATTATTTAAATAAAGTTAAACAAAATTTTTAGCTATTCAATTTAAGAAAGGAACAACCTGAGGCATCTGAAATTTGCCATGAAAGTCTGAATTTACTACATGAGAAAGTTAGCTAGCTAGAAGAGTGAAGGAAGAAAACAGCAGTGTTTAGATTTTATCTGAGATTTCTGTTGAATTATTTAAAGTTCTGACCTTTAAGACATTATTATTCCTAAATATTAATATAATCTATTTTCTTCTGATTAACTGAGATATTTGATGGGAATTATATACAAAATTAGACAGGTACAAGTCTCAGGTATGTTGGCTGTTTTATATTTTTCTTTTAAAGAAGACAAGCTGAATATGGATGATGCCCTCTTTCAATCAGGACTATAATACATTAGAAAAATCAGAAATTACAAGACTTTTTTTTCCCTCCTTCTTTTCAAACTATTGTCTCACCTTCAGCAGTTTCACTGCACATATCAAATTGTTGTCCACAGGATTAGAGAAGAGAGCATTTAGTAATTCCCCAAGGCCAGCTTGAAGAACTTCTGCTCGTGTTACCTGTCCCTTTGTTCCTTTAATCTGCAGAAGATCAAAAACCCATTAGAAGATTTACATTTTAGAAATTAATTTAGTCACATTTTCCCTCTCAGATGCTGTATGGTCTGGTTTGTGATTAACATACATGGGCTCTTCAGTTGGAACAACATGCAAAATATGGTCAATATTTTAGAATACAGATTGAGTAATATTCTAACAAATCTGACAAACAGGGTATGCCTAATATTTTGTTTTCATTAATCAGTTCTTGGGGGAAGCTGCAAAATGCCTGACAAATGGTGCACATCATTCCAGCTTCTTGGAGTCCCAGGCTCTTGCCCATCCTACATTATGCATTCTCTACAGCTGCATAGTAGCTTGCTTCTAGAAGGCATTCTTTATTTAATTGAAAAATATAGAAAATGGTTTTAAAATTAAGGAAATACTCCACAAAACCTGTCGAAAAGCAAAACAACACACACCCTTTGGAAAGCTTTCTTTTTACTTATTGCAAGCGAGAAGTAGATTTTAAGGCCCACTTACAAATAAAAACAGGTTAGAGCATTGGTTTCTTTTCTCATGCCAGGAGAACATTTTTATAATGCCTGATTAAATCAAACTACTGAAACATAAACCAGAAATATATTTAAGAACACTACAGAAGTTAGTGAGCTTAAATGGATATGAGTCAAACAAGTTTATGTGTACTGAAAAAGGTGTACATACACATCACAGATAAGAGAAACATCTAAATACAAGATTTCATGCTTCATGTATGAGTCAAGGACTGAACCTTCAGAAAAAAATAATTTTAAAAGTCTGCATTTTTAATTGCTTGTTTTGAAGACTCCCACACCTTCCTCAAACATTTGTTAATAGCTCCTGTTAGTGGCTGAATACTGAATTACATGAATTACTGATCCTGACCTGCTTCTGGTAAGCTGTACATTTCCTATGTTGTTTAAGTATAATAATCTGGTAGTTTCACCAGACAAAACAAAAGAAAATATCAAAAGGTTCTTTCCAATTTTCCAAGGCAAACAGAGAGAAAATACCTGTGACCAGACACAGATTTCAGGTGGTTTATGGTTCCTTCTTTGTATAAACTCTTACACTGCTTTGCCTGGATACATTTCTCTTCTAACTTCTTGTCCTTTTTTGCTTATCTGCTTCTGTGACACATTATAATGAAATCGTTCTAAAGTTCTCTGACTTTCTTCCCTTCTCCCTTTTAAAAAAATCTCAAATGATACTCCATTTCAGTGTTCGCTTAAAACAACAACAAGAAAAAAAAAAAAAAAGAAAAAACTGACACAGAACTTTCTTCTTACCTCTAGGTTAAGGTAAAGTTCAGCTAAGAAGAGCACAAAGGCATGAAATTGTTTTCGAGTAGTCTCATCTCCTTTTGCAGCTTGATCTCTGTTTTCATACTCTGTTCGACACCTGAAACATTAAAACAAAAATCATTATCATTTGTAGACATCCCAACACATACAACATATTACTTATGTAAAGCAATGCTAAGAACTTATGAACTGCATTAAAACTGTTAGAACACTGAATGCCCAGAAATATGGATTATGAGGAAAATGAAGCCTTCACAAAGATAATGTGGATTTTTGTTGTACATGAATAAACTTAATTAATTATGTTTTCAAGCACCAAGAAGTTTGAGACAGCAGGATGAAATAGGGCAAATTACAGCAAGTAAAAATTAAAGACGGTTAAACAGTTAAAATCTCAGAAAATGGGTCCAAGAAGTTTCACTTCAAGCAGTCAGATTGTCTTAGATGCCTTTATACTTATTTCATAAATTCTTCATCCCACCATTTTAAGTTACAGCTATGCATAATTTAGTTATAAATACAAATACTTTGGATTCAAATTCAGTGAACTGATTTAGTAGTATTTATAATTTAAGATAACACTGCAGTGAGGTAATTTTTCTAGTATTAAACAACTGTGTCAAAAACATGCAAGTTTACATACCAGTTCATAAAAGGAATTCAGTATTTGAAATAAAAGGAACACAAGATAACCACTGAGAATAAATCAGAGGTTACGGAATGGATTAAGAAGCAATTGAGAAACTGAAAAAAATCTAAGGAGTTGGAATATCAAAGTCTGAGTACAAGGTGGGCTGAGAAAGAGAAGAGTTTTCTGTAGGTGTTGTTAGCTTGTTCATATTCCCCCCCCTCCACACCATTCTATACATATTAGCAATACAAATGTAAGCAACCTTAAATTTATGGATTCAGGGTGATAAAAGGAATGTTTTTTATTGGATTGGCTTCAAAACTAGGAACGAGATAGATAATCGAGCATCAACAAGGATTTCCTTTATGGTATTGCTCAAGTAACAAGTATACTCACAAATCAGGAAAAGGAAAAACAATGAGATGCAGAACATTCAAAAGGAGAGTGAGAATATTCTGGTATATCTAATGGTCTAAGAATATTGATCCTTCACACGAACTAAAAGCTGTAAGAAGCAAACAGTTTAAAGAACCCCACAAGATAAAAATGATGATTTGTAGTGTCATTTTGAAAGAGAAAAGGCTCATCTGCTTTGGGACAATGGAGAAAAAAGAAGTTTCCATCATCTCTATAAGGAAATGCTCCTAATTAACAGAAATGCATTTTGATGGTCTTTCAAGTTCATCATGCTTTTGCTCCTAACCACAGGTGGACTAAATGAGTCTTTTAAATGAAAAATAAGTGTAGCTTAAAAAGCCAGAAGTCCTCAAAGAAAAAGTGATCATTTCTAAAAAAATCATGAAGTATTAGTGTACTAATCTTTCAAAATCTCATGTAACAAAATTTAGAAGAAAATACATCCATTTAAAAATAAGTCACTTCTGTCAACTATGGAGTCTAATCATTTTTTAACTGTGAGCCCCCAAAATTCTGTAACTGAAAATTTAGGAAGTTTATCCTTCTGTATTTTGTGTGCCTGTCTCACATATGTAAAGTCAATTAGCCAATCTGTGAATATATTTTATACAACAATTACAGCCAAAAAAGTAATTGAAGAAAAAACACAATGAAATAAGTAAAGAGTCAAGGGCAAGGCCAGTATATGTATTTACATTTACAGTACTTTTAAAGTTGGCTAAGCTTTCAGATTCCCCCTGTAATTTGGGATCAGTCTAACATACTCTTCTCAGTTCAGAAGAGCCTATAGAACCCTGAATTGTCCTATTTTTTATATTAAAATTATTCTTCTGTATTAAAAATAATACACATATAGGTATTAGATATCCAGTATGCACCTCTGCTTTAATAATCCTCAATTTGAACTTTGATTTTAAAGATATACTTCTTTGCCCACTGACTTAAGAGTTACATACACAAAAGAGGAAGACACATAACATGAGTATAGGCTTAAAATGACATGCTGATACTGACCTTTGAAGTAACAACTGTCGGAAGTTTCCACTTTGTGGATTAATGGTTAGATGGTGAGATAAATAATTACACAACCGTGCTCCCATGTAGGAGAAATTTGGGACAGATGTGGCCTTCCAAAATAAATTTGGAAAAATAAATTATACATCAAAGTAATGATTAGAATATTAGGAAGTATCTTTAAAAGCATTTTGGAAATCAATGTTTATCAACCTTTGACTAGACCACTGAAGAACAGTATTATCAAAAATTACAAGAATTACTATTTGTTTCATGTTAACTTTTGTACCTCAGCAACACTTTGCTATTTGCATTTCAGCACTTAAAAGTTCATTATACTGTGATTTCTTGGCTTTAAGAAAACAACCACCCTTATGCCATGTGTCCTCAACTCTACTTCCGCACTGTGACCTAAATTGAGTGTCTGAAAGTCACTTATGACCTGTTTATACAAAAATCAAGAGTTAAGACGCTTTCTTAAGGACATGCACTCTCTCTAGAGGAGCAATGAGGCCATTCAAACCAAAAATTCACCTTCAGTCAGTCTAAGGGCTATCTAGCCCAGAATCGTTTCTGGCAATAGTGAATGCTCAGGGAAAGAACGTAAAAACAGGTCAAGTAAAGATAAATACTTCCTCTGGTACACCCTTTAGCAATCTGCAGAACAGCAACCTCCCAATTCAGGAGTTAAAACGGCATCTTTCCAGTTAATAGTCCTTGATGGGTCTTTTTTTCTAAAATGATTCCTATTACTTTTGAACACTTACACTCTTATCAACTAAAACACAGGTGGCGGCAATAAAATTCCACAATTGGAGTTACACACTGTCTGAAAAATACTTTGCTTTAAACCTGACACTTGGAAACTTCTAGAGGTGCAAAAAACGAATTAGAAATTCATTAAGGTATACATTCAACCTCTTAGAACTTCAAGCAGAACATCCCTTTGTTTTGGCAATTTGTTACTGTTCATTTGTTTTAAACTCTCTTCTAGCAACACTCAAATTTGAGATTATTTCTCAGATACAATTTCAGTGATAAAAGGCTCTGGAGTAAGAAACACCATCAGCTCTGTCAAAGAAAGCATGGATACCGAGAATTCATTAAACTTTCCTCCACTGGCTTTATCATCTTTGAACATTATTTTTACATGTCGATCATCCGTCTGCACTGCAGATGCTCTTGCAGGCTTCTGCTTCTTATACGTTTGAGGAAAAAAAAGATCTTGCCATTAAGAAGTCAATGTGTTATATCTAATTACCTTTCACAAGCAGACGAAAACATGCACTCAATGCAATTGTACAATCTGCATAATGTTGCTGGAAAGAACTGAGCTGTTTTTGGAAGCTACAATAAATTTGATTACTTAAGACAGCCAAACTGTCCATTAGGAGGTATGTAAAACATCTAACAAGCGTTTTGGTGCTGTTCAGTAAGTTGCCTGGACCCAAAAAGGTGTCCCCTGCTCTTAGGCCAAGGTAAAAATGCATCAATTAAGAGTATAACTTTCCTTAGTGATAGGAAAAGAAAAGAAAAGAAAAAACCCTGACTTTTTCAAACCTCAGCTGCATTTTACAATCATTGCCTTCCTATAATTAGTTGGTTTGCATTTGTGGTTGTATCAAATACTAAAGCAATTCAATTTTAGGCATTATGCCCTTGCACAGCACACAAAGACCCCCCCCCCCCCCAAAAAAAAAGAACCACTGAAGACATCATCTTAATAACCAATCATTATAGTGTAATGTCTTTCCTACATTACTGTTGCTAGCAATCCCAGTTTGTTTCTCACTCCAAAAACAAAACAAAACAAAAAAACCAACACAATCTAAGCATAAATGCTAGTCTATCAATGCACAGCATGAGAAGTTTTAGTTACTGTAACAGCAACAATTATATTAACTACACAACAATCAAGATTTTTGAGGCCATTAAGTCAGAGTGCTCAGCTTTTGGAAAACAGGAGACCTGACACTCCATTATGGATAGAGACATAAGTGGATTAGGAAGAACAGGAGGAAGTAGACAATTAATCTTTTAGAAAGCCTGAATTACCTGACACCCAAATGAGGGGAAAACTATATAGAACTTGGGGTTTTTTTTGTTTTAGCCTTTTTCCTTGACAAACCTAACATCTGTAGTTCTGCTCAGTTGGGTTAAATTAATGTCACTGAAGCAACTGCTTATAAACACATTTCATCAATTTTAACTGACATTTGTTATAAGCTAGGACTAGGAAACAACAACACCTAAGTAGAAGCTCAAGAAAGAATAATAAGCATAGTTGACTGGCACTCGAATGCTATATTCTCCTGATCTACAAAAAAACCTGAAGTATTATGCTTTTGAATAGTAGAACAGCTATTTTACATTGAGCTATAGTTTTATTTTTCACATAAAATTGTTTTTATTTTAGATTGTTTGCATTCACTGCTTCTCAGATGAGGAAGGCACAGCCACCCCAACACTGGACTGTTGTTTTAAATAGGGGGAGAGAGGAGGAGGTGACATTAAAGACTACATTAAATTTGAGAAAATTTATTTATGTATACAAAGAGTTACATATGGGATTATTTCCTGCACTTTCTTCCAATAAAGTTGTATTGCATATTTTAGTCTTTAATTATCTATACTCCCATGTGTCCAAATAGAAGATGGGAAAAAATGACGATGCTGAACAAAGTACAGGTAATCTCAATGGCTAGTTGAACTATGTTCTGAATTAAATGCGCATCAGTTCTGTATGACAATAAGAAACTTAATACCCCACAGTACTGTATGATGACCAACCAGTCATGCAGTTCTACATACCCTGAATTATTTCATATGAAAAAAAACAATGAGCAAGTATCTGCGCTTAAAAAGTGAATAAAAGGTTGCTTGTTCACATTCTTAAAAACAGAATTTGACAGAAACCAACACATTAAAGTGAGAGATACCCAATGTAATAAATAAACATCAAGCACAAGTGTGACTTATTCTCTGCAGCAAGCCCAAAAGACAGTAACAGCAGCTCATTTGCTTAGCAACACAGATTAAGCTGTTCTTTCCAATGGCTCCCTCAATTAGTACAGAGTTCAATTCAAGGTCTCTGTCCTCATTTCCATAGCCATCAATGGGACTGGACCTAGTTACCCAGCAGACTAGCTTTCTTTTTCTCCAATTATGCTGTTCTGAAATAGGTAGATTCCAAATAAAGAACAAAGCCAGTCAATAACAGAGCGTTTCCCAAAGGGTGATGTGTACAACAGGTGGGAGTTTATTTTTTAAAATAGCAAATAATGAAAAAAAAAAATCTAAGTATTATGAAACATTTATTTTTGTGGAAGAAAAGAAAAATGGAGAACTCTGACATAGCTTAAGGGTTTGTTCAATCTCTACCATAAAACAATTCAAAAATAACTCTTAATTGCTGTAATTTGCACTCCAGTATATGGCCCTGGAGATCCAAAGACACAGGAAAGGAAATGAAGTAAATTGTGGAAATTTATTAGCCAAGCAAGTACCCCACACTTGAGCATTCCTTTTCAGCCTACTAGGCAAAAGCTTTCCCCATACTGTTCAGTCTAAAAAAGGAATAGAAAAATCAAGTCAAAATAAAATATTACATAGATAAAATTACCTAACAAGTTATACTCATATGTATATCTTGGACCACTATGGAACAGAGGCATAATATCCACATCACAAAATGGAATACGCAGGCTACCTGCTGATAGATGAGTTCAACAAGTTCTTGCAAAGCTTCATCTGTAGTGACCCAGCCATTCAGTGTTTCAGCAAACTGCTCTATTTCAGTTTCAAAACAACCCGGTTGTTCAGTGAGATGATTTAGGAAATCTTGTACATACTCTGTCAAAGTCAGATAACCATCACATCCATCTTCAAAGGAAGACTCCTAGGGCAGTGAAGGAATATATCAACAACTTAAAAAGAACCTAAAACAAAGTTATACTTACCATCTCCAAAAGAAGCTATATGGCCCTTAGTCTTAAATAACTCCTGATGCTCTGCATGCTTGATAGTGATCTTTTTTACATGGTACACTTGAACATTTTTAGACAGCATACACCTCAATGCATCAGAAAGCTCCATTAAGTCCTATAATTCTAAGAACTGTGTCAGTTGTCATTATACAGATTAGAGTCTCCTAGCCAAACATGTCAAAAAGATAGACTAAAAAGCAAATCAAATGGTTTGCCAAGTTGAGTGTAAGATCAACTAACACTTTCAACCCCTTAAACAAACAAATAAGTGTATCTGTTAAGAATAAAACTACCAGACTGAGCCTCAGAACCCTTCTTGCCTGATGCATACACAAATTGTACTGTACATAAATGAACTGTAGAAGGAAAAGTAATTGGAAACGGAATGTTTTGTGCTTACATAGAGAAGTGCTCCAAAATAAGCAGGAGGGGAGAAACTAAAGAAATATAGTAAATGTAGTGTAATTTTTCCATGTACAATAAAGCCAGAAAAATTAATCTTCTAAAGTCTTCAACAAATTGCTTGGCAAGGGATTAAGACCACAAGGCATCAAATGAAACTAAGTAGTAATGCATTAATCAGCAGTTACTGATATTAAAAAAAAAGACAGTAAACACACCTGCTTCCTAAAGAAAGGAGCTAGCACAATACCAACCTTATCAATGTTTATGCTCCCACTGATGGGACAGAATGCTGATAATTTTGTCCATTCAAAAATTAACGTATATGTAACAGTCTGTAAAGTTCAATACTCTCCTGAATGATTGCAATGCTAGTGTATGAGAGGAATAGCATAGGGAATGAGATATTTTGTGATGTTATAGTACAAATAATTCATTTTGCAAATAGTATCTTACATGAGCATTCAGAATTGAAAGCCAAAGCCCAAAGAGGGATCGCTAAAGAACCGACTTATAATTCGTGATTCAAAACATAAAGGTAATAGAATTCTCAACTGACCTACTATTTAATAAGATTTAAAATACACACTGCAAGGAAAAATTGAGCTATAAAACATACAAACATTTTTTATTTCTTTAGTGGACATACATACACTGAACAGGTTTATATTTTCATTCTCCCTCTCCCCACACTTCCCTAAAGCAACAGATGCCTTTTACTTTCTGGCTTTAAAATGCCTCAGTTTCTCCTCTACTGTGAAGCAATACAGATTTGCCATCTGTGAAAATCAAAAGACCTGCATATGAACTACAGAGAAATGCAGATAAACACTGCTGAAAAAATCAAGTAGTGACATTAATTTCAGGGCCTGTAAGGTGCGCATGGGAAAACTTGCAGACTTTCCAAAATTCTTGAAAAGCCCATGTCTTAAAGGTATGCAACTTAACCTAATGGGAGACATGCTCAAAATAACAAAGGATAAACTAGAAAGACATTCCTGGTATATCTAATTAAGTAGAATAATTGCCCAATGGACAATACTGAACAAGACTTAAAGGGACTTAACGTGGCCCACCAGAAATGGGAAAAAATATGCTCAACTTAACGAAATGGTGACAAATTGTTACTAGGAATAATGAGAAAGCCGTGAACAACCTGATCCATGTTGGTTGTGCTTTGAGTTGGTGGTTGGATGAGATGACCTACAGAGATCCTTTCCAACCTAAAATATTCTATGATTCCAACAATTTGGAGTTTTTACTCCTTGGCTCCATAAGCTAACAGGCCTCTACATGACTTGCTGAATATTCTATTTCTGTAAAGGAAATCAACTTTTACTAGGAAATTTCAAATAGCCCCCAAAAAGTACTGTACAGTAAAGTTAGACTATTTTGCTCCCCAGAAGTATGACATTGTGTAACAACTGTAGCTTATATTAATCACATACAGCAGAACCAGCATCTCTTCAAACAATTTGTCTGAAAACTTTGTAGTCAGGTGGAAGGGAATGCTGTAGCTTGTAAAAGAAGCTGCTCTTTCTGACACTGCCTCTCTTCAAGAGTCAGTTTATGAGTTTAAAGACATAAAAATGGCTAAAAAAAAGTCTAAATAGATAGTAAAACCCCTCTTTTATCTACAGAAAGATTAAGAACAAAAACTATAGGAAAAGATCTATGATCCAAATCTGCTCTCAGCCTCTGTTTCAGCATGTGCCAAACACTACTTTGCTATACCTGAGAAGTATTTAAAACATTTCTGCTCACAAACTATCTTAGTCACCATTAATTTATCATCAACTTGATTTCTCCTCAGACCTTTTAGGAACAAGCTCTTTTTCCTTCAGATTATACACACACAACAATAAGTTTACAAAACTTAAATGCTTAATAAATAGCAAAAAAGCTGTTTATTATTTCAGAGAAATGTGAGTTTTCATAGCTAAAACTCTAGGGAATTTTATAAATGAAAGCTAAGAAGTATTATTTGTAATTCAGAGAAATAAGTTTCTCAAAATTGTTTTGCTTCCAATCTGCCATTGTAAAACTCAAAATCTGTGTAAAGTGTGCTAAATTTCACACTTTTGCTGCAGATGAACCCAATTTATTAAAATAATCCAGTCATTAAAATAACAAAATAAAAACCTATGTAATAGTGAAGGACTAACAATTCTGAAACATCACTATTCCATGCCTATTATATGCAGATGGATCTTGTATGCTTAGTACACTCTGATTAGCTTAAGGCCCCTACAACATACCAAACATACGTCCAGATAAGCGTTCTGGGTTTCACTAGCATTTTCACTGGCTATTTTTATTAATAGATCAGTCACTTATATTCATACCATATTCTTACAACATGGCAACTAGAAACTCCCACATGCTTGTGTGTTTCTGTAAAACAGCTGAAAAGCAACATCTCTGGCCTTAAGTGTTTGTAATTATATGTATGCAAATGTGTTCATTACAAATGGCTTTTTTTGATCTTGGAACCAAAATCCTTTATTTACAGAAAACATGTAACATGCATTGGGGCAAAGCCCTCTTTTCCCCCTGGATCATCCATTCACTGAAGCATATTCATGTTGGCATTTTGTCAACAGCTGTCTATTGGCTATGGGCTTGCATTATTCAGAACAGTAATTTTATTCAGTAAACTGGCATTGGTTGTAACATTCAGATAACATCAGTTTTATGAGTGAGGAAAAAAGAAGCTCCAAAACATCAAAACACCTTGTTTAGTATTCAACTGAAGTATTTTTCTATTAATGATTCAAAATCTAATGGCTTCAACTTGAATGCTTATTATACTTGAACATATTTGTAACAGCAGTAGTTACCATATACATATATGTATACACCAGAGTTTGGCTGTTTGCATAACAAAAGGTTATTAAAAGGATTAACACAGGTCTCCCCTGGAGTAAAATTACTGTACCAGTAACATGCAAGACATGGAGGGAGCAGAAAATAAGAAGCACCCAGCCTGTATTTATATGGGGCATCTACAACACAGATCTGAGATCACCCTTAGTCTGGCTGCCAATATATCCAATAGAAGGTAGATAGCTGCTCTGAAGGAGCCCAACAGTACTTTTCCTTTGGTGATATTGTATCACCAAAGGGCAAAATTATAAGACAGATGATGGTACATACAGTTGGGCAGTCACAATCAATCATAGCCAAGGCTCAGTACATTTAGAAAAGGGATGCCTATGCTTAGAAGCTCAAGCTTTCTCCCACACTTGCTTCAAAAAACTGAGAAATCTTAATGAAAGTGCAGCTAAGCCTTTACTTGAAATGCAGTGTAGATGCAGCTACAACAGATGCAGTCTCAGAAGAGACAGCTTGCTCTGCAATCAAGAAGGAATGCAGTTATCTGCAGTTAACTTTAGCAAATCATCCCACACTGAAGACTCTCAAGTACTCCCTGTTATTCACCCATTATCACTTAACATTCTGCGTCTCAGGTGGTTGTTATCCAAATTTTGGATTCTCTCAGGCTAGTGCAGCATTCAAGCTGTCTAATGCACAAGACCTCAAGAAAATATTGTTAATTTGAATATGAATAAATTGGCATATACTAAGGAGAGAAGAGATACTCACTGCAAAGTTTGGATTGTATCCTGAGGGATAAAACTCAGGTGCGTTAACAGACAATTTTGAGATTACCACAGGAGCCACAGCCACCTGAGGTTTAGCCATTGCTGGTCCAGAATCAGGAACTGAAACTTTATCTTGTGATCCAGATGGAATTCTTGTCTGTCGCAGGTGTTCTGGAAAGGTTTTGTTATGTTAGTACTTTTTCTTAGACATCACTAGACTTCTATGTATTCATATAACCTAATACATAACTTTTTGGGGACAGAGTGGGAAGAGGGAAAAATAACAGGAATGACTTGCTCTTACAGGTAGAAACAATGTTACCAAGATACTTCCCCCCTCCACCAAAGTGGCACTGTACTCCTTTTTAGAGTGTAAAAAGGTTTAAATACTTTAGGTCTGACATTCTTTACAAATTAAGTCCCTTAAGTCCAGTCTCACTTTAGAATTTATAGTAAAGACTCCATTTTTATTGCTTTCCTTAAATCGTAAAAAGTTTTGACTTCGGCAAACACCAGAGGCCCTTCCACAAGTCAGGAAGTGAACACAACGTTCAGGCGAACGTGACCGAAAAGGAAAAAAAAAAGCAGCTCTCTGCACCCCCATTACAACACTTTTGTTAACATAACTAACTAGAGAAACTAGTAAATCTGCCTATGCTAAGCTTGCTTTCTCGTGGTTTTTTCACAGATTGCAAAGGCAAAGGCACAGGCAGGCCCTGTTAAATCTTAACGTATTCTTCAAAGACATTTAGCTATTACCTTTATCATAAACCACTGGCCAAAAATCCAGTCAAACTGTATTTCTTTTTTAAGCATATTTTCCACGTTTTCTTTATAGAGCGGCTCCTAAGTTTATTGAAAACAGGACCTGCTGGCTATCTGGAAAAGCCAACCAACAAACAACGCTCTGTGCTATTGCGGGGTTGGGTTTCTTTCTGGCAAACCTCTCGGCCAGAATCAGAGAGAAGCCCTTCAGCACGAGGGGGGCTGCGACCATCTGCGGTCGCAGGAGCAGGCGGAGAGCACGCACGCAGATGTGCGCACACAAAGCGGGGGGGGAGGCCCGCGGGAAGGCTGCAAGGCGACACCGCGCCCCCCCCCCCCCCCGGGCACAGGCCCGCGAACGCGAGGGCCCCCGCGGGGCACGGCGCGGCGCGGGGCGCCCCGCGACTAGCCAGGCAGGCGCCCGGCAGGCTGCGGCCTCAGGCCGGGCGCGGCGCGGGGAGAAGGGACGCGATCCTGCGGGAGAATCTCCGGAGAGGCCGGGGCCATCGCAGGGGCCTCCGTGGGGCGGCGCCGAGGCGAGACGTCGGGCGGGGGCGGCGGGGCCCCCGGAGCGGCCCCCCGAGCGGCCGGTACCTGCGTTTCCGGTGCCCGGCGGCGCCGTCTTCGGCGGCCGCAGCGGTTCCTGTTGCTGGGGGAAGCCGCCCGGCTTATGCTGCTGCTGCTCGGCCGGGCCCGGGCCGTGGGCAGCGCTGCCCTCGAGGCGGGCCCCGCCGCCGCTCTCCGGCGCGCCCGTGCCGCTGAGGAGGGCGCCGCCTCCTCGGCCCCGGCCGCGGCCCCGGCCCTGGCCCTGGCCTCGGCCAGCGCCCGGAGCCCGGTCGAAACCCTCCGACATGCTGGGGCCGGCGCGGCTCACGCCCTCATGGGCGGGAGGCGGAGGCCGGCGCGGGGGGAGGCTCGGGCCCGCGAGGTTCCCGGTTCGCGGCGGCCCGAGCCCTTCACTTTCAGTTTCTCCCCCCCCTCGCACCGCCGCGATGGTCGCGGCCCAGCGCCGCCCGCAGCGCCCCCTGGCGGCTTCGCACCGCCCGTCGCCATGGCAACCCGCGCGGCCGGGGCCCAGCGCGGCCCCCCGAGGCGCGGCGCCAGGCCGGGCGCCCTGCCCGCCGCCGCCCCGCCGAGGAGCCGCCTCGGCTGCCGAGGGTTAAAGGCTCCCGCCCGGCGTTAGCGCCGCGTCGCCAGCTCCACGTGCTCAGAAATCACGAGTCACCCCCCGCCAGGCAGGGCTGGGCTATCAGCAGCCGCCGAGCACCGTTTGCTTGCGCTAGCAGGCCCCCGCCGGGTCACGGCAGCCTGGAGCTGGCGTTTTCAAATGGACAATATTCTCCTGTAATCGCGCCCCTCCAGGAACAGCTAGCGCGAGGCAACAGCACAGCACTGAGACCCGAGACAGCAGCTGCGGGCTGCCTGCCTTCAGAAACGCCGCGCCGCGCCGCGCTGCACGCGTGCAGCTGTCCTCAGAGGGAAGCGGCACGTGTGGGAAAACTGCAAGCTAAACGATAACGTGCAGTTAAGCCAGCAAAGCGAAACCTCCAGCGTGACAATTATTACTGCACTGCTAGGTCTACTTAGCGTAACCTTGTTGGTCAAGAATAACGTATTTCATGGATAGTTACACAAAAACACAAGTGCTATGCTGATTTAGTCCCTGTGAGCATGGAAGTTTTAAAAAATTAAGTGAAGAAGACAGTCCATGTAGTACATTTTGCTCATCTCATTAAACACTGATGATTCAATTCACATGTCCATTCACAATTTAATTCACCTATCTTTTGTTCAACTGGCAGAGTATTTCTGTATTTGGTTTGCAACCTCCAGATCACAATCTGTTTTCAGACCTAGGAAGCAAACTGAGAATTGAGGTGCCTAAAACATGCCTCAGTTCACCCCACTGGTGCTGTTTGTGTGTTGTCTCCCTAAGCAGTCTGCTCCGTGCTGCTCACCTTCCCAGCTGTTATTTTTATAGAAGTGAAAGGCTTCTGTGTTGTTAGTTCAAACTCTGTTGATGACGCAGAGGAGGATGAAAAGAATTCAAGTACGTATGAAACTTTGTAAAAAATCAGAATGGTACTGTCTTACGTATTTCTAACATATGGCTGTATCGTAAAATAATGCACTTAGAAGTTATGTTCGTAGTTGTTTTATTACAACATTTAGCTATTTTTAATTATTAACGGGGGGAATAGACTGTAAAATATAGTCTAGATTTATTATTTCCCCAAGGCATGTATTAGACTGATTCTTGGTGAGAGGCAAAGTTGGGCAGACAGTAAAAGTAATACAGTTAGAATTAATCAGGCTCACTGGGAAACCTAAGCAACTATTGGTGAAAGTGATGACTAATAAATTAACAAATATAAACCCTACAACTGAAATGAGAACAAATGTAGGCAATTTTGACGAGTTTTCAAAAAGCGGAAGACCTCACTTGTTTAAGTTCCACAACTGTCAAAACTAGATTTAAAGAGTACTACCGAGGTTTTAAAGATCACAAATTAGCTACTAAAATAACTAAAAAAAATATTCAGTGTGCTTGTGTTATTTCATTTCTGATTTCATAGCCTATATTATGACCTCTGGTCACATTTATAGACTTTATTTGTAGACTTTACCTAACACCAGCAGGAGGATTAAAAGCTTACATTAATGTGAATAAGGAAGTTGAGATTCTGGCTTAATCACTGTTCCCAATATGCTGAGATGTTACGAAAATCATATACTGGCATCAGTTTTTAATATGTCTGTCTTTCAGGAAAGCAAACCTTATACTCTCTGGTATGTATGTATGAGGAATTTAATGCCTCAGGTTATTATTATCAAACCATACAACTTTTCACATTTGGTCATAAATTATTTTCACTTAACATACATCCTATATTATCTTAATTTAATGACTGTTTGACAGCTACTTATGGGGTAGAGTGGAGTGGGACCCCAGGTCCATCTTTTCATCACAGATGCACTACTGAAGCTTGCATTAGAGCAGTGGTGCTTGGTCGAGAGCCAAGTTTCTCCCATCCAAAGTAGATACCTGAAAAAAATCTTCTGTGCAGTTAAATCCAAAATTACCATCCCAAATACTATGTGTGATAGTCAATGCCTTTAGACAACACCTAAATTTCTGCCTGAGTAACTGAAGTCCTGTAGCTCACTTCACTCCTTTGAGAGCCAAAAAGCAGAAAACCTGAGATAGCCAAGCTATCAGGATGTATCCTAAGCACTCAGTGATAGGATTAAAACTTTCATCAAATGCAATTGTGGCCACTTCTCTTTTAAGTATCAGCTGGAGGAGCAGTTACCTGTCTTGCCCTACATTTGTTACCCAATAGCCCAAAACTCAGCTCTAAAGGAATACCGCACAGACCTGCAGCATCTGGTGCTGAGACACCGCGAACTGTAACTTTGTCACTATTCAGAATACAAACATGCTCTGCTTTTATCTGCAGCCAACATATTTCTAAACAGGGAGAAGACGGAGGGGGCTGGTTCTAGCTTGTAAAGCAGAATAATTGGAATTAAATTGATCTCTGTCATACTGATGAGGTATGTTGTTGCACTACTCAGCAGTTACCAAGACCCCAAAATAAAGCACGCATTAGCACACGTCATATCTCTAAACTATTTCTCACATATTTATTTAAAAGTACTGCAGTCTCTTGAACATCTGGTACTAGGGTGCCATATGAATTATTCTCAGACGCACATTTTCACAGCTTCACTTCACTTCTAGTCAATCAGTTATGAGATTGGAAGCTGTGCGTCACTGTAAAACTACCTCAGGCAATGCATATTTTGCATGAACAGTTGCACAGATGTAAATAAAAAAGCCTAAATTATACCTGAAATTTATGGACTGTGTGAAGTATGACAATGTATACAGGTGACAGTGTGTGATAGCGTGCATAACCTGACAAGGTGTCCTCTGTATACAATCTCTTTAACATCTTAGTTGCAAGCGTTTTTTTCCCCTTTTCCCTCAGGCACTGTACGTACTGTACCCTCCGTACCGCTCTAAGTTCAACACGCATACCAGATCATTGCTTTATTACGCATTTCAAGAAATAGCAGCAACAATAAAGGAAGACATCACCTACACGCTCTGGCGTCTGTTCAAGTGAAACAACCGCGTCTGAGGAAGTATCTCTCTCTTCACAACTCAGCTACCAACCACCACCTTTGCCTCCTCGCCCCTGCCCCCGCACACCACCACGATCCGGGCAAGCAGAGCGACGAGGGCGACCGCGGCCGCCCGCCCGCTGCGGGAGCCCGCAACACCTGGCGCGTCTCTAACAACTTCAGTCCTGCCGGCGCCTCCGCTTCCCAGCTCCAGCCCTCGGGAGACCCCACCGCACACTGCCCCCGGGGAGCAGTGACAGCGACAGAACCCGGGACCGGCCGAAGCGCCCGCCACACGAACGGCCGTTAACGGTCCACGCGCCCTCGCGCGGGCGCCTCAGGCAGGAGCGCGCTCGCCCGACACGCAGGAGCCACGTGACGCGCCCCGGCCACCGCCCCCTTCCTGAGCGGGGAGGGGGGAGGCCTCGCGGCCGCACGTGACCCCCCTGTTCGACCTCCGCGTTCCCCGCTCTCCTTCCGGGTGGCGGGGCGGAGCCTCGCCCCGACCCCGCCCCGCCGGGCCGGCCCCGCGCCCGTCCTGCCCCGCCGCGCCGCCTCGCCCAAGGTCGATCAGTGCCGCGGCGGGGCCGGCGCCGGCGGCACAGGCGGTGGGTGCGGCGTCGCGGGCCGGGTTGCGTCGGGTCGCGTCGCGGGGGGGGGGGACCCGCCCGCCGGGCGCCTTGCGGTGGGTGCGGGGGGGGCACCTGGGACGGCGCCCCCGCTGCCGGCTGCCGTTGGCCCGAGGCGGGCGTTGTGGTGCCGGGTCCCGGCAGGCGCCGGGCCCTGGCGGAGGAGCAGCGGGCCGGGAGCATCGGTGGAGGACAGCTTGGGGGGCGAGGGGAGCCGGTGAGGAGCGGGGCGGGCGGCGGCCGTTAACGGCCGGGGCGGCGGGCGCGCGGCCTGCCCAAGGTCAGTCAGGGGCCGCGGGCTATAAATAGCGGCGGGAGCGAAGCGGGGCCGGCGTTTCGTGGCGGGAAGAGCGTTGCGCTCCGTGGGCGGGCGGGCGGGCGGCCTCCCTGCCCGCTCCTGCCCCGCTGCCCGCCCTTCCCGGCCCCAGCGCCCTACCTGCCCCTCTGCGGGCTGCCCCGCTCGGGTGCCTCCTTCAGGAGCCCTCGCCGGAGTTCGGGTCGTTTGGCTTCCGGCACAGGAAATCTTGCCGTTATCAAATCTGCACGTCGTGCTATCTCAGCAGAAGAAGAAAAAAATACAAGTTGTTGCTTGGGGTTTTACTAACCGGCTTTGGGGTTATTTAGTGCTTTTTGCCAGTAGTTTCTGCAGGTTTTCAATGCTTTTTTTGGCATGCATTAATTCTAGCAAAGGCTTTACAAAATGCTCTTTGGAAAATAGCTGTTTTCTGCAAATATTTACACCCGTGGCAAGGAGAATACAATCCTGAGTTGCAGAAATATCAATCTGTAAATCACCTTGTAATGTTAATGCACTCATGGGCTTGTTGGTTTAGTTCTGGTATTTACTCAGACCTGGTGTGGAAAAGTGGACTTTGTTTTCTAGTTGGAAAGAAAAGGGAGAGAGAAATGATCATCTTGTGGCTAGTGTCAACTAGGCGTAAGCTGCTGAGTTTACATACCTTCTTTCTACTAGAAATAATAATATTAATCATTAATGATTCTTGTTTTGTTTCTTACATGAGCAGCAGGCTGCTGTAGGGATTCTGTAGGTGGCAAGGAGTCTGCTGTGAGGTCTGGGTGACATGGCGAGCCTTCTGCGTATTGCCGTTAGCGGGTGCTCAACTCCCATCTTTGGCAATGTGTTATCACCTAAGGTGCATTCTGCGAAGATGCCATGTTTCCGAATGTTTCGAACCCATCAAGTTCTGTGGTCTGAAGCCCCTTTGAAGCCAGGTAAATTGACTAAACTATCATAAATAATTCTTTCATTTTATACCATGCAGGTTTTAAATGAGCTTCTGAAATAGTTTGTGTTTTTTGGGGGGAGGGGGTTGCATTAGTATGGAAAAGATTAAAAATAAAAAGAACACCTTTAAATCATGTCAGTAGCTGATCTTAGTCAATCAATTGCAGTACAGTTTTACACCAGTTTTCCAGTTTTGCAGAAGGAGTTTGTGTTCACTGTGAATACTTTGGGTCCAAACAGTCTTCAGGGGTAGATGATCAGAGATCCTGCTGACAATTATCTTGCTTGAAGGGAGTATTTAAGCAAATGCTTTTCTCAGGTAAAGGTCCCAGTTCCCTAAGAGTTTTGCTAGCCCAACTGTTTGTGTACATAGGGGGGAAATGCATCCCTCACAAAAAGAGCATCTGACAGCATGACTGTATGTGAATTAACTACCCATCTAAAAAGTTGTTGACTTTGTTGTTTTCATGTTGTACCATCTTCCAGCTTTGAGCTGGATCTTCACTTACAGGGTTTGTTGGTATATTTATACTGATTACATCTTAAAGATAATGGACAGATTCAGATATTTTCAAAATAGTGTGGGAGGGTAGGGGATGGAACTTCTTTGGTTCCAGTCTATGATGAGAGCATGGTGCATGAAAGTCTGGGCTGACACCCCCCCACCCCCCCAATTCTCTGTGTAGCCTGACAACTTAGAGGACTGGAGAATATGTAAAAGTACGTTAGTGCTACTTTTGCTCCTTATCCTGCATGAGTCAGGTCTCCCTGAAGAAATTTACAGGCTTCAGTGCTGATTTTTGGGTCTTCTGGGTCTGGGACAGATTAATATGTATGTGAAGAGTTAGTCTGATTGAATGGTGATGTTCAGTTCTTTGGTGCATGCAGAGCAGGTGACGCATTAGATCTTTTGAAGGCCTAGAAAAGTAGCACTATTTATGAACAGAAATGTCTGGCTGTGAAAATACAGGGTGTAAGATTAGATCATATAGCTCAGAAAAGCCTTTGTTGTATGGGATTTACATGGGCTTGGTGAAAAGTTTTCAAAAAAGTTTCCATGAGGAGAGAGAATTGATTGGTGTTACATATTCAAGCATTCAGTGCTGTCCCCTTCAGATCTCTCATGTGAAAGCCATTACTGAGGCAAAGCAGTATTTATATTCATGCAAGATAATTATTTAGTGCTGAGAATTATAAAGTTTGATTAAGTCTCTTGGTTGATAATTAAACTGTCCTTTTGTCTCACTTCGGTAACATGAGATTTGTCGTTTGGTAGAGGACAAATCAAGGGTGAAAATAGTAACTGAATGACACTTTGTAAGTGCTGCTGCCTGCATATATTCTTTTAAGAACTTTTGCATCAAAGTTCAACAGCATATAAAATAACAACATTTTATCCTTTCTTTTAGAAATTATGTTTGAATATAGTGGCACGTGGTAAAATCATTGTAACATTCAGAAGAATAAGTTTCCTGAAAAGTGTAGTGTCCCTGTAATTCTTCTCAAGCCTATAGCTATTACTTGCACTCTCTCAGATTAGCTTTCACATTGTCCAGTGTATGTTATATACAGGAATAACTGCTGCCTGGGTAGTAACGAAGAAATTTGTATTCAGTTGAAAAGTAAACTAGGAGGATGGATACTTTCCTATCACTATTTGTCTTGCTGCCTTTTTCTTTGTTTCTTAGAAACAGGAATTTCTATACAGGAATAAACAAGTATTCCAGTGTCACATCTCAATCAGTGGCCACTACCAAATGCTTCAACAATAAATGCAAAACTTTCCCAAGCCCTGACAATAGGTGCATACATAGTAGCCGATCCTGACTATTCTAATGTGCTTCCAGTTGGTTTGTATCCTACAGCATTGTGACTCTTACCCCTCTCTATTTTAGGATTTTTAATGTCCTTTTTATTATAAAGCTTTCATTTAAAAAAAATTTTGTTTTTTTTCTAAACCTTGCAAGACTTTTAAACCCGTAATACTTTACTGTCAGTTCTCTAGATGAGCTGTACATTGTTTATAAAGCGTAAACATTTTCCTGTAGTTTTATTTCTTTTTTTGTTTCTCCTTACTTGTGTGAGAAGAGGGATAAGGTGTGCGTGTTTAATCTTCTGTGCCATTTTTTTTCTTGCCTACATCATATTGCTGTTCTTCAGAATACATCCTCATCTTACTTCAGAACAGGTGAGATGGTTCATTTAAAGCTGATTTTAGAATATCTTAGTAATTGGGCAGGTTTTGTATCCCATTTTCCCTATCCCAGAAAATGTAGCGTATAGTCAAAGCTTCCATCTGTTTCCTCTAAGTCAGTCTCTAACGTTTGTTGATCCTGTTTTCTACAGGCTGCTTCTGAAATCAGATTAGCTAGGTAAAAAAACTGTATTTTTCTGTATTACTCTGTATACTTTGTTCTGAGTTTTCTTGATGGTTTTGATTTAGGATCTCCTTTAAACACTCCATTTGTAGACAGAAGTTAAATGGAGAAGAAGGTGTTACATATATGTATTTTTTTTTTATATACATGTATATATTGAAGATTGGAGATCTAGGTTACTTACTACTTTTTTTGTTCCCTTGGAGTCTGAGGGTGTGGTTTGCTGTCTCATTAAACAGTGGAGATTGTTGAGGGAGGAGCAAGCATAGTCATAAGTGGCTTATTTAAAAATATGGTATTCTCATCCTTTCTTTCTGAACTATAATTTATGTATGTTTGATGTTGAGATTATAAGGCTTGTGAAATTAAGTGATTCTACTTTTTTGGTAGCAGTGAATTCCTTCTCACACTGATTCTTTGTATCAAAAAGGTTTTGTGTATCTCTTACTGAATGAACAACATCTGCTTTAGCTAAAGGCTGGCAAACTGAAATGTGTTTGCCTCACTGTTCGCTTGAGTTTTGATTGCTAGAAAGTCAGTAGTGAGACAGGGGGGAAGAGGGGTGTGAGAAGAATGAGACTTGTTGAATGTCTTTGATTTAATCTCCCAAAGTATTGGAGGAGGGCATAGTCTTCCTTATTGGTCTCTGACCATTCTGCTTACTAAAGAAGTTGCAAATGCTTTCGTTCTGAAAAAGCTTTGCATATTTTTATTGGAAGCAACACCTAACAACGTGAATGAAGAAAAGGAGGAAATGCGTTTGGCACATGGTGCATCTTCTGTCTCATCCCTCCCACCTATTTGCTCTTCTGGTCTGGTCTTCCACACAAAAGCAAGTGGACAAAACAGAAAATGGAAGCAACAGTTGCCCTTTGAGCTTGGGCCTTATGAGCTAAAAGCTCTAAATTTTCTGTTGGAAAAAAATGTATGAGCTTTAGTCAGTTGTTTGTGTGCTTCTAAATTTGCAGTCATCCTTCTAGTTCCTGTATGCTGTAATTTATTCCTTCCTTCCTCTGCCTCTGTGCACTGCAAAACTTTGAAAAGGAGAAAGAGAAGGTGGTACTCCAGTTCTTATTTTCTCAGAGCTTCTTGCAAGGCTTTCTGTCCTTGAGCTACCACCTTTCCCAAATCATGATTCATATCTGTTAGATTTCATTTCTGCTTTTAAAAAGTGGGAGTTCTCATATTTTCCCTGAGTTAATTTAGCAAAAGTCAGAAGCAGGCATCATTGCATAGTACTTAAGAGATGAGGGGAAAGTTATCTTCTGAGTGGCAAAACTATTACTATGAGTGATGTCAACAGTTACCATAGCTTTCAGGTGGCTAGTGGTGCTGCAGTAGTGATGCCTTAAGTTGCACAGTGGTGTTTGAATGTGCTCTATGCTGATGAAGCAAATCTTTACAAGGCACATTGTTACCTCTGTAGCTCTCTCATTTTAGATGCACGTTCTGTTCCTTTAAAATATATTTTTTTAAATTTTGTTTTACCTAGTAATCTAAAGAATTTCAGATGTTCTCCAACATATTGAATATTAAAAACTTCTTTCTCAAAATTACTTATTACTATTTGATAAGTTTAATTTTAGAGAGAAAGATAAAAAAGGAAGAGTAGAAATAATCAGACGTAATGCCCTTCTCTCTAGTGAACTTTTATCCTGTCTTCTTGTTGGATATGTTCAGCCTTTTTTTTTTTTTTAAATAGATGATGAAAAGACTTGGTGAGTGTGAGTAGATTTTTTTAAATCTCAATTCTTAGCAACTATGCACTGTATTTTCAGAACATTACAAGTTGATGGTATATCATGAGAATTGTTATTCTAAAACACTTTCAGATCTTCTGCTTAAGCACCTGTTAGTCCCAGTTTCATTTCATAGCTGTAAGAACTTTAGATTTAAAAATGTCAAAATAATTGCCTTCCTCAAAATTCTCACAGTAAGGTACATTTAGGTTTTGCTTGTTTCTATCTTAATAAAAAAAAAAAAGGGGGGGGGACAGAAAAAGGGGGCCTAAAATATGCAACACATTAACTGTCTGGTACCATTTTTATAATAAAATATGTAGTTTTTGTCAAAATTAAATTGCTTATGCCAAGTTAAAAGATCTATGATTTAAAACAAACCTTTAATTTTTTTTTTTTTTTTTTTTTTTTTTTTTTTTAGCTTGGCCTTTAATATGGGTGGCTTCTCAGGCTGCTTGAGTTCTATTCATAACAGTGCAGTGTATGTGGTGTAGGCCTCTCATGTATAAATGTCACAATGCAAATTTTGAATTTTGGAGAGATATCAGTGCAGGCTGTTGCAGACCTGGGCTTGCATGCTGGACTCCATGCGGCTTTGTGTAATTGAAGCAATATTGTAATTTGATATATGATTATCTTGCCTGAGACCATGTGGGCATAAATAGTAAGCTTAAACACTTGATGGATCAGAGAAGTTCAGCTATCAAATATTAGACTCAAGGCCCTCAAATTGTAGATAAAATTGGAGGCTTGTAATTTGAAACCTTAAGCTAAAACTGATAAATTGCGGCTTCTGCAAGTTTCCTGACATTATTTAGTAAAACTTGGAACACCTTAAAACCGGGAGATAAAATTGAAGAGAAGTATAATTGAATGAACTAGTAGTCAGATACTCAATTATTCAAGTACTCCTACGTTCAAATTTTTAATTTCTGTAGCAACTGTCCAAGCACCTCATCAACGGAATTGTGCCTTTCAGCCTACTTTTTCTGTGGTACCAAAGTTATGCTCATTAATAGTGAACTGAGACAACTGTTGCATGATTTTGATAGACGTTCAAAACTAATGTGCAATTAAAATGCAGATCAGCTGCTCAAACTTACTTGCTTCTTCAGAGAAAAGTTGAAATGAATAGAGAGGAAGTTAAGTTCATTTACCCCAGTTCAGAATATGATATCCCCAGAATACCATAACTGATTGTATAAATTGAGATGGATATGAACTGCTCGAGCCACTTGTTAGTGCTTGCGTGGTGACTGCACTGACCTGTTCATATCTGAGGGAAGAGGGATGTCTGGAAACATGGTATAATTTAAAGAAATGTAGAATACACTGCTGGAAAATGTGATTGTGCTTCCTCTTTCCTGAGGAGGGAAAATTACTAAATGTGACTTGTCTGAATGTCTCTATGCAGCACTAAAGAGTGCTATTAGTATCAGTTCAGTAAACCTTAATATCTTTGATGCAACTAATGCTGTCCTATCTGCTGCTCTTACAGGAATTCCTTATAAACAGCTGACTGTAGGTGTCCCCAAGGAGATATTTCAAAATGAGAAGAGGGTGGCTTTATCACCGGCTGGAGTTCAAGCCTTGGTCAAGCAAGGCTTCAATGTTGTGGTGGAATCTGGTGCTGGAGAAGCTTCCAAATTTTCTGATGACCATTACAGAGAAGTAGGAGCAAAGATCCAGGGGACCAAGGAAGTACTGACTTCAGATTTAGTTGTCAAAGTAATTGCTTTATTAATATATTTTCTATGGCATCTTTTTCAGAGAAGTACATAGCTCAAACCTTTCTAATAGTCTCCTGAAAGTTCAGTAAACAGGCTGCTCTAAATTTATACTTTTCATTCTAAGTTCTGATGTAATTTTAGTCTTTTTTTTTTTTTTTTTTTTAATAGCTCAGGTGTGGGCCTAGGCTAGTAAACTAGTATATAGGAGTATTTCTGAAAATAGGAGCATTGAAGAGTTTAAGGACAATTTCTTATCAAGTTTTTCACTGCCTTGGAGTTCTGTTTTCTAGAGAAAGGTAGACTTGTGTTCAGAACACTAATCAGAAAAGATCTCCATTCTAAGAAACTTCTTCTCCCAGATTAGTAACATCCAACTCCAAGTTACACTCTCAGAAGAGTTGCTTTGGAGTTTTGAAGAAGGTTTTCTAACTCTCCTCAAATGGATACCCAGCAATTGCACAGCAGCAGGAGTTGTAGCTGATCTAAAGTAAAAGTAAACTGCTAAAAGTAAAGTTGCGAGGTGTTAGGTTGCACAGAGTCTTGAAGCAAGAAGACCTTGATGTTATGTCTTTCTTTCAATGTTTTTTCTGAAGTTATCCTGTCAAGATTGAATGTAAGAGCATTTCTGTAAGTTACTTTGTGAACTCCCTTTAAGTAGGTTTCTTCTTTATAAAGAAAAGTGAACGATATAAAAGAAGTAATTACAAATCAAGACAGGTATTTGCTAGACCTCATGCTTGAAATTCTTTATATATGATGGTACATTGCAAACTTAATAGTGATTTTCTTTTCCCCTGCTAGAGCTTAATTGTCACACCCATTCATTAATCTTTTTGCCTCCAAATGAGCAGTTTTGGGACAGCTGTCTGTTACAGAATGTAGTAATGGCTTCTTGGAAGCCATGAAATCTTTGAGTGTGTATGCTATTACTGCTCTGTCACCCATCTACCTAGAGCTAACTCTGATCTGTGAGCTATAGCAGAAAAGTTACTGAGTTTAGTTGTACGAACAGCCTTTAATATACTTCCTTCCCCCATATACTTTGTGGCTGTGAATGGACAGACTGCACGTTGGGGAAATAAGTGGCGGATGCCCTGATTTACTTCCACTAATTAATTTGGAAACTTCTCTCTTTCTTCAGGTGAGGGCTCCGATATATAACCCTGCACTAGGTGTACATGAGGCAGATCTTTTTAAGACAGCTGCTACCCTGATTAGTTTTATCTATCCAGCTCAAAATCCAGACCTCCTGAATAAACTTGCAGAAAAAAAAACTACGGTCTTAGCCATGGATCAGGTTCCACGGGTCACCATTGCTCAGGGATATGATGCACTTAGCTCCATGGCCAACATTGCTGGGTATGAAACTTTTTTTTCCGTCTTGAGTAAATATAAAGGCAACATATTTTGGTACTGGGTATATTTAAGACAGTTCTGTGTCTTTATCTTCATACAGCTATTTGAAGCAGGAGGAACCTGTTGGAGGTGCCTGGCAACTTTAACTTTCTCAAATCAGAGCAGGTTTAAAAAAATAGTTGAGTTCTTTCAATTCCTGGACTGGTTTGTCTAGTGCCTCTTTACTCTGGACTAGATCAGAGCTAGCCTTAAGACGACTTGAATGCAGAGTGTCTGTCACTAGCATCTAATATTATTGGGAGCTAACTAATGAGAAGAGTGCTCAGTATTAATGCAATGGCCATGGCAGGTGCAAACAAAAAGACCAAATACTCTCAAATATCTTCATGTTTTGTGCCTGGCATTGTAGACTTTAGGTGTTTATTGTCGAGCTGGCTGTTACTACTATTATTACTGTTTTTGTACTTCATACGTAGGTGATGTATGCCTGTAAGGTATATTAAGCCTTGTCCTAGTAGAGGGCTGCTGAACTATTTTGTGGACACACCACGAACATGTAGTGGTTGGTTTCCTTCTGAGTTTTCATTCTGTATATTTTTACTAAAATACCATAGGAATTCATAACGTGTTTACAGGTATAAAGTCTGCGAGCTGCATTCCAAATTAGCACTAATTTTAGGGCATACAGACCTAGATATATCTCTGCTGGAGATTGGAAAGAGAGTAGAATGAAACTGTTGAGCTTTGACAGTGTTAGTAAAAATAAAAGAAAATGGGCACTCTTAAGATGCAAGTCCACAATTATCTGCCTTGTCAAATAGCTGTACTGATGTTAACTCAGTGTCCAGCCATCCATTCTAGGATGGCTACAAAAGCAGATGGGGCAACAGAGGTAGAAAGGTTAAGCAGCTTGTCCTATGCCTTACAGCTTTGCAAAGCTGGGATGAGAATATCTTATTCCAAAGTTGTTTGCTTGCCTAAATGCTTCCTGCATTACTGCTTACTGCAAAACTACTCTGGATTTTGTAGTTGGTTGTATGTAGTGCCTTCCCTAGCAAGCCTCAGGTTGCAGTCTTTGAAGATAGCTTCAAAGATGACAAAGTTAACTTTTGTCAGGTTGCATGTTTACTATGCATTCAAAATTCTACTTGAGAGGGTGAATTGTCATGGACATCCACCATATTGCTGTCTACAAATTCTCTCTGCAAATGCATTCTATCATAAAAAAAGATTTAGCGATAAATATGAGCAAAGGCAGAGAGAATATTAAACTTGTGCTCAAGAGTAGAATATTAAACTTGTTTCATCAAAGGTATGCTTTGGTCCAGAGTGTATTCTTTTGATTGCTGTCAATGGATGGCATTAAGCTGTACCTGGGAAAATACTGAAACATGTTCTTGTCTTCCTTACTTGACAGTTACAAGGCTGTTGTATTGGCAGCAAATCACTTTGGTCGATTTTTCACGGGTCAGATCACAGCTGCTGGTAAAGTTCCTCCAGCCAAGGTATGTACAATAAAACAAGTACTATAGCAGAATAGCTCATTTCTTGAGCGCAGCTAACCACTGCTGAAACTACATGTGTTAAAAATTCTTTCCTCATTTGGGATTAGTAATTTTTGCTCACTACTTTTAGTGCTTTTTTGGGGAAGAGTAGAATAATTTGAGTTTTATTTGTTTGCTTATTTTTAAAGTTCAGACTAGCTGTGCATGGATGGATGAGGAAAGGTTATGAAGCAGTAAAGAAAGGTCAGAGATGTTAAGAGTTCTGGCATGTTGAAGGCTGTGATGGAAGGGATTGCTTGACTGGAGTTGCAGGTGTATTAGGATGAAGAGAAAGGAAAGTGTGAAAATTAAAAAAAAACCCTCAAAACCCCCAGAAAATTAAAACAAATCAAGGGGAAAACCTGCATTTACTTACTTAAATTGTTAGCCTCAGATAGATGAAGTTAAAAGTAACAGTTGAAAAATTTTGACGGTTACAGGGCAACTTTACCACAGTCACTTTAGGTTTTGTGTTGTAAAGTAACTTGTTCGAATGACTGCGTAATGAGGCATATCTACTGTTGTGAATGCAGTACAATCTTGCTACTTTTCTAGCCGACTCTATTTTTAGTTTATTGTCCAAGCATGATAATGGTATCATTCTAGGTCTTGATCATTGGAGGAGGAGTTGCTGGCCTGGCTTCTGCAGGAGCAGCTAAATCGATGGGAGCAGTGGTTCGTGGATTTGATACTAGGTGGGTGTGTAAAAACAGTAATGGCTATATAAAATGATTTTAAGGTTAATTGCTTTGTAGCTGTTTGTATTGCAGCAAAAGCTGCACTGAATCACAACTCCCTGCTGGCTGCTTTTATTCCTGCATTATTCTTCCATTTTTATTTCCAACAGCAACCAAACCTTCCAAAGAGTGTGTATTATTAAATCAGTCAGAGCTATATGAATCAATAAAGTCCTGCTTTATCAAAATGAGAAAGATAGGGCTTTCCTCCAGAATTTTGTTTCTGCGCTTTTCTTGGGGACACAAGGCAAAATAGTGGAGAAAGTCTATATGCTCTCACAGCTTGTTTTGATCCAGGTTCATAGCTGCATACTCTGATTCAGCTCTACTCCCCTGATCTCAGATAAGCTAGCCAGGAACTCCCTGAAGTCAGAGTTCTTTCAATCTGCTGAAAGGACACAAAAAATTAAAAAAAATTTCTTTCCCTTTCTTTTTTTTAGGGAACTTATGTCTTTAAGATGGAAGAACAGGGACTGCAATTGGCATAGAATTAAGTGCTACTCTCTTGGAGTTTCTTTTTTTCATTCAGAAGGATTTTCTTGTCCTGTAGTCATTTTTAGGGCAATAGACTGGGAAAATTATCTTATTGTCTCTACAGGGACCATAAATTCAATTAAACTTTCTATATTAAGTGGTCTTCTAATGCTGAATTTGTATGTGCTTAACATTGTGTCTGCACTAAAAATACATATTTATTTTTATGCAGAAATGGCTGCTAGTGCTAATTAGTTATACCTAATGTGAAAGAATAAAAATGAGTGTATCTCCATATTTGTGATGTGCAATATGGAACAAGTCTTCAGTCTGTGTTAGGAGAAGCAGTATAATTCATAAAACAAACTGCAAAGAATCACTTTATGTAAAAGCATGATCAAAATCTATGTAAAGCTTTTCAGATATAAAATGCTCTTCAGCATCCCGTGTACTTTTGTCTTGATGTACAAGGATGCTTTGTAGTAAATACCTGCATGTGGTGAATGTTTGCCTCACCCCTGGAATTTAGTCTGTCATTGTATACTGTGGTATAACTTGATGCTAAACTGTAGTTTTTAAAAGGATTTTGTCATCCATCAAAGGTCTTTATGATTCTGATCTCCGTAGTATCCAGAGGCCTCAAAAGCTCTGTTGCATTCCCTGTGAAAAGGGACTTACTGGTATTTCCATTTCACAGATTAAAGACAGGGACACAGGCTATGGAGTGCCTCTGTCACCCATCTTAGGCATTTAAGTTAGGGTTTTAGACTTACCTAGTGAAGGCAGGAGAAAGGGGTGAGCAGACTTAGTCAATAGCTAAGCTCCCAGCTTTGGCTGTCTTCTCAGGGTAACTTCATTTGACTATACAGGAAACTGTAAGCTGCCCTCATTCCTAATCAAAATGTTGCCATGAGGAACCTAAAATTAGTGATGCAGATGCTCTTTCTGTTCCACCTAAGAAATAAAGTGAAGACTTTTATCCTGGTCTGCCTAGTCCTAGAATAAGCTTTGTGTCTCTTGTCTGAAGACAGCTGCTACTAAAGTGGCCTCAAAACTCAAAGTATATTGAGCTGCTGCTAAAAATGGACTCCTTTTTTTTAGGTAGTCCACTCTTTTTCTTCTTTCTTTTCTTTTTTCTCCTTCTAATTTTCTTTCCCTAGGGCTGCAGCTCTGGAACAGTTCAAGTCTCTTGGTGCTGAGCCTTTGGAAGTAGACTTAAAGGAATCGGGAGAGGGACAAGGTGGTTATGCTAAAGAAATGTCTAAAGAATTTATCGAAGCTGAAATGAAACTCTTTGCTAAACAGTGCCAAGATGTTGATATCATCATCACTACAGCACTTATTCCAGGTATGTTTTACATGCAACATGCTAGTTCTCATTTATTTTGTGTAAATTTGTATATTTTGGGGCTGTTCCTGCAGTGAAAACAAAGGAGGTGTAAATAAATTCTCTCTTTGTAAGCATGTACCTTTTCCCTTCCCTGATAAATGCTTGTTTTTAAGGAGACTTTTTCTTTTTCTTTTGCAACTGTGTTACCATTAGAAAATGAGAAAATAAAAGCTTTAGCCTGCAGGGAAGTAATTATTCGTTCACTCTGTGCTATTCTTTGGTACCTAAAGATTGTCTTGGTGTAAAGGCTCTACTTTGCTTCTGGAATGTCTGGTTTTCTGAGCTTTCTGTGAGTGCCTGCCTATGTAATTTACTCCATGCCTCCCTCATTTGTTGATTCCTCCCTAAACCTGGAGTCATTTGAGAAGAAAGTTGAAGGTTCCTCAAATTGCTGGATAATAGTGGTGCACTGGAATCTACACTACAGTCCAAATAAAGAAATCTCAAGTATTAGTTTAGTTTATATATATATTAAAACCCTTGCATTGTTTGTAAGTACATAGTAAATATTTACCCATGCTCTGTTATGTTGCCACAAATTATCAGTCTTTGGCTTAATATCTTCATATTTTGTTATTAAACAAGAAGTAGACAATAAAGCAAGAATATGTAGTTCTTCTGCATATTTATTTTATCACTGTTATTTCTGATACCCAGTATGAGCACTGAAGCAAGTCCAGTTGCAGTAGGATTGTGTTTTGTAATTGAAACACAGTAAGGTAGAGCTTAAGGTTCAGTGCTTTGTATTGCACAACAACAGTCTTAACCTTTAATGTGGCATTTTTGTTGCTTGGCTATGACTTGAATTGTAAGATTGGAAGTTTCCTGTTTACTAAGGGCAAAATCAGACTTTCTAGGATCTTTGGTAGACTGCCCATGAACACCTTGCATACGGGCATGGGTGCAAGATGTTTCATTATCTCTTTTCTCTGTGTAAGCAAGTCCTCCATGTCATTTCATCTTAAGCAAAAAAATTAGACCTTTCTGTACTTATAAAATGCAAATATAGCTTCTGAGGCAAGTGAGAGGTTTATGAAGATAGGAGGGGAAAACTTGTCTCCTGGGCTTCACAGATTAAAGCTGTATTTTATGTTGAATTTACTATGTCTTGTCTTGTCAGGTAAAAAAGCTCCCGTCTTGTTTAGGAAAGATATGATTGAATCAATGAAGGAAGGTTCAGTTGTTGTGGATTTAGCTGCAGAAGCAGGAGGAAATATTGAAACTACAAAGCCTGGAGAATTGTATGTTCATAAGGTGAGCATTTTGGACTGCAGATCACTCTCAGTTTGCATGAATTCACCTTCATACTTAATTTGAAGATTGTATTTTGTAAACTGAGTGCTGAAAATGAGTAGCTGCTTAGGCTATTGGGGTTAAGTAATCCTTTAGATTTTAATTTTGTTAAAGTCACATTCTGTATAATAATTTGAAGGTTTTAAAAGAAACAGGTATCTTTGTATAGGGTTAATTATGTTGGTAAAGTAAGGAAGTGTTATACCCTAGACTTTGAAGTCAGTAATTTCTCTGCTGACCTGAGGACATGGTCTGATATCTGGCCTACCTGAAGAGGAAGCAGCAGCAGTATCTTCAACTTGTTTATCGCCTTCCACAACTGGAGGTTACAATCCCTGTAACAGGTGCAGCTGAGCAGGTTCAGACTATGTCAGTGTTTATTTCAGTGCAAAGTCTCTGGCTTAGGTCAATGTGGCTTCAGCTTCAAGAAGGTGCCGTCTTGGTACATCTTCAACTTACCCAGCTATTTTCAACATGAGTATGTCTGGCTTAGAGTATCAAAACCTCTTGTTACCCAAACTAGAAGCAGCAGGAGTTAGTCCATGAAATTAAGCAAACTTGCCCTTGACTGAATGAGCTACATCATGTTTTTTTCCAATGTTCATAGGCTCAGCTGAGAGCTTGTTTTCTTGCTTTTTTCCTGTGGGGTTTTTGTACGTGTGAGGAATCTGTTAGCACTTATAGAAATTTGGGTGATGAGGTCAAAGTAGCAGACTTCCAAGGTTGTTATTCGATAATGTGTGGGCATACTGCTGTTTCTGTTCTGCTCTAGGGCAGTCTGTGCAATGTACTGCTTGACACCACATTACCTTTGTTATCATTAATATAAACAGGACAGCGCATGTATATTATGAGTCACACATTGTGTTTAGCTTTGTGGTTTTCTAGGGCTTTTGATGTCACTACTTAAAAACTGAACTTGCAAGCAGAATATACAGAACAGAAATAAGCAGATACTTGCATGGAGAATTTACATGGAGCAGTTTTAGCCAGAGGAGTACCAGCCCTGAGTATAGTGTAGGATTGATGCCAAGCAATGGGCCAGATAATCTGTTATCTGACTGTTTTAGGAAGCTGAGTTTTGAGAGAATGGTAATATTTGGAAAGGGCAAGCTCTCACACCAGTACATCCTCCTCTCTGTTCAGGCTTGTTGCATTTAAGGTGTTTGGTTTGGTCGTGCTAAATTTTCTAAGTCATGAGTGACACCCTTCCCCGCCCTACCCCCAGCTACTAATGGTAAAGCTGCAGTAACACTTCTAACCAAGTTTAGAAACAGAAATAAACTGAACTGTTTGGTTATACAGTCTCTCTTCTAGTACAACCTTCTGAAAATGCTTCTTCAGAGATTTAATGATGCTTAATACTTTACTTGGATTTTTTTAGGGTGTTACACACATTGGCTACACAGACCTGCCTAGCAGAATGGCTACCCAGGCCAGTACTCTATATTCCAATAATATTATCAAACTCTTAAAGGCTATTAGTCCTGACAAAGAGAACTTCTACTTTGATCCAAAAGATGAATTTGATTATGGCACTCTGGATCATGTTATTAGGGGAACTGTAGTAATGAAGGTGAGTCAATAAATGGTATCTTTCTAATTTGTGATGAACCTGTGTATTTACTTCCATGTTTATCAGTGCTGTCTCCTAAAATGCATTCAAAGATGTTGCATGCTTACATACTCTACAGGTAGCTTGATGGACAGCATATGCAGTCACATTTGTATTCATTTGAGTAGTCCTCTGTCCCTTTTTGTAAAGGGAAACCTTTTTGCTTCTGTCTGTAAGTTTTGTACCTATCACGATTAAACAAATGCCTAATATGCCTATTACTAAAAAAAAAAAAAAAAAGTATGATATTTGAATTTGAATTTGCAGATTGTATTCATGTGATTAAAAACATGGTTATTTAATGTATTTTTGAAATATCTACTAGAGCACTGGAAAGCATTCCACCTTTAACGTTGCTTTAATAAATACATTTTTATTCTTCTTCTAAGAGTAAATTTAGAGAAGAAGAAGGATTTTAATGCTAAATTGAATCAAATAGTTCTTTCACACTGAGCTTTCTTTCACACATGAAAGGGGAGAACCCCCTCCATGACATTCAGGCACAGAATAGGTATAACTTGGATATCAGCAGTGTACATTTCTTTTCAGGATTATGACCTAGACAGTCATGTGAGAGAACCGTGTCATTGTTCCTTCTCTACCCAGTGCACCATTGTCTGCTGTCTTAGATATCTGTCCAGGAGGCTTGAAATAAGACCAGGAATTAACATTTTCCTTTTCAGCATCAGAAAGGATGAAATATATGTACTTCATATGTTCTAGATTATTTTTTTTTGTCCAAAAGGAGCTTAATTTAACTGTTTATGATAGTAAACTTGTCAAATATGTCTGTGTTCTGTGAGCTCAGTATTCTCACAGAGATTCAGAGAGTCAGATAGGATTGTATTGCGGGCTTTTCTGTTTACCTCTCTATGGTCACACCACTACTTATTTTTTTCTGTATTTGTCTGCCTAATACAAACTTAGGGCGTTGGCCAGGACAGGCTCTCTTCATGCAACTATGACATGCAGAATGCTTTTAAGTTCTGTTAGAAAATAGTAATCTGTAGTTCAGGTAAGGGTTACTCATTTTTTCTGAGCTTTGCTGGATGATTTTACCAAGATTTTTCTAATGCCGATTATTACCTACTGCGGAGGAAGCATTGTATTGGCTTCAGCTCTCCGCTGCCACTGAAGTGGTGCATGCAACTTTGAGGCTTGACAGCTCAAGGCGTGACTCCTCCCGAGGCTTGGAGAATGGCAAGAAATGTGAGACACCATGTCTGGAACCTTGCTGGGCGGGTTCTGATCACGTTTCAGATCTGTAGCAGAATTTGCCATTTCCATAGCCCTGTTTTATTTTGGAAAAATATTTTCCATTAATGAACTTTCAAGCCATGTACTGTGTTGTTAACAGGTGTTCTGGGATACTGATGTTAAATCTTGTCAGAAAAATGTGTGAATCAATATGGTTAATTTGGTTGGGCTGCACATCTCATTCAGCCTTGCAAACTATTACTTGTGTGGAAATAGGAGACTATTCCTATGGCATGGCTCTAGGATGTTGAGGCTCATCTGAGCTACAGGGTAGAGAAGAGTGGACTCTTTTTTTTTAAAAAAAATCTGCTGTGTTAGGGATAACTGTAAATATCTCTTGTCAGGATGGCAAGGTGATTTTCCCAGCACCTCCACCAAATAACATTCCTCAAGGAGCCCCTGTGAAGCAGAAGACTGTAGCAGAGCTGGAAGCAGAAAAAGCAGCTACTATTACACCTTTTAGAAAGACTATGACTAGTGCATCTGTATATACAGCAGGTAGGCAACTTCCACAGTTGGAGGAGAATCAGTGTAGAGTGATTCTTGTTTGGCTAATATTTTAAGTGACTATGCATCTTGCTCATTAGATTTAGTAACTATCTGGGAGAGCAGTTGGTTGGCTGGTATATCCTAGTACAAAATCAGTGCCCTTCAATAATTGCTTTTGAGAGGAGAATAAAACTTTAGAAACTTAACCAAAAATATTAACATTTTAAGTAGTGCTGAGTCATGGTGCGACCATGAATATGTTTCTGGCTTTCTTAATTAAATCTCAGTAAAATACTTAAAATTTTGCAGGACTCCTGCAAGGGGCTGTGTGCATGCTTTGCAGCAGAATCATTTTGATGGCATTGCTTTCTTCAACCTTTATGGATTGTGGGACTTAAATGCCCACAATCTTAGCTATGTATTGGGAACAGGAGTTGTCTTCACAGGTAAATATTAGCAGTTCCTGTCATTTAATGTTCTGTGTACATCAGGAGTTCTGTGCTAGTAGTTAATGAATTGAATATTCGTTACTTTTAAGTCTTGCAGTAGTATCTTAACATGATTGTGACTCTTCTGTGTTTTTGTTACAGAAGAGGAGAGGAACAGGAGGCAGTGTTAGGGAAGAAAACTATCCTTGCCACTTATGTGCATGCGTAACAAAAGTGGCTGCATCGTGTTTATGTATTTATTTTCTATTTTTAAAAGAAACACTAGCACCTTTAGAGCCTTGTACTAGACAAAGACAATCCATCTGATCTTGGCAACTCTGTTTTGCATTTAGCTCAATACTGGACTAATGTTGTACAGAGCTTAAATGTAAGAAACTATTCAGAAGTCTCTGAAAAGCTTTACTATGTTTTTTTTCTAGGTTTAGCTAGCATGTTAGGACTGGGCATTTTAGCTCCAAATGCTGCTTTCACACAAATGGTGACGACGTTTGGCCTAGCTGGAATAGTGGGGTACCATACAGTTTGGGGTGTGACTCCTGCTCTTCACTCTCCACTTATGTCAGTGACTAATGCTATTTCAGGTAAGTAGCTGTTTACAGAATTGCTCATTTTCTGTGTGAGGTAGGCACAGCTCCTTTCACTTGAACTTTAGGCAAAATTTTAGTACTATAGCTTTTAAAATTCTAAAAAGCCTAGTACTACTTTGCACCTCTGAGTTTACTTTCATAAATAGTAATGACATCTGAAGCATACTCTTCCAAAGAGTATGTTTTTCAAAAGAAAGGAGAACGTGGTGCTGCGTATTCTTGATCTTTATAAGTAATTTTCCACTCTTAAAGCATCTGGCGTAAAGCTTGTTTTACTTGGTGTGCTGCAGTCTCCCCTTTTGTAAAACACACAATACATCTTTCTTCCAGTCTCTCCAAAATTTTGCCCCTAAAATAACTTCCCTTTCTTGGTTGCTTGCTTGCTTCCTTCCTTGTCTCTCCTCAAAGCATGTGATTTTTTGGGGGGTTGGGGATTTCCCAACAGTGACCTGTAAGATTTATAAGTTTCACTCGTTTTCAAAAACAAACAAAAAAACTTGAGTACTTGATCTGATGATCAACATGAGTTGGTCTTTTCTACTGTATAATTTCTATCAGACTGGCATGGTCTTTTGCAATTTGAATAATGAAATCAGAGTTGACCAGTTCTGAATTCTAGTTGCCTGTTTGAAAACAAATTGTTTTCAGCTCATCACCTTCCCCTCCCCTCCCCCCCCCCCCTTGAGGGACAGCACTTCAAAACTGCATTCATATAATATTTTTTTTGTTTTGAAACATGTTTTTATTACTGAGGGGGAAAAAAAGAAAGCTTGTGGCAGTCTTCGTTTAGATAGTAATGTGGAGAGTACAGTACGAAATTTGAATTAACTAGTATCTGCTTGACAGTTGAAAGGAAGCTTGCTATAATTGTGAATCTGTTTATGTTCAGTAACTCCTTCCTCTTTTAAATAGGACTAACTGCAGTTGGTGGGCTGGTATTGATGGGAGGACACTATATACCTGAAAATGCTCCTCAAAGTCTGGCGGTGCTTTCTGCCTTTATCTCGTCAGTCAATATTGCAGGTATAAGTGTTAGTTTTTTCTGAAGGTAACTTAAAGCACTTGTGTAATTCATTTATTTCTTTTCGTTCCTTAAGTGTATAGATTTGAGAAACACTATTCTGGAAGTAGGATCTGAGACAAAATAATAAAAAAAGGTTTCCATAGTAGTTAGAATATCTGGTTCTCACACTTCATGAAGTAACCTCTTTTTTGGGAGGCATTTAAATGTTTTTTTATCTTTTAGAACATCCTTTGGGTGATGACTGTATGAGATCTCTTCCCGTTTATCCAGAGATGGTACTGCATTTGTCCTTGTATTCCTGTTTCACTTGCAAAATATGCCAGTGGCATAGAACAAAATTCTGTTTGCTCAATCTTCAAAAGATGTAGCTTTATAATTAAAAAAAAAAAAAAAGTGAAATTGAGCCACATGACTTATAAATATTGTTTTCTAGCTGGGGTAGACAGGGAAAAGAGCAGAGTCGTAAACAAAGCTGTACCCCATAGTCAGCATTTTGATAACAAGATCAGAAAACACCTCCTGCAGAATTTCCATTGTGGACTTCTGAGGCATGTGATGCATTCTGGCTGTGCTATGGAAACATGTCATGGGTGAAGAGTCTTTGATATAATACAGTGCGTGTTTCTGAGGAGGAAAATAGTTGGGATCACGAGCAAAGAAGCAAGCCACCTAAAAGAAATAGGAAAGTTCCTCCTGTTTGTAGAGTATGGAGCTAGAGCAAGCCCTCTGGGCTCTCAAACTCCTCCTTTGAATTCCTTCTATCAGCTAAGGAGAAAAACAGACTCTCACCATAATTTCACATTTGTCTCATGCTGGATCTCCAACTTACTAGCTTTTCAAAGGCTTTCTTGTTGTCAGTTGTTTACTTCTCTCCATGTGGTTTACTTCTCATAGTTTGGCATGTGCTTAGTTTCAGATCTTCTGTTTGTAAAATTGGTGTGTTTCTTTTTTTTCTTTGGGCAGGTGGGTTTCTAGTTACGCAGAGAATGCTGGATATGTTCAAACGTCCCACAGATCCTCCTGAGTACAACTACTTGTACCTGCTTCCTGGTGGTGTATTTGTAGGAGGCTATGCAGCTGCTCTCAGTGGTGGCTATAATATTGAACAGGTAAGTACTTCGTGCTTAGCCTCTTTTTGGCACTGAGCCTGCTGTTCACAGCACGACAGGTTTCTGCAATGCTTGCTCTGTTGAGCTTATTAAATAGCAAATTATTTATGGTCTCTTCATCAGCTACTTACTCCCACAAGACCAGTCTGAAGTTGATTAAAGCTGCAGTCATGCCCTAAATGCTGAATCTGCACATTTTAAAAGCTTCTAGAAAAATTTTTTCTTAAGTGGCTGGTACTGTGTTATTTATTGGACAATTCCTAAATTACACCCTTAAATATTAAAATGAGTACAGAAACCAGTCTTAGGTTTAAATGTTTTTAAAAGTTCAACTTGGAGTGACGGTTGAGGGAGATGCAGCATTTGGATGGGATGGGGTAGAATTTCATCACAGACGGGTATACAGAGATTGTACTTCTTGCGTCTCTAGTGGTACACTTTTTGTATTTGTTTCAGTAGGTAGCAAAATGAAGATGTGTTACCTTATGTGTTTGGAAAGAAGTGAATCCAAGCACAGCTTTATCCTGGGGGCTTGTAATACATTACAAGCACTGGGTTGTGTATGTGTCTTTTAAGTGACCTGGATGTTATGCACAGCTCAGTTCATTTAAGTTTGCTTATTATTTTTTTTTTTTTTTGAAAACAGGAGTTCAGATTCATCATAAGTAAATTCCAAGACTATTCTTACAACAATTAGAACAGTTGAACTTTGATGCCAGTACTAATTGGATTGTACTAAAGAAAAATTTGCTTCTGAACTTAGAGGAAGGTTGGTTTGACTCAAATTTGGTTTTCACAATACAGATGAACTAAGGTCATGAAACAAAAGGAAAACGTTTTAATAGATGTCACATTTTAATTGGCCAAAATCGCATCTATTATGACAGTTTCTTAGTCTGACTTCTACTTCAGTTAAGAACAAGTAACTTGGAGAGTTATACACATCCAGGAGAAATCTGCCCCTTTTGTGTAATAATGGGAAAGATTTTAATAATTGTATATTATGCACTGTATGCCTCTACTTCATATATACATACCTGTCTTCCTTATTTTAAAGATGGTGTATCTGGCCTCAGGCTTATGCTGTGTTGGTGCCCTGGCTGGTCTGTCCACCCAAGGAACTGCTCGTCTTGGCAATGCTTTGGGTATGATAGGTGTTGCTGGAGGTATAGCAGCAACTCTTGGAGGCCTTAAACCATCACCTGAGTTGTTGGCTCAGATGTCAGGTGCAATGGCACTTGGTGGTACCATAGGTATGTATATTACAATTTTTTTTTACATGCACTATGTGTGCATTCATGCAGGCTTTCTATATGCATAGTATTGTATAGATCATAGGTAAAATGACAAACTTACGTTTATGACTTGCTTATGTTGTTTTTGCAAGTACATGCATCGAAGAATCATAAATCGCAGGGCTTTTATTAATGCATCAGGATGCAGCAAAGAAAGGGGGGACAAGTAGGAAATCAGGAATGCATAGTTTCTCTATAATGGTTAGGAAAACTGAACATGCACAGGTTTGTATGCCCAAGCCCATGCTCAAGTTTAATTGACTGAATACTGTCAAATTCTCTTTTTCATACTGTGCTGTCTTCATAGAAAATGTTGGATTTCCCAATACTTAATGAAACTTCTTAGTACTTCATACACTTTAATCTTCTTTCTAATTTGTATGCTGTCTTCATTGCACAAAATAGATATGCATCTTTCAGTTAAATGCTGTAGACAGCAATTTAAAGCCTAGAACAAATGTTTCTGTTAGAGGCAGTATATGTGTGCATGTATTGACTGCACATTGCAAATGCAGCAGTTCTTGATTGCACAGTTTAATTATGTGTTGTAACACTTCCTTTCTGTCTTCATCTTTCAATAGGTTTGACAATTGCTAAACGCATCCAAATTTCAGATTTGCCTCAGCTAGTTGCTGCTTTCCATAGTTTGGTGGGTTTGGCTGCTGTTCTCACCTGTGTTGCAGAATACATGATTGAGTATCCTCACTTTGCTACTGGTCCAGCTGCAAACCTCACCAAGATTGTAGCATACCTTGGAACATACATTGGTGGAGTCACTTTCAGTGGCTCTCTTGTTGCTTATGGAAAACTGCAAGGTAAGACCTTCCATTCAGAACTAAGTATTATTATTATTTTTTCTAAGTGTTTTTCTTCTAGGCTTTAGCTCTGCCTTTAGACTGCTGTGTAGCTGGAAAGAAACCTTGTATTTTGCATCAGGTAAATGTTATGTTTAATTCTTGTAATTCTTCTGACTGTACTTTCTCTTTTAAATTCTGTTCCTGCTTTGTGTACTAACTTTATGGATGGTTTGTATTCAGTGTTTGGTCCTGTTATTGCTATTAATTACCAAATCATATAAACTTCTTTCAACTCTTCTTGTCTAGAAACAAGTGTGTGGTGGTGGGGTGGTTTTTTTTGTTTTTTTGGTTTGTTTTGGGTTTTTTTGGTGTTGTTGTGTGTTTTTTTTTTTTGGTGTGTTGTTGTGTGTGTGTTTTTTTTTTTTTTTGGTGTGTTGTTGTGTGTGTGTTTTTTTTTTTTTTTGGTGTGTTGTTGTGTGTGTGTTTTTTTTTTTTTGGTGTGTTGTTGTGTGTGTGTTGTTTTTTTTTTTTGGTGTGTTGTTGTGTGTGTTGTTTTTTTTTTTTGGTGTGTTGTTGTGTGTGTGTGGTTTTTTTTTTTGGTGTGTTGTTGTGTGTGTGTGGTTTTTTTTTTTGGTGTGTTGTTGTGTGTGTGTGGTTTTTTTTTTTTGGTGTGTTGTGTGTGTGTGTGTGTTGTTGTGTGTGTGTGTGTTGTTGTGTGTTTGTGTTTTTTTTTGTTTTTTTTTTTTAAGAGTTGTTGTTTAAGAGAGAGTGCCTGACACTGTTTCTCTATTTTATCTTATTGAACTCTTGTAATTACAACTTAATCTTCCTGAGCAGATGTTTTAACTGAAGCCATGGACTCAGTGAGCATCACTAGTGTTTATGGAGTTCTCTTCTTTGCATTGCAGGCTTCCTTTAGAGAAATACTTTTGCAGTATCAGTTAGGACTGCCTCACTTTAAATCATCCAATCCATTCTATTTACAAAATTGCAGAATGGTTGAAGTTGGAAAGGACCTCTGGAGATCATCTAGTTCAACCCTCCCTGCTCAAGCTAGGTCAGCTAGAGCTGTTCTGTAACAACAACAAAAAGCCAGGAGGTGAAAACAAATCTGTGTTTGTCCTTTTAAACTGAACCATGCAAATACCCACAAATCTCTCTTCCCCTGAATTCCCTGCCAACATTTGCATAATGTGATAGATCTTAATCTAGATCCGTCTGACTGAGGGAACTGGTGAAATTAAAGCATTTGAAAAGAGGAAGATGACCAGCTGGGTAGGAAGGGATTTTTGTATTAATGTGTTTTTATGCCAGGGTATAATTTAACACTTAAAAGTGAGTACATAGCTATCAGTTGACACTGTCCTCCTTCTGTTTGTCAAACTAGTTCCTTTGAACCACTCAAGAGATACTCAAGAAGAGATGTGATATTCTTAGTTGCTAGTGCTAGATATTAAAAAAAGGAGAGGGGAAAAAGAAAGGCTTTTTGAAAGGAATGAGGAGGGTAAATGTCTTCAACCTCTTCCTCTTACAAGGTTTTCTTTCAATACCACAGGGAACTAAAGCATTAGTAGAAACAGCTGTATTTTTAAAGACTCTTATTGTTTATGTGTAGAAAAATGAGACTCGAGTTGGTGTTGATGCAAGTCTTGAATCGTTCAGATCTGTGTAGTGCTAAAATTTATTTCAGTTTTTGTAACTTCTGAGCAGGATATGAAAGAGGAAATATGTGTTACATAAATAGCTTCCGACTCTGATCTTAGACTTCCTTGTGCTAGGCATGTTAGAGCTAAAATGCGGGCAGTGTTGACCACCTGTTTGGATACACAGCTTCTAGATTCCTTATGAACATCCCTATGAAATGTCTTAGTGTTTTCAGTAGAAGACCACCCCCCTCCACACACACATTCTGGCAAAAATAGAGTTCAGAATAAAGCTGTTTTCCAGGAAAAGCTGACCAAAGTAGCTTTTTCACAAGTATGGATACTGCGTTTCAAACACTCTGCCCTGACTAGCAAAGGGAATTTAAGATGCTTCCAGGCTGTGCTACAACTAGTAGTTGATAGGATTTCTTATAAGTTCTCTTAGTGTGCTCAAATGTATATCATATGATAAGTGACTATATTCATTTCTTTACAAACTTGTTTTGCCCATACTTCTTTATCTGTGTTTTGGACTTTTTTAATAGTAGGATAACTCTAATTTCAGGTTTTCTATGTAGTCACGTTTTGTACTGCATGGAAGGATTTGAGGCCAGAATATAAGTTTAAAGAAAAAAAAAAAAAGAAAAAAAAAGTTTTTTGGGCAGAAAACAGATCTTTGTGATAGATTATTGTTAATCATTTGAGAGAGATTAGGGAGTGAAACCAGAGTTAAAGTTGAGAGTCTGGGATAATGTCTGAATGTGTGTTGTTGCAGTACTGAGTCAGCATGAGGTCACGGCTTCAGCTAACTTGTTTTATCTCTTCTTTCCTGTTTTCTTTTCTTTTTTTAATTTTCTTTTGCTGAGATATTTGGTCTTCTCTGTGGCAACAGACAGGTTCTCCTGCATGTATATATTAATCTCTGAATATGATAATGCATTTGATTGCAGGTATCTTGAATTCTGCACCACTGCTCTTGCCTGGTCGACATGCATTGAATGCAGGGTTGCTGGCTGCCAGCATTGGCGGAATGGTTCCATACATGATTGATCCTAGTTACACTACGGGAATTACTTGTTTAGGTTCTGTGTCAGCACTCTCAGCCATAATGGTAAGTTGGGGAACTGTAGGAGGTAGAGCATACTGTGCAAACAGTTTGTTCTTCAGCTTTCCAAATCTCCCTTCCGTTAATGATTGTATTTTACTGTCTTGAGTCACCATCATGGTGCCAGTCAGTTAACTTTACTAGCAAGTAGCAAATGACTTTCCTAAAACAGAACTGTTCTGAAGAACAGGCATGTATTTATGTAATTCCTTTTTGCAGCTATGACTCAGTGGAACCTTTTATATGACAAACTGAGTTTTAAAAGACTTTCCAAAAAGTTCATCATTAAAACAATTATAAGAGTATTGGATGTACAGATCATCATGATAACTTAATAAAGTTATCCCCATGCTTCCCTCCCACACTTACTCCAGCTGTTACAATGTTTTCCCTGAATATTACCATGCTATAGGCAGAGTCTTGCAAAAACTATTCAGTATGAATAACTTACTGGTGTGAACAGTTCCACGGAGCTGGTGGGATTTTTTTTTTTTGTGAGTAAAAGTAGTGAATTTATGTGGGGTGAGGATAGTGGAGTGCTTTCCTGTCCCCGCTTACTAGGTGGAATCAATAAGTGCTGTGCTCAGGCCACAACTTGATCTCTCTTATGTAATAATGAGCCCAGATATTTTCTACGTAACTACATTTTTATTTTTTTAATGCTGCAGACAGACTATCTTCTTTGCATTTATAGCTTATATTGAAGTGTGTATTTTCTTTCCTTTCCAGGGTGTCACTTTAACAGCAGCTATTGGAGGTGCTGACATGCCTGTAGTTATTACTGTCCTGAACAGTTATTCTGGATGGGCTTTGTGTGCTGAGGGCTTCCTACTGAACAACAACTTGTTGACCGTCGTCGGTGCACTCATTGGCTCCTCTGGGGCCATCCTCTCTTACATCATGTGTGTGGTAAGAACTGAACAGAAACTGTGCTTGTTTTACCAAATAGTGTAAAACCTTACTCAAAATGTTTGCTAAGAAGATAAGCAGTTGGAAGACCAGACTACTAGGTGTTTAGAGACAAGAAAGTTTGTGGTGGAAATTGTTGGACTGGATGTAAGTCATACCTCTTTGGCTTTGGAGAGATGCTTCAAATCTCAGTGAAATTGAGGAAGTCCTTTACACTGACTTGGGTGTTCTGTCTGAATCTAAACCCAGATAGGTATGGTTACATGTGCTCGACTGTCTAATCATGTCACTCTGCAGTGTTGTTACGGTTAAGACTTTGTTGCTTTATCAGCAGAAAATATTTTCAATAGTGAGTTCCTACGAAACCTGCAGTATGTGGTTTGATTAGAGATTAACTTTAAACTTTGTTTTTTGAAGCGTAGCAAAGTGTGCTAAATACTTTGTTTAGAGAACAGTTACTTTGAAGTACCAGGGGGTGGCAGCAGGCTTGCATTAATGTATTACTGATACCAATTTCTGTGTCAGAACAAATTTAAACTCTCTATGTAATCATGTTTCAGTACTAGTGATGGTCTGTTTTTCTGGAACACTTGCAGAGAAGTCTCTTTCTTTCCTGTGTGTTTCCCTTTTATTCTCCAAGATGGAGGGGGTAGTGACTTCAAGAAAAGTGCTTATAACGCAACAGCTGGTAAACTGATTCTCTGCTGTGTAATTCTGTTTCACCTTTTGCTCTTGCATTTCTTTGTGATCAGCGTCACTGTCCTATTATCCCGATATTTTCCTATGATCAGCCATGACTGCCTTCCTTTACTGTCTCCGCTGTTAAAATAGTGTCACATAGGGAATGTTCTGTGTAGTTATTATTGTCTCTCTTGACAAATTTTAGAAAAGCTTAAAAAAGTATTTTTGTACTACTTCATAGTGGTGAGTTCAAATGGACAATCCACAGCGGGAATTTTAAGTCTTTTTTTTTTTTCTGCACATCTTGTATGTCCTTCTCAAAAGCAAATCAGATTATGTGGCATATGGGACACTTGCTTTTCTTTTTTGTGTATAGTTGGCAATTTAGTCCATATCAGTAGAAAGTAGATGCTTATGGGACAATGTAGCTATAAAAGGTATGTTCTTTAAAGTGAAGATCAGATTCTTGCAAGTAACTGGAAAAAGGCTTGATAAAAATGTAATCCGTTAGATATGCATTTATCAGTAGGATACTCGCTGTATAGCTTCAATTTTCTTTTCCTGTCCTATTTACTTTTTTAAAATTTTACAATTTTTATTTTTATTGTTAGCTCCTCTCAGTTTGCACTCACAGAAAGTTTAGAGATACTGGTATCTTTTGTTTGGAGGAGCCTATGTAAATTCAAAGCCTGGCATTGTAATTCACAAAATAGTTATGTTGTGGTGGAGGGGTTCACCTATGGTTTTCTCAAACTTAAGTTTAGTTTTTGAGATAAAATTCAGGAGATCTTCTCTAAGCTCAGCTTAGACAATTGTAGTCAAATAGTCAGTGTAATTGAAAACAGTTTGTATTTCTGCACAATAAGCAGAATAACTTTCTCCCGCAGCGTTATTCTTTTCGACTCTACTTCCATTAATGAAAACTGTTACTTATAAAAAACATTATTATAACCAAGGGGTGCAGCATCTTTGTCTTCAAGCTGCATTTCAGCAGAAAAACTGCTCCAGTGTGCCAATAGGCTGCCTATTTTAGGTTGTTAAAACCTGTGCTATGGAAGCAACACGTGTCTGTCGCATGCCCTTCGCCCCCCCCCCCCCCCCAAACATATGACTTCCATCCGAAACAGCGTATTTTTGAAACTTATCTAGTTCAGATGAGGTGTTTTGTAATGGTTAAAACATTCCTCTTACATTTTTAATAACCTTTTTGTGATAAAACTGTAGCTTAATCATCCAAAACCTATTCAGGTAAACTCTTAAAGCTTTTACATGAGTTGATAAAATTGCCCAAAATGTATTCGTATAATCTCTTAAAATTTTTGCACTCATATCTGTTTGATGTCTTTATTTTTTTTTATTTCCACCCGCCCACCTTTTGTGGCTATTAGTAGGGTGAATTAAGGACAAGACTTTAACTTCAAAACAGAAAAGCAAAGGTGTGTACTGTTAGATCCTCATCTCATGAAGCGGGGCGGCTTTTACAGCATGGACGCAACCTGTTCTTTTCAGATTATTTGATTGTATTACCACATCCTTCTCCCTGTTTTTCGCAGAGTGAATACTTCATCATTGCAAATGTAGTATGAGAATCTGTGTTTGGGGATGTTTGATGGGAAAAGGCTTCGGATAGAAGAGGAATCATTAATTGGATGGTGGGCGAGGAAGAGGATGAGTGGGTAATTAGGACAGCAAGAGAAGGGACAAGTCGTGTTACAGTCGTACAGTTTGGATGCTGTTCATTACTTGTATGAGCTCTGCTGTTTATGTGGGCATGGTATGGTGTGAGAAGACTTGATGTTCTCAGGGATCAATGGTTTATTTTTTCCTGGGCTGGAAGCTCCAGGGCAGTATCACCTGTGTATGCACAGCAGAAAGGGCTCTCTGCTTGTAGCTGGGTTATCTGTGAATGGTGAAGTCAGGACCTTATTCATCTGTTTCTGGTTTGTAGTGGTAAACAAGATGGTAGAGGCTATAGCAGATTTACCACGCTGTCCCTATACTAGGTAGACCTCAGTTGTGTTGGTTAATTGTTGCTTAAAGAGGTCTCGGCTCATCCTGAAGACTTCTGTACCACCCCCTTTTTCCCAGACTTCCCTCCTCTTCCCCATAGCCAGGCAAGGGTGCTTCAGTCTCATGCTTGCCCTGCGTGGATTCTCAGATGTCTAATAATATTTGAACTCTTTTTTCCCTTTGGCCTGGCTGATCTCTAAGGAGTTTGTTTTTACTGCTTTCTTTTTTGTTGGTTTAGAAGAGTGTTGAAAGTGCTTTGCTTCTTGTAAGGTTAGCCCCAATGAGTGTGCAATATCTCAAGAGTGTCTTTTTTCTGTCCAGACTGTCTTACCTGACGTTTAACTTCTGTAATAGTATTGTTGCTAGTCTGTATTCCTCTGCAAAGATTTAAGAATGTGATACATATCAAAGGCAATGTTTCTTAAAGGATGTGAACTATTGCAGTCACTGGAAAGATGCTGATTCCAGAGAGCCTGCATTTGGGCCCAGTTGTGCTCCTTCCTTATAGTAGCTGAAGCACTGATGATGTCCCAGTGTAAACAAAAGTTCTTCTAACATCTTTGTGATGGTGTTGCTTATTTGCTAGATGAAGAATTTCACAGAATGGCACATCTTCTCAGGCTATAGCAAAAACCTTTGGAGTTGCATAATGTGACATGTCAATGGAAACTGTACACTTGGAAGCATACTTTTGTGTGGGTTTTTCTTCTTGCTTGTATGTGTGCATCTCCATATTGATTCTTAAATTTTGATGTGGTTTGTGACCTGGCACAGCAGATGGATGACACATGTTTAATTAAAGAACTAATTTATTCTTGTTCCTTTTCTGCTTCTAAAATTTTGCTGACTGCAGTTACAAATTTTACCTACTTCCAAATATTGCCAGATATGGCTGTAGGACCCCACTCACTAGGACATGTGCCAGTAAAAGGGTTTAGCCAGTGGGTTTTCCCTAGCTATGCATCTACAGAGCTGAATTCTCAGGATGTGTTCTCCTCTTGAAACTCCTATTTTAAGATCTCGTTTCCCCTCGGTGCCCTGCCAGTAAGATATTGACCCCTCTGAGTTCATTAAAACTCTGTTTTGATTTAGCATGGAGTTAGCTTTATATGGCTGTTTAGCCTTGTTTTCCTCTTTTCTGGCTTGATGCTGTAGGAGCTCTGTTTCTGTACTACCTGTGAGAGCTATGTAGTTTCCATGCTGTCATATAGCAGTTATGTGCTTACATGTTGAATTGCTCAAGAACTCAGGAAAGTACCTGTGTCATCAAGTATGTACTCTTTTATGTTCCTCCCTTTCAGATCAAAAAGTCACCAGTATTTGCTGAGGTTGGTAGTGTTTCCCCTTTTCTCCCCCCACCCCGCTTTACTCTGGGGAGATGATGATTATCTGTTATTACGTGTGTGACAGATGTTGCTAGGAGCTGATGTTTGGCTACCATCATTTTAATTTAGGTTTCTGTTTTAAGGAGTCTGTTTTAAGAAGCTTTGAGTTATAAGAGCAATTAAACCTAGCAGACAAAGTAATACTACTGTCAGGAAGGTTTTGGTATTTCTAGAAGTTTGCTTTGTGGATGTCTCTTCTTTTGGTCTTGGATTTCATCATTAGCTGATCAAAACTCCCTTGTCTTTCAGGCTATGAACCGTTCCCTTGCAAATGTGATTCTAGGAGGCTATGGCACCACGTCAACAGCTGGTGGGAAGCCCATGGAAATTACTGGAACCCACACAGAAATCAATTTGGACAATGCAGTTGAAATGATGAAGGAAGCCAGTAGCATTATTATTACCCCGGGTAAGACACTCATGGTTGATACTGTGTGACATTCAGAGGATGTATCATTTAAACGAAACTATAATCCGTTTTGCAGTAGTAAGATAGCAGCAGCATAAAAGGTGTGCAGCGCAGAAGGGGTTGTGGGAGGTCTGTTCTTGTTCCCAGTTTAGTTGCCATTCCTTAGCGTAGATGTGTATGTCACTTTATTTTTCTTTGCATGTGTCTCTTCACAAACTTTGTCCTACTTAGATTTTAAATTCTTCAGGACAAGGGCTGTGTTTCACAAGTTATGTGGTGTTAGTTTTATGTACAGCTGTGAGTTTCCAAGCGCTACCATAGTGCCAGCGTTCCCAGTAAGAAATTGTCTGTCTGTTAAGATACTGCAATAGAGGATTTTCTTTTTGTGCTTCTTGCACAATTTACTTGCTTAATTTTGCATTGCTTTATTGAGAAACCTGCAGATAAACATCTAAATCCAAGTTAGTATCCAATAAATACTGGAATTAAAAAAGGAAAAGGGGAGGGGGCCCTCAAAACCAATACACTGAGTTCCCTATAACTCTTAGGTCAGCCATAGGCTTCATGTGGTTCAATAGCACCTGTTCCTCTTAAGCGAGATGGTGAATAGTTTAAGATATGTTTTGTTTCAGCTATATAGCACAATTATTGTGTTAAATTTTATTTTAGCATTGAAATGAGGAAGAAGGAAAAGCTAAAACTAAAGTCTTCTCATATTTTATTTTTCAGTTTTAAACAACAAAAGCGTGGGTTAGGTAGTGTTCTAATTTGGAAAGCTACTTTTGTTTCAAACAAGCTCATGCGCATCTTCAAGAAGTTTGTCTCTTATTCCTGTAGTTAAAGTTTTAGGAAAATGTTAACAATCTATACTCTGTACTCTTTTCCTAGGCATTATTGCTATACTGAAATGATTCAAATATAGAAAAACTTAAAATATTATTTGCTGCTAAAAGCTGTAGTTGGCTACTAGATTTGCAATAGAGAGATGCAAAACATTGTTGAACACATGATCTTGAAGTGATCTGATAGTAGCCTCTGTGCCAATTTTTTGATGCATCTATCTGAAATATCCTTTTCTGGTAGAATAATGAATTCATATGTCTGTGAAGCTGAAATAAGTTATTTGTGTAGCTTGACTGGTCAAGCCACTGTACTGTTACTGGTCAGGAGACCAAAAAGATTAGATGAATTACAGTGGTCGGGATGAAACTCATGAGAATATATGAGTATCTGATTTTTTTTTTGATGAGAGATTGTTTATATGAAAGGTAAATGTATTTCTTGCAACTATTCTGTCTGTGCTGAAACAGAAAAATAGCTTAATTTGGATATACTTCTTTCAGGTTATGGTCTGTGTGCAGCAAAAGCTCAGTACCCCATAGCAGATCTAGTGAAGATGTTGAGAGAGCAAGGGAAAAATGTCAGGTAAGTACTTTTCTTGTTGAAAAGTATTACCGTGTTTTGTTTTGTTTATTTTCTTTATTGCATTAAAATCCCCCACAAGTCTGTTTTGGGTCTAACTTTTTTTTCAGCAGTCATTCTTATGCTGATCTCTCTCTGAGAAATATCATTTGGAGGAATGTTCTAGTCTTATTAACCTCTAGCTGAACATCTGGAAACTTCATGCTTTAGCCTAGCAGGTATTTCTGCCTCTTACTAATTTCAGAGAATTAAGATCTGTTTATGCTTTTGTTAAATTTGGGTTTTGGAAGTAGCCCTAGAAGTTGGAGAATAATTTTATTTCCTTTTTTGTTTGGTGTCATGCTGAAGTTCACTCGAAAAGAATGGCCTTAAGTTTGTTACTTTTTATTGCAGCAACAAAATCTTTTTTTGTATGGAATCTTAGCTCCTTCTTTTGATATGGTCTGTCTTTAGAAATAGCAGTGCTTTTCTGCAAAACCAGCAGTTAAGCATTTTGAAAAGATGTATTTTATTGTAGTTTGTAGTCAGTTCAAGAGAACAGCCAGCTGTTTTTTCTACAGGTGGAGTTTGGAGATCTTTGTTAAAGCAACTGCTTTGTGGAAAAATGTTACTGTGAGGAGTAATCACAAAAGCTAACCTCAGTGCGTAGAAAATAATCTTTTCTATGCTTGTAGTCAATAGAGAGGGAGGGAGGGAAAGACAGAACAGGTCTAACTTAAGTCCTTTGAATTGCCTTTTAGAGAAGCATCCATTAAGGGAGGTTGCTTTCTAAGCTGAAGAACTTTTTAAGGTCATAATTTTTGAAGGGAATTGACCCCTCTGCTTGTGAAACTGCTGGTGAACAGTTGGAAGGGTGTGATGGGAATAGTCCTGAATGCGAGGCAGGAAAGGATGGCCTCCTGCAGTATGGAGAAAGTGTTTGCTAGGGTCAGTCCAATATGACATGGAAAAGTAGATCAAGTCTGCACCAAGGACGCAGAACTCTGTTCTTTCCTGGGATAACTTGCAACAACTGGGATAAATTACAGCAACAATGCTTACTACTACACAGTAGTGGTAGTAAAAAGTATGGGCAGTAGCATTCTACCTGGCATATTGTAGTTTTCCCCTAACCCCTCCTGCGCTATGGGATAGCTAAGGACGTTCAGTGTTTATCAATAAGAAGCATCTTGCAGATGCTCAGAAGCTTCTAAGTTTGGAGTTGGTACACATAGTTTCTCTCTTAAAAGTAGATCTCTAGTCTGATATATTCCTCAAAAGTCCTCATAGGTCAATCTGCTTATGTTCACAGCACAACTTTAGCTTCCATAGGATATGTTTCCTGATTTGCTTTTGACTCTTCCCAAGCGTCAGGGCTGTGGCCTTTTCTCACACAATGCTTTTAAGGTTTCTACAGTCTGATTTGTTCAGAAAGGAGCCACTGAAGACAGGAAAGTTTGAAGAGAAACTTTTGTCACTATTTTAATGTATTCTAAATCTTCATAGACTCACAGAATGGTTGAGGTTGGAAGGTACTCTGGAGATCGTCTGATCCAGCCAACCCCTTGCTCCAAGCAGCGGCAACTAGAGCAGGTTGCTTAAGACCTTGTCCAGTCTGATTTTGAATATCTCCAGGGATGGAGACTCCAGAACCTCGCATAGCAATCTGTTCCAGTGTTCAATAACCATTAAAATAAAACATTTTCTTACGTTCAGACAGAATTTCCTACATTTCAGTTTATGCCTGTTGCCTCTTGTCCTGTCACTGGGCAACACTGAGAAGAGTCTGGCTCAGTCTTACTTACTTCCTCTCATCAGATACTTACAAATGTTGATAAGATCCCCCTGAGCCTTCTCTTTTCCAGGCTGAACAATTCCCGCTCTCTTAGCCTCTTCTTGTATGAGAGATAGTCTAATCTTTTAATCATCTTACTTGGACTTACCTTTATTGACCTCCCATAAGTTTTTTGCTGTTGCAAGCAGTACTGTTTTAAGAGTCTTTCCATGCAGTGCATGGATTATTGGAGTGCATGTGGCCAGTCTTGTGGATTTATTCTGCTAGAATGCTGTTACAAAAAGCAGAGATAATTTTAAAGTACCAATATTGGCCTTAAGTCTCTTCCTTCTTCCATTTTTTCATAAAACTTGCAGGTATTGAAAGCACTGGATGGCTAGCATCATGGTCTCTCTTGCTAATTGTTTGGGAAAGTATTTTCTAATTATGGTAATCTAATATTTTAAAATTAGTCAAGGCTCAGTTTTCATTTGAAAAAAGATATTTGGACAGATGCTGGTTAGTCAGACTCATTCTCTGATTTCTTTGTGTTTATTTCAACTACATGGGGACTTTGCTTTGGAATCAATACTTTAGCAATTAGTGTTTCTTTTGTTGTTTTTTCCTTCAGTATTTTTCCAAACTCATAGCAAAGATGCATATAATTCTTTGCAGTTTTTTACAGCATGTATTGTGATGGATAACAGCAGGGTGGTTGGAGGGTTTAGCAACAGTTATTTGTTAATGTCAGCTCAGAATGTTGCAATTTTATGTATAAAGTTGCATACACAAATGCAAACACATAAGCATACATGAGAAGTGAGGGTGTATGCTGATACCTCTTCTTCCTGGAGCAACTCTCCTTATAATTTATCTCCCCATGCTTAGTATAAAAGCTATGTTTGTCCAAATTGCATTTAAAATTTTGAAGACCTGTTAGCTGTGCAGCAAAGGAACCTTTCTTGGCTAATGCGATGACAGTGTCCTGTGCTTTTTGCTTTCCTTTCAGAGCTTCTGTGTGGGCTAGCTTCATTTTTATTAAGCCCGCTGGTATAAGGGATTACTGCTTTTGCCTTTTACGTTGGCTTTGCAGGGGAGAAACATGAATGAATCCTTGAAATAACTGGCTTATATTTGAAATGAGTCAATTTCAGGAAGGGATCACTGCAGTGGTTACCTAGTATTTTAATGAAATAAATCTGTATTTACAGTCTGTGGTAATTTAGGCCTTTCATCACTTTGTGGAGCTCCCACGGTGTTCATTGAGTGCAGCTGCTGTCCCTCTGGTTTCAGTAGGCCTGGACTGCCTCGGGACTCTAGTACGCTCGCCATCCAGATGTAGTGACACTTGCACATCCGCTGTGGAAGGGTGCCAGCATGGACATAAGATTGTCATCAATTTGTAATGCCCATACCGTGCCAAGAAAAATTGCATCTGTCGTATGGTCTTTCTTTGCTTTATGGCTCACGATTGATCCAGAGACACTGTTGTTTTCACTTACTTTGTGTATAGCCATAACATTCTCAGTGAAGAACACAGTTTATATAACATGATGTATAACCTTTTATGACTAGGGTTTAAATTTAGAAATACAGGAGGGTTTGGGGAAACTTCAGACTGTTTTAGTTATTAAATTGCATAGCTAACATCATCACTAACTTGAGATGCTCTTGCAGCAGATCACATCTTTAATGCATTAGTAGGTTCACATAAAAAACCTGTATTTTGCAGAGCTTTCATTATAGCTTTTTCTTGTTATGGATAGATAAAACAACAAATCTTTTCATAAGCTAAATTCCATAGTCTCCAGAATTCATTGGCCTAGGAGAGAAGATTCGTGTTCTGCAACTAGTTTTGCAGTTCTGCAAAGTTAAAACCAAGTAAATTGTTGAAGGTTCTCATCTTACCAAAGGTCTTCAGTAACACACTGTTCTTCATAAGGCCCTAGTTGTGAAATTCTGATTTCTTCTATGTAATACAGCTTAAAACTTTATGCATTCTCATATGCAGGTGGTAATCAACGTTGTTCATGTCCACACCAAGTTAGCTTTTCCACAGCATTACTTGCCTAAAGCTTTTTCTATCAATACGTTTCAAGTTTCTGCATAGCATTCATGATGATGAAATTGAATTCTAGGGTGAAAAGACTCTTAACACAGTAGCTTCAGGAACCCCATATGGAGCACTAACCGATAGCTAAGATATGATGGTTTTCTTTTAACTCTCATAGCTGAGGGAAACACATTACTTTTTGAAGAGTCTTTCCAATTAGTTGGTAAAAGGCATGTTTTTTTTTTAACCTAAGTTTTGTTGGTAGGTATCTTGCAGGACTTGCATTTCTGTCTTCTGATACTGGGTCATATGATTACTTTTGAGCATGTGGAAACACAGATTTCTTGCATTTTTGAGAATGTGACAGGATGGATTTAGTGTTGGATCTGCAGTTTTGAATCTTGTTGCCTGTATGGCTGGGTTTTAATCAAATATGTTCAAGATTCTGTTTAAATTGTTTGTGAGTAATAGATCATGAGGATGGATACCACCTACACATTTCTATGTAACTCAGTAAATTGATTAATTTGATTTGTTTAATTATTTCAGCTTACAGTAATCTATCTATCTTGTTGTACAAGAAAATATGGTAGAACTTTCAAAGATGAGGAGGTAAGATGATGCCCCAATCAATCTTAATATGTTACATAACTCAGTTTTTCATGAAATTACTGTCACAGTGTCTAAATGGCAACTTGAGAATGATGTGTGTTGATACAGGCTTCCAGCTGGAGTATGTTTACTAGGAAGACATTAAGTGTATGTCAATTCTGTTTGTTCCTTATGGTCAAATTAGCTGGGTGGGTTTTGAATTACTAACACTGCAGATGGAGGGACAAATGAAGTCCAATGGGTCTGTTAGCTCTGGTGCCAGATCTGTGCAGCCAGAGAGAACTAGTAAATCTTGCAGCTGCTGCTGCAGGGATGTAGGGGCATAGTGTTCCTGGGAGTGTAGTGTGTGTGTGTGTCATTGGTTCCACATTGGTCAGCTCTGCTGCAGGTGACCTTATGAGCTCAGTCTGTGTTTTGTAGAGACATGCTCTGTTTTGCCTCTTGTCACTTGGGCTCCTGGGAGGCATTGAGCTAAGGTCCATGCCATATGCTTGGATCCAGTGTGGCTGCCCCTGTGGTCATAAACCCTCCCACCATAGTGGGAAACAGGGAGAGTGCCAGCCCTTATTTAAGTAAGAAAGATAGTGATTTGGTTGTTAGCACACTCTTTCTAAACTAACCTGACTCCAGCAGAGCCACTGTGTGCCAAGGTACTGCTTCTGGTGAAACTTTGTAGCCTGTGGCATGTCACCAGACCTGAGCTAGCTGTGTGCTTTGATACTAGTAATCTACATAGTAATCTTTCATGTGTGGGAAAGCACTGTACTTTGGTACTTAGAAAGCTGTGATTACTAAGCAGAGTGCTGCACTGCAACTGATGCTGTTATGTGGCTGGATTCAAGCTGTGGGATATCGGATAAACTGGGAAGTCCAGTATTCAAGGTTTTTTTGTTTTGTTGCCTTGAATAACACATCGTTGTCTGTACTGGGAGTAGAGGGATCATTTGTGTAAAAGCACAGACAAGATGAATGGGAAGGGGGGGGTGAAGGGGGTGAAGCAGAGCCCCTTGGTAAATTATTTTCTATATGTGCAACTTGTAAAATGTTGAGCAAGCTAAATTAGCCACCAGCCAGATGTTACTTACTTGTTTCACTCTGTCCAGCTTTGGCATAATGACAGGAATACTATCTTTGCATGGATGAAGTGATCTTGAAACACTTCTGCATTAGGTTAGGTACATGCTGGCTCTCTCAATAATAATTACAAGAATATTGTCTAGCCAGTTGTAATAAAGATATTGACTCTAACTGTAGAAAAATTCATTTCCTTCCTGAGATTCTTCAGTTATTCTTTAATGCAGTAGTTGTCTCTTTTGTATTGCTAATAGTAACTTTATTTGCACTAGAATTTAAATGCTTTCTGTGTTAGAAAGGGCAACATTAGATATGCCAACTGTGTGTCAAGAGTTTTAGATCTCTAGTCTAATTTAAAAAGAAAATGTTGTTCTGCCTGTGTTACAGGAAAAAGTTGGAAATGTGAACTAATTTCTCAGTTTGACTTTTTTTAAAGCTATAAAGTATCTGAAAGATGCCAAATAAAAAGGCTGAGTGTCCTTTCCTGTTAGTCATTTTATTTAGGTGTGAAGTCTGTTAGTAGCAAGGAGGGAGGTATGCTCAGTTCAGCTCAACTTCTGAGAACTGGAGGTGACGAGCAAGGCCCACATCATACAGTCCAAGTCAAGGTCCAGAAAGAAAATTCTTGGTGAACTTTGTGTTTCAGTGAACAGAATAATGTTTCAGTTCAGCCACAGCATGATTTTAAATCTGTTTGAATCTTGGGAAAGCATATGAGATAGAATGATTCTGCCACAAAAAATGCAGTTTTGAAGAACTGCTACTGTTGTGGGTCTGGAGCAGAATATACAGCTTTTGTTAGACCTGCTGTTAGACATCAAGGATTTTAGCTGCTGGAATGTATTCTTTGTGTGAAATGTGATGTTTCTTGGTTTTACTTTTTTGAGCTGGTACAGAAATTGTTGAATACTGTACGTCATTTAGATGTGGCATTTTTGAAATAATTTTTGGGGAGATTGTGAAAGTTATTGTCTGTGTTTGGGAGGAAGGTGTTTGTGTTAGCTCCCCCCTGCCCACCACTTGCTTGAATTCTCCTTCCAGCTGGAGTGGGAGATTGCACTGCAGGTGTGTGTAGATCTTATTCTGTGAAATTATGAAAAAGTCAGAGATGCACATATTCTTAGCAAATATTTTTGATACACTGGCATGTCCAGTTTGAAGACATACTGGCAGGCTACTGTCATATTTGGTTAGCGGGTTCTCAGAAGCAGACTTCTGGAAGTCATTTCAGTGTGTGCGTGTTTCTTTTTTTGTCTAAAAAGCTTTTGTGCAAGCAGCTTTCTTAAGCTATGTGAATACACAGTGTGTGGTTTCAAGCAGGGTCTGTCAGAAGTATCTAATTGCTGATCGTCCATGCCATAACTCTTCCTGAACCAAGTTTGTTTGCGCCCCCGCCCCAAACCTCACGCCAGGAATGGTGAAGTCAAAGGTGAAATTCATTCTCTTGGCAGCATAAATTTTGGCTTTCCAGCCCTTAAAATAAGATTGTGTATGTGTATAGTATTTAATAGAAACCTCACAAATATTTTGTCTTGTGTATTGCCAAAGCAGCTTTGGTCACAAACAAGCTCAAATAATTTTATTAGGAACAAAAGAGAATTTTGCTGGAAAATCTATTTTCACTGCCGGAGGAGTGATGATTTTCTCTAGTATACTTCAGAATAAGAGTTCTCCTACTGTACTGCAAGTGATTGTATTTGATACTGTTTAGGACTAGCTGCACTCCACACACATGGCTTATTTAACTGATTGGTGTGAAATGTAAGCTGTTAATATTTTGTCCTGTGTGTTTTGCTCTCCTTTTTCTGATTCTAGGTGTTATCCTTCACATCAGGATCCAACATGTTTACTAGCCAAGTATAATCTTTTCTTTGTTCCTTTAAAGTGCTCCTTGTAAAGCTAGCTTTCTATCCCACTCTTTGACCTAGAGCTTAAAAATCACAGTATATCTAACAGGATGTGGATTAATCATATGTCCTTAATTTTGTTTCTGGAGTTCCAATTGTCTTATCTTTGCATTGTCTTAATGTTGCCTTACTGATGGAGCACTGAGTTGCCCTTTTAAGGATGTATTCATACCGTGTTAAATCCACAAGTGTGCTGTGTTGATTGGACTATGACTTGTGGACCCTCAGGGATGTATTATCCCCTTCCATCACAGTGGTGATCTGTTGAAAACAGAAATTTGTGGTAATCTCTCTGTTACGGCAAGTTGATTTATCAGTCTTTCCTTCCTTCCCAAAGAGGTCTGTCCAAAGCCCTTCTATTGCACTTCTGATTTGCTTGGATTTGTGTTTGGAAATTTCTGTTCTGAAATCCAAGAATTTGCAGTTTTTCATTGGTATTTCTGCTTATTCTGAAAGGAGTAGACTTCTTTATTAGACGTTTAGCTTCAACTATATGCAATGCTCATATGAGGCACTTCTGGTGTGCTTGAGTCAGCATTATATTTAGTGAAGGCTCCAAAACTGGAAAAATAGCAAACGTCCGGGACAGTAGAAATGCTCAGCCTAGTTTATTGAGGGACAGTAGAAGAATACAATCTGCCCACAAGCAATAGATTTGCCTCCAACCAAAAGCCGTCTTTTGTTTTGGGAGTTGTGAACAAATCAATTTAATATCTCTATTCTGAACTCTGTCAGGTTATTACCCTTACAGAACCAGATGTATGCCTTAATGTGCCCCCTCGCCTCCCAAAATCTGTGCATCTGTCTGAATTCTTAGTAGCTCACAAGCAGTCTATTATTTGTAAGTTGGCTTTGAGCAGTTCTGAAAATATTTTTAAAATTCACTTATGTTTAAACAGGTATAGCTTCAGAGCTGTTCTCCACACCCTTCTTTCACCCCCCAGATCAATCATGAGATGAAAGTGGCATGTTGCCCTAATTCAGCAAAGCCTTGTCTTGGGCTTGAAGTTGAGTGCACGAGATTTCTGTTGGGTTGGAGTGTTAGGGTGCGGTGACCGTGCAGGCTCTAGAGATACCTAATACAGCAAGGTCACTTGCCAAGGGCATCCTTAGATCTAGGAGTGCTTTTCTTTAAGGAAGGCTGCACAGTGTTTTGACCATTTCATGGGAGCGTGTTAGATTGTGGCCCGTTTGTTTACTTTGTGATGCTTTGGGTTGTCAGTTGATACAAGGGGACCTGCAAAGTATACTAACGTGGGTGATGGTTTTATAGCAAACAGGCTTATTCATAAAAAAACAGAGGTGTCAGTCACATGTTTTTAAATATGGTACTGCTTAGAAGATGGACACAGATGCTTGCTGTGTGTGACATGCCCTAGCTGATAATTGGAGCCTTATTACTTTTGAAAGCAATTGAAGATAAGTCAGCAAGTCTGTTGATATATGGGTGGAAAACTTATTCTGTTCCATCCTACAACAGTGTATTTCCTGGCACTTCTGGCCATTAGTTCCTCCCATGTTGTCACTAGAAATATCTCTGGCATTTTTATTGCAGCAGGCTCTCTAAAGCCACTTTTTTGCAGGTGCAACAACGTACTGAAAGTGTCTTTTTGTGATGGAAGAATTTAAAATGTTCTCTTAGCATGTTTAGCTTCACTGGGAATTGAGCATATTCTTTTGCATACCTGTTGTCAGTCATTCTTTAACTTTCCAGGAAAGGAACAGCTGCTGTCCAGATGAAGAGTTAAATCTGTGGGCTTTGTTCCCTTTCCTTCTCACTCAGTTCCCTACAACACTGGAAAAGTACTTACGGTATTATTTGTAAGGTTTAACTTTTATTTTATTTTTAAATCATATGTATGCACATGCTTTCAGCATTTTTCAGCCTTGTAGGTCACAGATGGCCGTTTGTTTACTGTGTAGAACGGAGTGGTCAGTACCTACTAATGGGGCTGGACTTTCTTTCCTGTTAGGTTTGGTATTCATCCTGTGGCTGGCCGTATGCCTGGTCAGCTGAATGTACTCCTGGCAGAAGCTGGTGTTCCCTATGATATTGTTTTGGAAATGGATGAGATTAATGAAGACTTCCCAGGTTAGCATGCAAACTTTAAGTTTCTAGTAGATCTACTAGTGGATTTGTTCTTGTCAATTTTTATTTAATTCTGTTTTTACACCATACAAGGACTTTCAAAACAGGAAATCTCAATCAGGCCATACAGTTTTACTTTGTGCCAGTTGTGGTACCACTGCAGAGGAGTGGATGTGCCACTGGAGAGGAGGGGATGTCTTTTGCACTCTCAGTGCTCTCTCAGCTGATAGCAAGGGAGAAGAGAGAAATAAAAGAAACAGCCTGACTCAAAAGCAGAAAAACTGAGAAGCAGAGAGTACAGACAGGTAAAGTGAAGGGAAATGTTGAATGCAGGAGTAGAGAAGAGTTAGTATTGAAGGGAGAGGGATAAAAAAGACCTTGGAAGTACGTTTCCTTCAGAGTCAAGAGAACAGCTCTTAGTTGCTGGTAGCTGTGCAATGAATGACAAATGCTGTGTCTTTTTTGTCTGTATTACAACTCCATAGAGGAAAATTACTGGGTTTTTTTGTCAGATGCTGTAAATCTGTGGATGTTCTGACCCTGTGATATCTTGCAGACCAGTGTAGCTTTAAGTAGATGACTTTTTATTTTCTTTATTTTTCTTTATTTTCTTTATTTAAAAATTGGAAAACTCCTGTCAAAAGCTTTTTTAAAGAATATTTAAAGGGAAGAGCCAGGCACAAAGAACTGGAAAGTGCTGGTACTACATGTGTTTGAAATTGCATTTAAATATTAGAGGGCTTAGCTTTGTGTGATCTAATGAGCCCTTATAACGGGGTTCTGGATGCTTGGAGTTGTCTGGAAGTAGTAGCATCCTTGGATTCTGTCATACGTACTTTCCTGTTTAGGTTATAAGATATTTGTGAAAAGTCCCAATAAAAGTTTGTAGAGTGCTTACTACAAGGAGTTCCTTGCTTCTAAGGTCCAGATTTAACACAAATGAATGTACCCCAACCTCAGTGTTGAAGATTGAGATAATTTTTCCTCAGTCTTATTTTTCCTCTTGTTGCAGAAACTGACTTGGTGCTTGTAATTGGTGCGAATGATACAGTTAATTCAGCAGCTCAGGAAGATCCAAACTCAATCATAGCTGGAATGCCAGTTCTTGAAGTGTGGAAGTCCAAACAGGTGAGATTAACAGCATTGCATTAGCACCTCCCTGTAGATAGCATGCTTTTACAAATGTCGCTTATAGAAGTTTCTCTTAAGAAGATTCTCTTACTCTTTCTGTTTCCATGAGAAGTTCTTCTGCAAGGTGTCCAATAAAACAGTCTGTATTCTGCAAGCGTGCTGCGGTTTACTTCATGATTTTGTAATCATCAGTCTACTTTAATGAGACTAATGGTGACAGCAGTCAATAAGACCAGTGAATGTACTTCTGCTCACAAAAAAGATTAGAACAAATGATGTTCTGCTCACATCTGCAACTCTAAAACATTTCAGTACAAAGATATACTTCATAGGAATTTTGTTTGGCAACTTTAACACTGAGATAAAAACACAAAAATGAATACCATGCTTGAATATAATAGATGAATGACCAGGTTGAACAGCCAGCTTTGTAGGGTGCGGGTTGTTTTTTTGTAAGTTCAGCTTCATTATCCTGAACCATTCAAGCATGCAGTGTCAAGGGTGCATCATCAATTTATTGCAATTTGAGAAATATGTATGTATTTAAAACTGATACAGCTTCACAGTGTCTTTTCTGAAAGTGCAGTGGTTAACTCATTTGACATTTCAGCTAAAACTGGCTGAAACTTTTTTTTATAAATCCTATGTATGAATTAATGACACGGTAATATTCTAGAGAAGTACTGGAGAGCATTGCACCAAGCACTGATGTGAGCACTCATTTGAAGTGTGTTGTCGTCTTGGGACTGGGTTCTTAAAATAGTTTTTAAGAAAGGAGGGGGAGGGGGAGAGGGCAAACCCCTTCTATGTTATAACCACCAAGGCCCGTCTTACTTTGACTTTTTACATGGAGTAACATAAAAGCATATGAATAGATGTGCTGTGCACAATCTGTTTATCTGATGTATAATAATATGTTGCACTGAAATGTGCTTCTGAAGCTGGCCTGGATTTCAATTATTTACTTTTCTGGTATATTAAAACTTGAAATATATTTTCTTAGCTATGAACACCCTATTTTGGCCATGGATCTCTCTTTCTCTCCCTTTGTTTGTTGAGGTTGGTTTCATGCCTGCCACATTTGAGGTGAGATGATTGTTGATTTGTGCTGTGTCAAATATGAACTTTTTATACACAGGTCATTGTAATGAAGAGAACTCTGGGAGTTGGTTATGCAGCTGTGGACAATCCAATCTTCTACAAACCCAATACTGCCATGTTGTTGGGAGATGCTAAGAAGACTTGTGATGCCCTGCAGGCCAAAGTCAGGGAGTCGTATCGAAGCTAAATACTGATTTATATTCAACTCGCTCATGGTTGTGGCTATGCTTTTGTCATAGAGGTCATGGAAATCAAGAGTTAGAAGAATCTCTTACTGTCATAGTGCAGCTTGCATTCAGAGAAGACTGCATTGACTCCTAGGAGATGTAGTTCAGTTAGGGGTATATCCTTTTACGAAAGGATGGGGACACTAGCCCTTCAGACTACATCTCCCCATGAGGCAATGTGTTGAAGTATAAATGTCCTTTCTAAGTTTAGTAATGAGCTGTTGGAAGCAGGAAGCAAATACTCTGTCATCTTTACGTGGCTATTGGCTTCCTCCCTCTAACTGTCTGTACTTCTGTTATGGAAATTCACTAAAAATTGTTGTGCTAAAATTGTATTCCATCTGATCATCAAAGCTATTCTTTGGCCAGTATGAACAAAAATAAGTATTTCATCAAAATATAAGACAGTTGCAAACATGCCTATATGATTTGAGAGCCTCGACGTAATATTCTATTAAATCTGTATATAAAAATTAGAACTGTTCCTTTTTTGGGTTCTGTGGATGCTGTGAATCGGGAATATTTGAGGGAAGTTATTTTTCTTTGAAATACAGTTCCACTTTTTTCATGGTGTCTGCTTACATTATGTAAAACGAAACACAGGATTTCAGGGACCTACCAAGTGATCTTTAAGCCTGACAAGGAAATGTACACCTGCACTGCTTAACTATTTTCAGCAGCTGCTGAATTCCCTCTCTTTTCCAGTTGTTGCCTTTTTAAGTGTTCTGAAAAATATATGGTCCAGTTCTGCACAGGCGGAACATCTTGCATACCTGATCTGTTCACAGAATTTGGACCACAGTGTTTCAGTTTTCATTCATTTTGACTTTTAACTGTATTTGCTACTTTAAAATGTAGTCATGCTTTCTTAATCAAAGTTATTGTGATGCTGGAAAAGGCACTTTTTAACATATTTAAGATGCTGGAGTTTATTAGAATTTTTCTAAATAAATAAGCTATTGTTTGGACAGCACAGAAATATACCAAGCTTAAAATCCAGTGTTTTGATTATTTGACTTCTCCCTAATCTAATTAAAAGTACTGTTTAAATCCCCATAATAAGTACAGCAAAGAAGTAAATCAAATTATGACATAGATTGCTGTTTTGTTTTTACTATGTTAAGTGTACTTGAGTGGAACTCAAATATTTTCCTAATAAAATGAATTTATCATGTTTGCATAATGATGTAGCAACTGTACGTGGTGACAAAGGCTAAATACAAATAGCTGTACTTGTGTTAGAAAGCATTAATATCTGTGGAAGACAAACTACTATGAAGTAAGTCTTGAAATTAAAACATTTTGATTGATAGAACAAAATTTTTTTTACAGAATGTATGAAGACCTCATATAAAATATAATAACATATGAGAAATGTTTTCCACTTAGCTACCTCTGTTTTTATGTGAAGATCACTTAAAACCAAGACTTTGAACAGGTAGTGTGTTAAATGTAACAATGTATGAAAGAAGCTACCCTTTTCAGAAATCTCTTCTATAATTTGAAAATAAAAATTAGCACATAAGCTGTAGTATGTTGTACACTGCATGAAAATACTTGCAATTAAATTTTAGTTTAAAACATTGCAGCAGCTATGCTTGAATGTTATGGCCTCCTAATTTCATTGTATTCTACTTTTCTTTTAGGTCTGCCAAAAATAGGGCAATGGGAGAAGGGGGAGGACTAGAAAATGATCCTATATTTACCTCCATCCCTCCCTCCTCTCCTCCCTCCCAATTAAGCAAAAAACAAATTTGAAGGGATTTAATATCCTGGAGCATTTTTGTCTTTTCAGACTTTTAAGTATCTAACTGCAGTATGCAACATATCTCTGCTTATATGTAGCTAACTTAAGACAACTTTTTTAAAGGGTATGGGGAGCTTTTTTCCTTTTTGAAACAAAACATAAAGCTATGTAATGAATCAGAGGTACCAGTGTTATCTTTAAAACTATGCTTTACAGTGGAACACCAGGTAATTGTTGAAGTGCTAATAAAAAGTTGGTTATTTTTCTGTATTGATCACAGTCTCTTTTCTTTCCAGTTGTGTTTTCTGAGCAGATAAGTAGTCTGAGATTCTTTCTGGGAGTTACAAGATCAAAATGCCTCTGAAGGATGTTGAGATTGAAAGATATAACAAAAAGCAATCTATAGTGCAATACTTGCTTTCTTTCTGAGGTCTGCCTCAAGAAGATTAAGAAAATACACTGTGATCATGGCAGAGTTGTGCAGCAAGAACAAATGGGGAGGAAGGAGGGCAGTAATCTCTGTTCACTGGTAGAACTTTTCGAATCTTCTGTGTATGTCTGTGGCCTTGAGAAGCTTTGGATCTTTGTTTTTAATAGAAGCTGTTGCACTATTGAAGTCACAGACCGCCCTAGGTTGGAGGAATTACCTAGAGGTAATTTGGTCCAACCCCCTTGCTCAAAACGGGTCCAATTAGATCAGATTGCTCCAGGCTTTGATTTGAACATTTCCAAGGACGGGCAGATTGGGGACTGAACCTATTTTTGTATTTTAGTTTTTAGTTTGAATCAGGAGCTTGCTTTTGAAATGAACCTGTCATTTTTTTTCCACTTGCTGTGTTTTGGTTTTTGTTGCAGAGCAGTCTTGGAGCACAAAAACTTGGATTCTTTTTGGATGAAACTACAACAGAAGATGTGTTAGAGCAGGGGCAGAACTGGAGGTAGTCCACAGTAAAACCCTTAAACACAGAGGTGGATTTGTGTGCTCAGCAGTGTTTCATTTGCCAGGTTTGTTTGTATTGTGCCAGAATAATTGCTAAGGTAGACATACTCTGAGATGTCCAGAGCATCTGAGAGATATTATGGGGTGTAATTCACTTTCCAATCTAGGGCTTAATTATTTGTAGTAAGTTAGCAAAAAACTTTTTGCTCCACCGATGTGTATGCTCCTGTGTAAGCTGTCAAATTCTGCAGGATAACTTTACACTAAGGAATTGAATACTGAGAGAGCTGGGCAGTCTGTTGTATATCTAAGTGGTGTGGATCAAATATTTATTTCATGGAGCTTGCAATGAGTATTGCTCTAGTCATATGACTAGTGTAGGGTGGTTTAAAAAAAACCAACCCCCCCCCCACCATTTCTTAAATAGATAATAATGACTTGCATAATCCAGCCGCTCTGTAGGTGCCTGGAGGAAATAATATTACATTAACTGTGTGAGACTGTTCTCATATGATACGTAGTTCTTTTTGAGAACAGGAAATGTACTTGCACACTTTCATAAATGGTGTAGTGATATTCAAAGCTCCAACTTTACAAAATCTGACGTTTGAAGTAGAAAAAAACAGTCTTAAAACATTATTTTAAAGTATTACTTGCGAAATTAAGAGACTAATTTGTGGCCTTTATCCTAGGGTAATCATCACGATGATTTTGTTGGTGAGAACTTTCTCTCGAAGTACAAAGAAAGGACAAATGTTAGTTCATGAGAAAAGAGTGAGGAAAAAAGTGTGAGAAACCATAACTTTTAACTAGTCTTTTTTTTTCTCTATCTCCCTTTACCTGGAGACACATTCTCCTGAGAATGAGGGAGTTCCTACTACTTCAGCTGAAGATGAGCAGTTTGTGCGCTCCCCTTCACCCCTTCAGGACAGTTGATCAGTCTAACTTCTTCCCATACAATTTAAGGCCCTGTGACTTCACTGTGAAACCCGGTACTCCCCATCCAGTTTTCTGCACAGCACAAAATACAAATTAATACCCAATTTTACATAATTTTTTGGAGAATAGCTGTCTGAATTCTACATCGCTAACTTTTAAATTCACTCTCCTGGACACTTGTTTGGTCTCTATAGGTTGTATTTTGATCCTTGTGAAACAGTTGTAGTTAGTCACAGATGCAGAATATAGTTATTAAACCGTATTTACCAGCTACAGCTCTCTTGGAACATTGTGACCAAGAAGAACATAATTGGTGAGTCATATGCTTTGAAAATAGGGTTGGAATGGGTCAGAAAAGGTTTTTTTTTCACAAATTTTGTATCAGAGAAGTAAAATAGTCTTGCTGCAAAGATCAGACTTCTTCCCCGTATGTATGGCTTTGAAACCAAGAGTATATGTGGTACACTTCTGTTAATTGTGCTGAATATGACATTTATCAATGGTCTGTTCTGCAATTAGGCATCAGACCAGGCAGAAAAAGGCCTTGTATGTCTGTTGACCTTTTCCTGTCCCTTGTTGACAAAACCCTGAAAACAGGTTGTTATCCAAACCTCTCCCTACTAAAGGAAGGAAGTAACAAAAGAACTGAAGGACAAAAGGGCTGCGGGGGCTTCACACTCAGTAAGAAATGTCATCTGAAAGAAGATTGCGGTTGAACTTTAGCACAGCATGAAATTGAATTATTCTATTACATGGTCAGTCTAACCCATAATTTAAAAAATCCGTAGCAGAATGGAAACTAACAGCTAGTGAACATAAAAAGCTCAAACAGCTGTTAAGTGTCTCATGCAATAATAACCAGCAGTTGCCCACTCCTTATTAAAATATTACAGATGTGGATAGGAAGAATCACTTGGTTCTCTGATTTTTACATTCTCAGAATCTCATTGTTGTCATAGGCCATGGTACAATGAACTTACATTTTCAAGTTTTTTATAGTGTATTTGTTAATGTGCGGACACAACACAGGAAATTGGCTCTTCTCTAATTTATGAACACATCAACAATCCTTTTTTTCCCCAACATTGTGTCCCCAAAGGTATCCATTGAAGGCTAGTTTAGTGAAGCATATTATATGAGGTATTCTAATTATATCCGAGTTTTGAAACCAGAGGAGCGTAATCTAAATAGTGTAATGTGCTAAGTATTGCTGTAATTTTCATGTTGTACAGCGAAGTTTACTTAGTCACTGGGAATTCCTCTTTTCTTCTGCCACCATTCTCAGGCTTGGAACTAATTTTACATGAAATCAGAATTTGCTCGTCCTTCAAAGGAGGAAGTGATATATAGTATTGATTGCATTCAGCTGGACCTCTTTTCTGCTGATCTTGCTTCCTCTTCAAAGACTTCTATAGGAAAGGGACCTACAGCTCCAGAATGTATGCTCTTGAGTATTTCAAGCAGTAAGACAGCAAACATTGTAGCTGTTATTTGCAACCAGCTACTTTCAAGTGATCAAATGGCAGTTTATTGCCCCTTAGGCCTCATTCCTAACATTTTCTTATTCTGAAGGATCTGTGACGTTTTAGATATGAGCTCAGTCTCATTTTGCGGAGAGGGTTTGTAAACTTGGCAGGGGATGCATTTCTGACATCACTGAGGCTTGTTTTTACTCCCAAAGATACTGACCAGGTACACACAGTGGTCAGTTAGATTTGTGAACAGACTTTATGTTAAAGTTACCCATGCAGCTGCTGAATTTTGTCTGTAGACATCAGAACTATTTTTTTGCCAAGTAATGGAGCAAGAGTAAGTACCAATTGCCTTTTAACCTTCTCATTCCTTTTTTGGTTCATATGAAATTATGGCATTTACTGTTTAAATGCTTAGGTTTTGCTAAGGCATCTAATTTCCATTGGGCTCAGAAGGAGGTAGTAACCTATGTATTTTTTGTGGATTTGATCTTACAGGAAACCATACAGTAGCCCCACCTTATTATCCTGTATCTACAATGTGCTACCAAGCTGGAAAACAGAGGTAGCTTCCAATCTTTCTATTGAAATGCTTGTCCACATTGAGAAGATGTGCTGGATATGGTGGTTCCTCAGAGGGCGTATCTCTTAGGTAGCTGTAAGAAGCTGAGATGATCTGGGCTGATTCTATGAGTCAGTTCTACTCCCTCTGCAACTAGTAGCAATTATACTTTTCAAGCTTTTCCTGCTGTAGGCTGACCATTACAATTGTTTCTAAAATGTTACTCTGCTGCTTTTTCTAGCATCTAACTCTTTCTAACATAAAACTGCTGATCTGCTCTTTCCCTGTGCTCGTTAAAGATCTGAGTAAAGTGAACATGAGCTGTATGGGAGATGATATGAATGTGAAACTTCAGTTTTAATTTGGAAACAGACCCAAGTTTATTGCCTTGAGAATACCTTAGTCCTCATGTTAGACCCCTGTTGCAATTCCTCAGATTAAACTAGAATTTTTTAAAATGGATTTTATTAAAAGGTTGAGCAAAACAATGCTGTGATGAAGCTGAGGTGCCAGTGAAAATGAAAGTATAGTTCAAACAGCTCAGTGTAACAGATAGTGTAATGCTGGAGTTAAAGACTTACATTGGTTAACCTGCAGACGTACTGGGTTGGTCTCTCTGGCGAACTGCAGATACGTTTCTGGATAAGATGGTGGCATCGGAAGTTTTATATCCTTTATTTATGACATGAGAAATGAGGAAATTTTTAAAAGGGGTGAGTTTGACATTTATAGCAATTGATTCTCTTTCATTCTGTTCAGGGACTGGCTTTGTGGCTTTGGCCTGAACAGCTGAATCTAAGTGTTTGAATAGGTGTGATATCTGTCTTCTGTCTGAGAAAATATACATTGGCTTACAGTCAGCAATTAATTTTTAAATAAAATAAATAGTAAGCTTAACAATATGTTCTTTCTGTGTGTACATTCTCCTCAAAATAATTGGTTTTAAAATTCTCAGCTGTTAAAAAAAAAAAAAAAAAAAAAAAAAAAAAAAAAAAGTCCAGGAACTGGAACACATGTCTCCAAACTTCTTTTATACTGGTATTGTGTTTTGTTAGGTTGTACTCTACTGTTAGTTTTCAATAAACCTGTATCAGGCCCTGATATGAATAAGAAAACTTCTGACTGGAAATAGCTGTATATGCATTCTAGCCTACTTGTCTATCTTTAATTAGGAAATAAGTTCTAGTATCTGTAAGATTGTCTTTGAGAAGGTGTTGTGTTAAAATTGTTCCTATAATCCATGCTTTTTTCCTTGTTTAAAAAGAAAAAAAGCATGTTGGTGAGGTGCAAAAGTCGGTGTCTGAGCCTTGCTTCTCAAGCTATGTATTTGTCTTCAAAATATACTGATTTGAACCTCAGCTAGAGTTATCTCATAATGTATTAGGTAAGGACAGGAAAGTAGCTCAGGTTTTGATCAGTCTGACATAGTTTTCTATATCTGAAGACTTACGTACTTTGCAGGAAATGCCAAAGCATTTTTCCAGAGTGTAAATTCATTAATAGTTTTCCATTTCCAAACAGAGGTAGTATCAGCTCCCTTCATAGAATCACAGAATGGTTGAGGTTGGAAGGGACCTCTGGAGATCATCTAGTCCACCCCCGCCCGGCTCATGCAGGGTCACCTACAGCGTGTTGCCCAGGACGGTGTCCAGGTGGCTTTTGAATATCTCCAAGGCTTTTGAATATCTCTCTGAGCAATTTGTTTCAGTGCTCAGTCACCCTCACAGTAAAGAAGTTCTTCTTCATGTTCAGACAGAACTTCCTGTGTTTGTTTGTGCCTGTTGCCTCTTGTCTTTTCGCTGGGCACCACTGAAAGGATTCTGGCCCCATCCTCTCTACACCCTCCCTTCAGATACTTACACACATTGATAAGATTCCCCCTCAGTCTTCTCTTCTCTAGGCTGAACTGGCCCAGCTCTCATAGCCTCTCCTCAAATGAGAGATGCTCCAGTCCCTTAATCATCTTAGTAGCCCTCTGCTGGGCTCACTCCAGTAGCTCCATGTGTCTCTTGTATTGGGGAGCTCAGAGCTGGACACAGTACTCCAGGTGTGGCCTCACCAGGGCTGAGTAGAGGGAGAGGATCATCTCCCTCAACCTGCTGGCCACGCTCTTCCTAAATGCAGCTCAGGATACCATGGGCCGCCTGTATGGTTATAGATGGCATTGTAGTAGATATGAGTAATTATTCAAATATCTGCATTTGTAACTTTACCAAAATCATGGGATGTGATTTCAATTATTCAGCTCCTATCACGTCTTATCAATTGTTACAGTCTAATTATACATTAATTCAAATTTTACTACCTACCCCCATTGGGATAAATCTCACCCTAGTAAGGAAACTACTACAACATGATGATTTGCATCGACTGCTAGAGCGCATCCGGAACAGTGGACAGAAAACTCTAATCACTGTTCACCATGATGCAAAAGAGATACATCATATCTTAGAAAGGGTAAAAAGGGACGGAGAACATCATGGCTGGGAAACTCTTCTAGGGTGGTCACCAACTGCAACAGGGATTTATAATCATGTATTGCACCCAGTAGTAGTTGTGTTAAGTTTAACTGTGTTATGCCTATTGCTTACGATCATATTATACATAAGATTATGGAAAGTGATAGTACGCCTCGAAAGACTTTGAGAACTCTTTTTAAAATATTAGCAGGGATGCTTCATAAAAACAAAGGGGGGAAACTGTTAAAGAATAGTGAATTGAAACTGTCTAGAAATGGCTGCTTAGCACAACTTATATAAAACTTGCTTAGCATGAGTGGCTAGATTTGCTGAAGCCTTAGGCCGAGCATGGGAAAAGTAACGAATCTTTACTTAGTTTAATAAAAAATAGTGCCCCAGAGCTCGTTCAGGCTGGGAAAATAAGGGAGCCACACGCAGTCTGTGCACCTGTGTCACCGACTCCAAGAGGGAAGATGCCAAAACAATAGGGAAAAATAAGACCTTGGGAGACAACTGCCAGACCCAACAAAAACAGAGGTACAACTGTCATCAGAGACTGCAAAAACCAAGAATAAGGAGAAAAACAGCTTGCCTCAGAATGACAATGAGACCCAATGAGAAGCAGGAGACCCCAGACTAAAAAATTATTATTGGCCTAACTATCGCGTGAGGGGTGGGAAATGTAAGTCGAAAAGACTATAATTACCCAGAATTTGTTTATGTTAGGGTCCCTCTTTGGAGGCACCCAGCTCGAGCTGTAATTACGGCACGCGCGTGATTAAAATTATCTGATTTATTTTGATTTGACTCTGAACTTTTCTGCGGAAACCTAGGGTCGAGCCCTGTTATGGTGGCCGACAGGCCTAATTTCCGTAATACCGCCTTTGCCACCAGTGCACATTGCAGGACTCCCAGGTCCTTCTCCCCAGAGCTGCTTTCCAGCAGGTCAGCCCCTAGCCTGCACTGGTGCATGGGGTTATTCCTCCCTCAGTGTAGGACCCTGCATTGCTTTGTTGAACTTCATGAGATTCCTCTCTGCCCACCTCTCCAGCCTGTCGAGGTCCTTCTGGATGGCAGCACAGCCTCTGGTGTATCAGCCACTCCTCCCAGTTCTGTATCATCAGCAAACTTGCTGAGGGTGCGCTCTATCCCTTCATCAGTCATCAGTCATCAGTCATCCTTTTGTCTATTTAATTCAAAGAATATGGCTTCTACTTTTAAGAACAGCTCTAATTTATTTTGGAGTTACTCTGATAAACTTGCAGTATAACTTTTATTGGGTGCATTTTGTGGCTGAAAATTGCTTTCAGATATTTTTTAATTGCCTGCATTTTGTGTTGGAGGAGGCGGCCGTGATTAACAGGAATGGAAACATGAAAAAAATTATCATCTTGGTTTGCAGGCATTAAATTGTGTTGAAAAACAAAGATAATACAAGGGGAACAGAGACAAACAGGAGCTGGGCATCTAAAGCAGTATTTTTTGGTTTTGAAACTTTTCTTCTTTGTATATTAGCCATGTCTTTACATGACAAGATACCTTATTCAGCCTACATTTGATGCTATATCTGCAACTTTCATATAGGTCCGAATAGGAATTGTTAGTATTTTTTCATTATTCACAAGCTATCAAAACAGAGGAATTTAAGAAATATAAATATAGAGATTTTTACAGGAATAAATCCATTTCTTTAAATATGAAATTTGTATTTCTAATAAATTATGAATAAATAAACAATTATTGCCTTCATGAATCATATTTCTTGTATAGAAAAGACTTGTGTGGCCCAAATAGGAGATGGCTTAAAAGCAAGCCCCGTAAATGTTTTCGTTGAACAGTGTGATTCAGACCTTTGTGTCCCAGGGAAAGTTCAGTATTCTGAGAAGGAGATTCCTAGCTTGCCTTATGGCTGCCCTGTAAAGGAAATATCTTTGTCAGAGGAGTTAGGATCTTTGTCACCCCAATCACTACATAAGTATTCAAGATGTGTAGTACGAGTTGTCACAAAATAACCGTATCTTTTAATGCTAAAGTTTTGCCTCCATTTATTAAAAAAATCTAGGAATAAATGCTGTTGAGGTCTTACGGCAGGGTGAGGCTCTGTATGTCTGTGTTTATAAATACCAGTTGCAAAATGCAGGTGTCAGCTGATATTTATTCCTACAAACACGTCTTTGCTCAAACATCCATAGCATATATGTATTCTCTGGGTACACCTTTAGAGCTTTTTTTGAAACCTTGTTCCAGAAATGTCAAAGCTAGCTCTCTTTGGCTTAGCATGTATTTCTGTTACCCCTGAGAAACAATCCTTGTGCAGAATGTGTAATGGAATAGCCATGGCATAGGCTTCCAAAAAGGATCTTTTGTTCTTGGGGAATTGGTTGTTGCTATTGTTTGGTGGCTTATTGCTGTCATAACAGAAGAAGAATGAAAGGGAGAGTTGACATCTTTTACTAGGCAACTGATGTAGCTAAGAAAAGAATAGACATGTTTTTCAGACCTCATTTTCTTCCAGTCAGAAATGGCCATGATTTCAGACTTGAAGGTTGTATCAACCTGAAAACTTGGTCTGGTTCTTCTCCCAACTATATTGTTTGGTCTTATGTTATTTCTTCCGACAAAACTTGTTTTTCTGTGATATTTCAGGTGAACTTGTACCTTTTAACATAACCTTTTCATATTGATATGAAATCTAAAATTATTAGGCATTAATGTGGTATTAAAACTGTCTGGTTTGGCTTTTTTCTGGCATTGATTCTTCTATGACTTAACACTTTGTCTTTCTCTCTGACAGCAATGTTTATTACTTAAATCCTAAAATCTTGAAAATTCTCAGGTAAGAGTTTAAAATAAAATGCAAGTGCTACTATTTATACAGTAAAAATTAAAGTTTCTTACTGTAAGTATCAGTTACAGCAAAAACAGGAAGTTTGTGCATGATATAAAAAAAAAAAAAAAAAAGCCAAAGAGTTTAAAGTGCTTTATTGTATTTTTTAGAATTTGATGACTTTGAGACCAGGGTATTTAATTTGAGTATTTTATCAAATGTTTGTTTAAAATGTACTAAAAAAATTTCAATCTGTTACACATATACATACTTTTTAACATTCTTCTATTATTTAACTGGAGTCTAATCTCTACCTTACTAATTGGTAACAAAAAAACATAAAATAGTATAAATGTCTGCTCTCTCAAAGCTGTTTGGTAATCATGTGATATATGAAAACTGCAAGAATTAATATAACACAAATGGTCAGTGGCTGCCCTTTTATGGGATCTTGGCTACTTTTCTGTGCTGTGTTCTTTTTTCAGTAAGTTTGACATCAGTTGTAAAAAGAAGAACAAGATATCAAAAGTCCAACTTGCTGTGACTATACCTTGTGCTTGAGAATGTCGTAGGAGATTTTACTGGGATCATTCCAGAGTGTCCAGACTGGAGATCTGCCCAATCCCCTCTTGCTTGTTGTGTAAATTCTGCTCATCCGCTGTTACTGAGAAGTGCTCTGTATCAGTTTTCTTTTCAGAGTAAGGAAATGGAGATGATTTTCTGGTTCTGTAGGTAGCATTATTTCTGCAGATCCAGTTAGTACAGAAATGCTTGATTATTGAGCTCACAAAAATGCTTTTGAATGTAGTGTATAAATATAAACACACCTTTGGAGGTCAGATCTTTATAATGATATTCTCCAGGAAGAATACCTATAGCTGCTTCTGTGTGTTCCCTTTCCCAGTCCTAGCAATGTCTTGCTGGGATTTTTCAGAAACAGCTGAATTGACTAGGAGTATTTAGAAGTTGTTAGTATGTGCTTTTGGATGAGATGCTATTTAGCACTTGATATATATCACAGACAGGTAGCAAGTTTAGTTGGAATACCTTTAGAAAGTTGAGTTTTAGCTTTTGGGTTTTTTGAGGTTTAAAACAAATTTCAACACAAATGGCCTTGTGATCAAATGCCATTGCAAAACTGAACATCCAGATCTCATTTAATCGAGATTCTTGGCTCTCTACCTCTCTAATCCTTGTCATTCTTGCATGTGATTCTTCTGAGAGGGTTTTGAAAGAGTTCTCTTCAGGCAGAAGTACTGGTTGACTTACTACAGATACTTGGAGTGAGTAGGGAGTAGAGAAAGGAAGGGAAAAAGATATGCGTGCTGGAGCACCTGGCTCAAAAATTGAAGGCTCTAGAGTTGGATAGTAATTGACTGTACCAGCCACTGGATGTCACTTGTTCCACATAAATACATAAAAGAAGTTAATAGTCGGAAACCAGAGAAAATACTTCAAGTGTCTGTTGAGGACATGGAAATGGTGTCTAGATGAGCATAAGCAGCAGAATTTCTTTCTCTGCTTTTTGTCTGAAAACAGAGAGGTTATTTTGAAGTCACATCTTGTCATCTTGGAGTTAAAGATGCTTCTAGCTGACTTTTGCCTATGTAACCCTATAACACTTGTTGCGTGGAGTTAGGGCATTGGCTTTTCCTATAATGGGTAACTATGAGACAGCTATCAGGAGGGTCCTATTTCTGCTGCTACCAGGCTGGTCTTCATCCCCCCCCCCCTTAGCATTAGCACTGACTTGCTGCATGAGTTTGACTCAATAGAAATATGGTTACTTTCACAACGGTGCTTTTGATCCTCTGTGCATTTGTAGTCTTGTCTTAGAGACGAAAATGTGGGCATAGAGAAAGATATATCAAAGGCTGAAAAAGAAAAGATGCAGCGCCCCCCCTACCCCCTGCCCTAAAAAGATAAAGGAATAAAAATCAAAAGGAAGTATTTTTTTTCTTGAAGTAGTGACCAACCTACAGACCAAGCTACAGAAGAGCTAGGTAAGTAACTTCACATCTTGAAGTGTATGGGCAACATCAACACTGGTGAAATTCTAACTGTCCTGTGGGTCGATATCTGTAGTTACGCTTGCTCTAGTCATGTGTTGTACAAACAGAATCGTACCTATTATACACAGCTTGTCTGTTACGTCAGTCCTAACTGCAGCATCTGACAACAACGTTATCAAACGGCTTGGGGAAAAAAAGGAAGAAGATTTTCTGGACTAAGCCACAGAGAACTTCTGTAAGTCTTTCTTACTTTTGAGTCAATGCATGTGTATGTAACCCTCTGCCAGAGCACAGTCTCATCACTTTTCTGTTCCTGGCTAAATTTTCATCCTCCTTGTAAGTACACAAAATAATACAGCATAAACAATATAATGTTCTAAATGTAATACAATGCATATATATAATAAAGTGTGTAAAATATATACAATTTTAAATAATATAAACTTTATATGTAACCTATGAAATAGTAGGTGTTCATGGTCTGGAAGCTCAGCCCACAGTGGTGGGATGATTGTATCCAGTATAGAATAAAAAGAGAGATTCACAGCTAGAGCTTGACCAAACTTGGTGAGATGTAAAAAGATTTTTTTTGTAATTACAAGAATAAAGGCATATTTCAAGAATTAATCTTACATAGGTACTGATGATGGGCCTGTTTAGCCATGCATCACCTAATTAATGACCTTTAATTTCATTGTTATCCTTAGAGTATTAATAACACAGACTTCATGTAGTGTCAAAATGTCCTTTCTAATGAATGTCCTCTGTCTAGTTGTAAGCTCTCAAAAATTTACTGATACTTAGGATGTAGATTGACATCTTGGCCTCAGTGAAGTGAGGTCCCTTTCTTCCAATGACTTCAGCATGAGTGGGGTTTTCCCATTTTTCCTGAGTTGTTCTGAAGCTCTATGACATTCTTACAAAAAAATCAACAGCAGCCCCCCCCTCTCCCCTCAACATCTTCTGGGAAACAAAATTTAAAAAATCATCCAGTAAAAAAACCCTTTAATTTCTAATCAAAAGCTAACAAATTTATATGCATGTGATCTTGGAGGGTAAAAATTTCTGAAGTGTGGATCCAATCCAAAAACCAGCAGTTGTTATGAACAATTTTGTTGTTACCTTTGCGTAAACACTTCAGTGTTAGTGTCTTTGCAGGCTACATTAATGTATTTTTAGTATGTTTATATTTTTAAAGTTTGGTTAGGTTTCACCTATCTCTGGTAAATTGCCATCTTAAAGATTTATTTAGTGCTCTGGAAAACTTTTTAGTTTTTAAAGTAATATGTGGTTAATGTGCTGTTTAAAATTGAAATGGTCTTTTTCCCTTCTAGTTTGTGCTTTCATCGGCTGATACTATCTGCCATTAAACCCAAGTAGGAGTCACTTCATGGTAAGATTTCAGGTGGCTGGTGGCTACCAACTCTTCAGGCTTTCATTAAATAATGATCCATTTTCAAGAGCCTTTCAGTAAATCAAAGGGTTTCATGTCTGCTTTTTGATCACATTTTTATAAAAGTTTTGTCTTTTCAATTGTGTTAAAACTCTACGGTAAAGTTTTTCAGTCCAGGTTTTTCATTACTGCGTATAGTGTTAATATCCCAACAGCAAAGTCTGCCTCTGTCTGGTTATTATAAAACCATATTAGATATCAGCAGGGACAACTGAGCTTGTTTACTCTTAATTACATACAATTCAAGCACTGTATAATACAAACCTTTGCTAATTTTGTTTTAATAGTTAAACATATTGATCAAATTTGGTAAATGATGCCCTAAAAGACTGTGTTACAGATTGCAAGAACTGAAGCAGTTTGTCTTGTGAAATGTAGCTGCTTTTTGGCACTGAATATTTTAATTAAAAATATGCATGGTGCTCCTGTAATCACATACATGTGATGAATGGAAAAATACAAAGAAATAAAAAAATCACATTTAATGTATAGTTGTGTGGTTCTTTAGCAAAATTTTCTTCTTCTAGCAGATCTACCATGAAACCTTAAATGGTTCCTATAGAATCTGGAGAAGGAAGAAAGAGGCTGTTTCTGCCATGGCTGTTCAGGAAGGTAAGCTTTCATGCGCTAAATCTCCACCCCTGTTTTCAGAAGAAGCCATATTCAAAGTTCATCACTATCTTTTATGCCTCTACTGATGTTCCATAGCTCTTTTGTTATGTATTTGAGGAGGAGGGCAGAAGGCTGCTGCAGGTAGACAGTGACATGTATTATGGCTTCACATCTCATTTCCCCATTTGCCTTCTGTCCTCTGTGAGCAGAATGGCTCTTCCAAGTAGTTTTATTCTGGTTTTGTGGAGCCACTTTCTACTTTCCATGGTGAAGAATTTCAAGAGGAATAGCGAAGAGAAGGTGTCAGTTAGTGTGCTATGGCATTCCCACCTCTCCGTTGCTCTGCCTGATAACTTGGTGAAGGAGGAGACCTCACCTAAGTATTTTTATTCATTTACTTGTCTAGGATTCCTAGGGTCCCTTCATGTTGGAGGCTTATCTAGCTCTAAATTACAGAAAAGCAGACATGAACAAATTAATCTTAGTTTGCTTTCTTAGCTAGAACTGTATCAATAGCCTCCAAAAGAGCTCTTAAACAAATTGAACAGAATGTCTCCCACTACCTGATATATAATATTGAAAACATACTTTAAGGAAACATTTTCTTCTTTAAATTCATGGTATGTGAATTCACAGAGAGTAGAATCCAACAGAAACCTATGCATCTGTGTAATGGTACCAAAAGAATAGCAGATCCTTAGGGCAGTAAAGTATTAATCATACAAGAGCCCAGTGCAGTCAGGTTGCAGGCTGTGTAAGCGGTGAAATGAAACAGTATCTGCTAGAGTTCCTCTTCACTCAGACATTTCAAACAAGCTCAGGCAAAATGAATAATGCATGCATTAGTGTTCTTCAGGGTGATACATTCATTAATTTTTTAAAAGTATATGATGGACCTACTTGCAAATCATGAAAGGACTCAATAGTTTCAACATGCTGAGTGTTAAAATCCATGAAAAAATTGTTGGTAGAAAAACTTAGGTTTTTTTTTCATTATTTTGAAAACTTGTCTACCTGTATATTATAAGCTCCTCTTAGGCTATAAATGGAAATCTTTTTTTCTTTTCCTGTACTGACCTCTCTATTGAATTATCATGATTTCTTTTTTTTTAATTCTCACATCGAAAACTAAAAAATATTTATGGCAAATTTTCTTTAAAAACAACAAAACAGTCCTGTTACTGACAGCTCAGAAATTAAGTAGAGAGGAAAAAAATACAGGAAAATACAGGTGAAATAGTGTAGATAAGTCATTTTGTCCAAAGAAAATATGCAGTAAGACCTGACTTTTTTGCTGAGTTCTCACAAGCAGCAAAATGACTCATTGTGACAGTGGGTATATTTATATAACATGTTAAAACCCATGTCCTGATACACTCCCTATTAAATTGGAAAAAAGTCTGTATCTGGAATCTCAGCATCTGCTGGCTGAGTCCTAAAATGATCCAGGTTGATAAGATGAGCATAGTTTAGCGTAAAAGGGTATCTTTATGTCTGGCCTTACCAGAGTTCTCCTCCTTTGCATGTTTTTGTAGGAGGCAGATTTTGGCAGCAGCTGTGTGAGGTTTATGTTAACAACACCTTTCCAGCAGAGAACCTTTCTGAGTGTGGGCACAACAAAGAAGTCAGTGTTTCTTACCAGGTCCAGCTGAGGGGTTTGGCCTGGCATTAACCTAGGGTGGTAACATGACCATCGTATTGTTGCATGCAGATAATCCGCAGCCAAACAGCATGAACTAGGTTTGGATGCTGCGTCTCCAAAAACACACATCTCCTGTGGTTTGAGCTCAAGAGGAATTTCTGTCAGGATAGCTGCAATCAGTTGGAGAGGTTTCCTGCCTCCCTAGGGCAGCCAATAGGGAAGGACCATTTGCACAGAATTTGCGAAAGGCAGGCATTCCATCTAGCAAAACTGCGTAATGGACACTCAAATGGATATGTTTCAATAGGCAAAGTCATGTGTACTGTTTTCTGTAATTAAAAAATGTTTATATGACTAATCTCTTAGGAAACTGGGGAAAAAACTATCTATTTTCCCACACTTTGAACTCTAGAATGTGACCGCAGTAGAAGAGTTACCTTTGCCAACAGATTTCATGAGCAATACGTTTTGGTTTGACATTTGAAACTTCTGCTGATCAGTAAACCAAACAAAATCACTGAGGTCAAAAGGTAGAATCAAAAATCTGCCTTTTTTTTTTTTTTTTTTTTTTTTTAAAGGGACAGGTAGGTGTATCATATGGAAGACAGAGAGATGAAGTGGTTTTGCCTTTCAAAAAGTTACTTATTCACTTTAAGTTTTACAGAAGAAAGTTATTTACACACTGGGCAAATCTGTTCTGCTTATCTGCCAAGACAATTCTTGCACCATAATAATTCCTTCTGAAGAAACAAATGTCCCCTTTCACATTATAGCTATGCACAGTTTACATGAATTTTTCCAGGATTCCACTTTAGAAAAACTGCAGTAACACTTGCATGTTTTTCTTTTCCCTTATGTGCAAGTTGTGACCTTTTTATCATGGCCTCATGCTTATACAAGCCAAAGCACTAAGAGGTGATAACCTGTAGGTGTTACGAAAAGTACTCTGCTAAACAGGAGCACTGCAAGCTTCTTCAGAGAAAATAAAGTTTCACCATGTCAGCATTCGAAGTGCAGAAGATCAGAACAGGAATTAGAAACTTGGGCTTGATGTGAACATGGGACTGTCTGATCTGTGGAATGCATCCAGCCTTGACTATATGTTTCCCTTCTTTTGGCTCCCTGTTTTACAAAGTTGAGAGCCTATTAGGCATAAAAAAGCCAAGTCTACTAGCATTTGTAGCACCAATAATTCTATTACTGCATACCCATGAAGTCTTTAAAAAAATATTGCTTTCTTACAACCCTCACCCCCAACTCCTTCCAAACAGGGATTATAATCTGTTTTAACTTCATGGTGTAGCCAAGGGTCACCAGGAAGATGTGGAGGCAGGGGTACATTCATAGTAAAGGAGCATCCTCTTCCCTAACGGCGGAAGGTGTTGCCAAGCGTCTCATGAGACTTGGTCTAGAATCTTCTGAAGAACTAGCAACAAACAGCCAGGTTCAATAGCAGTCCAGACCAAATCCAAAATAATGCCAATTAGCTGCTACCTAATACTAAAAGTGACCAATCTCAGAAGAGACTGCCTTTTTGATATAAAAATCAGAGCAGGTAAACACCTGTCTTCTTATGAGGGTCTTGAGCCTGGGCTGCGTGGTGCCTCTCTCCCCTGGGATCCCAATGCCCTGGGAATTCTGTCAGGATGCTTAAAACTTGTGGCTCAATGAGAGCACTGGATTCCTCAGGAAATACTATTACAGATGCTTTGTTTTAAAACAGGATTGACTGACAATGTTGGCAAACAAAATGTTTATCTTAAACAGCCTATATAAAATAGCCTACTGCTCTGGAAGTAGGGGCTCTAAGCTGTGAGGAGGGACTTGCCTCCTCAGAGAGTTAAAATGCATCTCCAGAGAGTTCCCTAGACCGTGGACTTACGTGACTTCTTCCATATTATACTTTTTTCTATTTCTGATTAATCTTGGCTATTTAACAGTAAAAAGGCACAGTTCTAGAAGAGGGGATGGGCAATTTTGGGGTGGGAGAGGAAATTGGTCGTCGTCTTGGGTGAGTGTAGTTCTGTAATCACATTTGTTGCTTCTGCTGGCTGTGTCTGGAGATATCCCAAACTGCTTCTGAAAGAAGACCCTGTACAAACAACCATGTGTAAAACAAACCCTGAGAACAGGGTAACACCTCTCAAAGGGCCTGGCTAGAGAAACACCAATCTGGAAGTGGGCCTTCAGCTTTTAAAGTACTTTTTAGTCAGACAGGTGCCTGTAAACGTAAATCCATTCAGGGGTAGGCTGAGAAGAGATACCTTAGTGCCACAAAGATTCTCCCTGGAGATCTAAGCCTAAGACAGTTGCTTGAGATAACTTATGGATATATATACACACAAATATATATATATCTCGTCTGTGGGTGCCTTGCACTTAGGCCTTAGCTCTGCAACCATTCATCTTTAATACCTTGCTGTGCAGAACTCCAGGCAGGAGGTTTGTTTATCACTGCTAGTTGCCTAAAGGATCAGTGTTCATTTCCTGTCAAAAGAACAGAGCACTCCAGCCGATTTGGATGGTTGCAGTAGGTGCCAAAGGCAGTTATTGAAGCTATAGCACACGACTAAGAAGTGCCTCAGGCTTCCCCTGCTACCCATCATTTCAGGAGGCAGAGCTCCCTGGCCTGTGACAAGTGATCACAAGAAAGCTATTATTGCTGGACAGACATCAGACAGGTGCATTGGTCCACCAAGAATTATCAATAAAACGCAAGAAACATTTTTTTAAGCTCATAAGTGCTCAGATATTCCCAGTTCTAAATCTTTAAAATACTTTACATATCACTAGGATTAAGCATTATTTGCTTTGAGTCACCCATGCCTTGGAGGTTATCTGTTACAGATTTGCTTTTATTCTTGGCATTACTTCATTTTATTGAAAAGCTCTTTTTTTGTTGCTATCAAGTTCCTCTTCTATTGGAACTAATGTAAGGTGTCATTCACGAAAGACTTGTGACATGTTACTTATATGACATATGAGATGTTATTCCCAGAAGACATTTACAGGTGTTATCTGTGGAGAGAATAACATTGCCTTGACAATCTGCATTTTCTAAACGCCTTGTAGAGTTTGTAACTTTCTTATGCAGTCTTATGTTTTGAGGGTGAGCTAAAAATAGACAGAAATCAAACGTATAACTCAGGTTTTATACAGTAAGTTCAAATTGAGATATTTCCTGTAACAAATATGAGTTGTTTGTAAACATATTTCCTTTTCTTGACTGGAGAAGTGTTTGGTCAGTATCTCTTATGTTTTGATACTTTTGGCATATTTGTTATGACTAGTCATAAGAAAGGCAGATAGACCTTTGACTTGTGGGCTATGGAAGATAGACTAGTGTTTTCATTACCAAATGCAACTTAATTGTTGGGAAAAAGCATATATATTCCTTTAAAAGGATATTTGTTACCAGCTTGTAAGTGCCACATCAAAAATATTTTTATCTGGTGTGTGATTAATATAAAGAGAAAACATAAAAAATGAAAATTCTAAAAATCTTTTTTTGTTCATTGCATTTCTCTTCTTAGGTAGTGAGAATAGGCTAGTGTATTGTACTTTTTATCTATTCAGTTCTACTTTCTAGCTTTTTAGAATGAGACATTTCTTTGAAGTGCAGCAACACTAAGGGCCTCTTAAAATATAATCTGCTGTTTTCAGTAAGACAGTTTAAAAATCACAGTAAACTTTGTATTAACTTTAAATTTTGTTTTTTTAAAAAAAGTTTTTATTAAATCCAAAATGGAGGCTGAAGTTATCCTGACACTGTCCCTTTAAGTAAATTTTAGTATATAATAAGCACTCTGGGTATGCTTTAAATTTTATTATTGCAGAGGGGCTTTTGGAGGGAAGGGGGAGGTGGCGGGATGTTGGACAATTCAGGGCAAAGGGGGAAAAAAACCCTAACAAATTCTTGGGTACCGTCCAATTCCTGAGCTAAGCCACGAACTCCATATTTGGCTTGAAACAAGGAATTTTCTCCTCAACAGCTGTCCCTGAAGTCAATATAAACTGTTCTAGAATATTTAGTAACCAGCAGAGAGATACTACCGCAGAGACTAAAACAAACTGCTGTGCAGCATTGACCATTGTAAGGAAGCCATGATTCATAGACTGTGTGTTACATAATGATGCAGCTATTCCTCTACGTGTTTTCAATGTTATGGTATGTTACATAATAAGAGGGCTCCCAATTCATGTAAGTAGTTCTTTCAGGAGTAATGACACATAGATCAATAAAGCTATTTGTAAGGAGGGGATGCAGATCCAGGCATGATGATAGATGTTGAATTGCCTTTCATTTATTTCTAAGAAGATTTTAAAATGAAAGTTGTGTTCATTTAGAACACATAGAATTACTGCTCTAATAAAGGATGATTTTGGAAAGAATACTTCCTGACAATGGAAAAAGCCGAAAACCCTTAAAAACCAACTGGAACATTAGAAATAACAGTATCCTCTGTGTACAATTTTACCATTTTGAAACATATTCAATCAAAGTCTCCAAATACTGCTTAAAATGAAGCCTTCAGAAATGGACATTTCTTTAGTTCTTTCATTAATGAATCACAAAAGCAGGATAAAAAAGGAGCTTTTAAAAATGCTGCTTGACTCAGTTACTTAACAGATATCCTATGCTAATCCAGCATATGCAACTGAATAACGGACTGGGACTGAGATTATCTCCTCTAGTGTTGTATATTTGTACAGTTGCAAAAGCAGCAACCTTATTGTATATTTAAACAGTATATTAAAGAGAACGTGTGCAAATATAAAGCATGTCAGGTGGATAAAAACCAGAACCAGCTAGAGTAAGGGGGCTGTGGGGTTGTATCTTCTTTTATGGAACATTTTGCAGTCTGCTAAAAACCCTGTGCATTTTATCATCGTCGTGGATGATGACTATTGTTGAAAACTGAAGTATTGACAGAGAAGGTTTGGATGTGATCTCCGGAAAGAAAGTATTACCAAACTTCATTGAAGCACAGAATAGTCTTTTGGGGATTCCACCCTTCAAGGGCCGTTCTAAAAAATGCAATAAAAACCTTTTTTTTCCCTTTTTTTTTACTTAAATGCAACAATTTGCAAGAGTCATCTTGCATCTAAGGGAAAAGATTAAACCTTTATTAGGATTGAATGTGGTACAACAGGAGGTTGAAACTGAAGTCTTTAGCTCACAGGTATTAAATTAAGGCTGCTGGCAGTGAAATCATTCATGTTTCAGATGCTGGCTGTTTTAAATGCAGTTAACCTCATTCAATTAAGGTAAAACTGGGAAGACTCTTTATACTGTTATTAGAAAGTGCAGCACAAAAAAGCTTAGCACTTACTCAGCAATATGGTCTACAAACTATCCAATGGCTTAATTTGGCTCATTTATTCTGAATTACAGTTTACTGATTCTAGGCTTTCCTTTTTTAAAAAGTTGATTAATAAGCCTAGGAGAAGAGCTGAGAAGAACAGAGACAGTACAGAGACAGAGAATGGAATGAGGATGATCAAGAAAACTGAGAGGGAAAAAATCAAAAATGTATATGTGTAAATATATGCAATATGTATGTATGTAAAAATATAAATAGCTGCGGATTCTGAAAAGATGAGCATTTTCCCTGTCTTATCTGTAATATCTGGGTACTGAACAGTTCAGAATAACAACTAAATTATATATTTGCTAATTCAGGCAAGATTTGGTGTTAGATTTCTGTACGGTCTTCCTCAGTAGAACTATTGCTATGAATTAAAGATGATATCTTACTAAATTTATACCTAGGAACGGGAACCAATTATTTACATTAATTTTGGTCATACAATTTGAGCTATAATAAATTTTTTAATGCAAACAAACCATTTTCTGATGACAGTCTTCAAAGAGAATAGTTTTCTCTAAAGCCTCAGTATGGGCAGAGACAGCTAGCATGTGCAGCCTGGGTATTTTTATCTCTTTCCAGTAGCCAGCTGGCACATTCCTCCAGCAGACTAGAGGACAGCTCACAGTGAGGTTTAAGAAAATTTAATTAAATCTCCTTTGAATGCCATGTAATTTATTCTTCAGGTAAAGTGTCAGAGGTTTGAGGGCCAAAGGCATGCAAGACACAGGAGTGGAAGGCCACACGTCAGTGCTCATAAGGCCAGACAAGCTGCTGGAAGCAAAGGTAGGCAGATACAGTGCTATCCACATTGCTCCTGTGTGTGCTCTTGGCTATGGGTTGCCCTAGCTGTCCTAGCTTGATGAGCCATCTAGGCTTAGGATGGATGTGGAACTGAAGCATGTGCTTGTGCTGCCAATGAAAATCCTGCTGGAATTCAGAAAGGTCAAGTTAGAAATTCGTACAGTTGCCTCTTTGTGATTATAACTCCTAAATGAAGTCTATTCTCTAGAGGTAGATATGCATTTAACATATGCATTGTTTCAGTAAAACACAAATGCTTGCTGCTTTCTGCTTCTGCTGGCATGATCTAGTTTCCCCTAAGAGTCTGTGTAGCATGAGAATATTCAATATCTTGATTGAAATCTCAGGGAATAGATTGTCTTCAAGTTTTTATTTTGCACAGTGCAAAATGGATTGTTGACGCTTGACAAATAATAACATGCTAATTTAAATATTGTGGTAACTATATTTCAAAAGATGATCAATGGAAGTCTGTTCTGAGGAATTTTGAAGTCAGTGTTCTAATTTAAATATATCACTTGCTCTATGTATCTCAGCTCTTAACTTTTCAGTGCTGTGTTTAAAATTAATAACTTCTGGTTTTGAATTTTCAGACAACTGTAAATTAGTTTCTTTATGCAACTTCTGAAATGAAAACAGTTGTTTAAAACTGTTAATCTACAGTCCTCAGTAAATCACATCTTATTTCTATGAATTTTATTGGGCACACACTTATACAAATTAACTCACTGCTCTCAAATTTTGATAGTTTGTATCTGCTGAAATGACTGATTTTGTAAAAATATTTATTAAAATATATACTTGACACTGGGGCACAATCCATGCTCAATATGAAAATGGGTTCCCATGTATTAATGATATAAAATTTATGATACCCATAACATTTAACTTCTATGAATGTAAAAGCTTGGATTTAAAAATGGTATATTTCCCTTACTGTTAAAAACAGAATGATCTGGGAGGAATTTCGCTTTAGACTCAAAAAAAAAAAAAAAAAAAAAAAAAAAAGGTTTTACAGACAGTCTGTTTCTGTGGTCCTACGTCATAGGCAAGATTAGGAGAATTTTTTTCTCACTCTGAGGGGGACAGTATTGCTTTCATAAGCTTGAAGGTCTTAAATAGGTCTTAAGTATGCCTGATTTGCCTTCACTTGGTCCAAGTTTGCACTAAGTGGCTATAACTAGTAAGTAAGTTAAAGAGGGCCAGGACACTGTAAAACTGTTTGTGTAGTCCCTGGCTGTGGCCCAAGTCAACTGGCACTTTCACAGGCAAGACCTGGCCAAGATTCAGAGACCAGCACAACCAGGGGACATTCCCAGTAGGTGGTTTGGATGCTGCCACCCTCTTTCTGTGAGTGGATGGGGAAGGGAATGTGTAGTATCCTCTGTACTTGGCCTTAAGTTGGCCTTAAGGCCAGAGAACAGTCTTGGGCCTGTGTTATTCCCTAGTTGTGAATATGGCCAAAGCACCTAGAAAGGCTGAACTGAGGACTCTCCCTGTTATGCCCCAGAATGTGTGCACATTGCTTTAGTGGAGAGGTGTGTTCAGTGGAGATCTGCTCTTAAGCATTCTGTCTTCTCCCTGCTCTGCCCAAGTTCTCCTCTTGGAGAAAGTTTGATATATCTTTTTGTTGCTCTTCTGGGCCTTATTTCACCCTTGATGTGAGTTAGAGCTGTTTATCTGCAGATGGCTGAGCCTTAAGGTACCCCAATATATTAGCCTGCAAAATCTTCCCTCAAACGTTTAACTTTCCAGCAGATGCACTGTCTCCTCAATATCTCAACCTAGAGAAAAATGTGCTTTCTCACCCACTTTTCATCCCTTTAAGGGGAGACAGGGACCCAGACATTTCTCAAATCCTATGACGGCAACAGTGTAGCCAAAATAATAACATATAACCATGAATTTAGTCCATAAATGTATTTAAGGTAAATTCTAGGGTTCTTTCCCCTAGTCTTGTTTTCATATTAATGTGTGCCAAAGTCAGGTCCTGCAGCACATTCTGTTGATGAATTCAGTCTCCCAGAAAGGTGAGTCCCCAGGGGCACCCGTTATTTGAGTTAATATATTTGGCATCCAGCACATCCATCTGAATTTCATAATCCCTAGGACTAGGAGGTCAAAAAAAATTTGGAAACAACTGACAAAGGCATTTTCTTCTTGTTATTGTTTCTGGGATTAACATGGAGACATTTGTCTTCTTGAAGGCGTTAGTTCAAAGTGTTCTACGATTACATTTCCAGTCAAAATCTCCTCATGAAAAAATTAATATCACTTGACTAGAATTTAAAATGGAGAGTATTTATGGCCATGCCACCTTCTTTTGGGATCTTGCCAAATCTCACAAGCTAAGTATGGCAAGGCATGCTAGGCAACTTCTGAGAAGAGGTTGTAGTCAAACTGGTAGGCAATTTGTAAGTCAAGTATAGTTGGTGTCATAGCTTTCCTGGCATTGCACTCAGCTTTCCGTGCAACTTCTTGTTTCCCAGTATGAGCAAGAGAGTGTCCGGCCACATGCGTGAGTTAGGTGTGAAATTTTTGGGGCATTCCGTGGTGTGGGGGAATGCTTGGGCCCATGCTACCCTTGTAGCACCACAGCACTATATGGTAGACATCATGCAAACTGGTTGTGAGGCTTTTAGTAGGTGGGTCCCAAAATTATGAGGCAGAAATGTGGGTGGAGTCTGAAACTATCCTGAGCTGATGTCCAGTAGAGTGGCTGTGTGTCTCAGAGCTACATATATTCTGCTTCCAGTAACCCACGTGTGGAACTCGGGGAGCAAAAGTATGCTTATCACCCTCTTGCTTGCACTCCTATAGGTTGTCAATGTAGCCTTATGTTCAGCTGTGACTTAAGGAACTCTCTTCGTCATAGAAGCTAGTAGTCATCAGAAGTGTCCACTGCATCTGCAAAGTATCTTTCAGAATCTGTTGCTTTGTGCCTCAGTTTCCCACTGATTGAAAATATCGTGTCCCTGTCTCAGAAAAAAGCTGAGAATAAGTGAGAGAATAAGTGTATGAACAAGAGTAATATTTTAGGATACCATTGCAATAGATGGCAGTATATTTTCTTTTATTATGTGGCAAGTGTAAGATTTCAGATGTCCTTTATTCATTTCCTGGCTTTTAAGTGTTTCAGTTTGTAAATGATGTGATAAGTAAGTACACTGTCATTTAGCAATATTCACTGTTTTTACATAAAACTGATTTTTCCTGTTAATAAAAACATCAATTTGGATGTAGTGTGATAATATGGAAGGCCTAGTACTTTCTTGTATTTATTGCATATTACCAAACAAAAATGATGTCTCATTTATATGACAAGTTTTAAAATGATGATTTTTTTTCCACCACCAATATTGCCTAGATTTTGTTACATAAAGATTTTGAGTCTGTCTGTGTTTGTTTTTTCCCAGGCTCTTATAATGCCTGAAGGAATAATTTATAGGGCTATAATTTTGTGGGTTACTATGTTATGACCACTTATAAATGGCTCCTTAGGGCACTAAAAGGGCCAAGAAAATGTAAATACAAACACAAAACAGAAATAAATACCTGCAACATGAAGAAAACTGCAAGAGAGAACATATGGCCTAACAATTGAAGTCTACTTAATGGCTCTATTCAGACCCTACTGAAGTAAAAGTATGTTTTACTGCTGACTGTAGTGAAAGAAAAATTGAATTTTAAAGCCTCACCTGTAACATGGCAATCACTTAACTCTGTGTTTAATAATATCCATACTCCTTTTTTCTTATATTGGGCTGCAATTCTTTATTACCAAATATAACTTCTATTCCCTCTTCCCCTGACATTTAATAATGAATATCTTGAAATACTCCTGTAGCTTTAGGTTTGGCCTATTAATAAGCTTTTTATGACGTTTTATGTTGCAGTAGTTAAAGGCAACTATTGACTGGGAAACCTGATGGGAGCCAGGTATTGCGGGGTTCTGGTCAGTTTCTGCTGGAGACAGATAAGCGCTTCCACATGGAAGAATCGGATCTTTGCTGGGCTGAGTCACCCGTGGAAGCACCAAAGGGGCAAGAAAGCCTGAGGATCCGTCATGGGTAAATCATCTCTACTCAGGGGATTTTTACGTAGTTTATTTCCAGTTAATACCTGAGTCTGTGATCAGAAGTTGGTATTGAGAAAAAAATGAGCATAAACAATCAAAGGCAAATACTTTTCCTCCCCCTTCACCAGGCTCAACTTCCTTTGTTTGTCACAAGTTAGACTTGCTCCATGCTGGTTCCTTTGGTAAGGCTATGCGTGACATAGGCGCTTTGGGGTTGTATGTGTAGCCATTTCTTTCAGCCACTCTTTTGCTTACTGGTTGCTTTCTGCTGCACTTTGCTTCTTCCTGCTTCTTTCCTTGCTGCTCTTTGCTTCTTACTCCTTTTCTCTGCTGCTCTTTCTTGCTTCAGGTTTTCCTGCTGCTCCCCCCACCCCACCCCAGCATGGATTGCCTGCTGTTGCTGTCCCTTGATGGTGTCCCTACCCCAGCATGGGTTGCCCGTGGTCCCTCAGAGTGTCCCTGTCCTGGTGTGGGTCCTCCATGGGCTGCAGTCCCTCAAGGGTGTCCCTGACCCAGTCTGGGTCACTTGCAGGCTGCAGTGCCTCTGAGTTGTCCCTGCCCCATGTGGGTTGCATACAAGCTACAGTCCCTCAGGGATGTTCCTGCCCTGGTGTGGGCCACCCGTGGCCACAGTCCCTTGGAGGTGTTCCTGCCCCGACATGTGTCCTCCACAGGCCACAGTCCCTCAGGGATCTGTAAGGTATTTAGTATACATGAGCATCTTCCTCTGCATCCCTCTTTATGAAGCTTATTTCTCTCCACTGTGAAGTGCAAATTTCTGTTGTGGTTCTGCTTCTATTGGAATTAGGCTCCTGAATATGTCTGGGAATGTATTCCCTTGTTCTTCATTTCTCCACTGCTAAAAATGAGTACACCATATATTCATATGGAGTGGACATAAGTACCCTAGAGACTGTGAGGTGCTCTGAGTGTGGCAGTACGGACAAATGCTTTTAGTTTTGCAGGGAAGAAGTCCTTCCTTTATTGTGTGATAGATTTTGTGAATACCAACCTACAACGCCATTATGGGCCAAATAATGGACAGTACTTCTGCAGAGGAATAGCTTACAGCTTTCATATGGACAAATGTTGCACAAGCTAAGCTATGTGGTGTTATGGTTTAGGACAGTGTTTTTCAGCCAGGATTCTGTGAAAGGTGGTTAATGAAACTGAGGCTTTGCGAAGCTTGCATTTACTATACAGGGGTCTTGCCTCTCCTGCAGAAATGTTGAAAATCTGCAAATAGAAGAAGCTGAAAATTAGTGTTTTAGGCCCATTCTTGCTCACATTAAATATATTCTGAATTTTGCCAATAAACCATTAGAATTAGGACAGCAGGCTGTGTGAGACTATTTAGTGTGACTGAGACAAACAATTCTACCTTTTTCTCACCAGGAGAAAGCTTTTACTAATTGGTAGGAAAATGAAAAGAGATGATGTAATCAGGAAGCTTTTTCAGCAACACTGATGGTTTGCAGAAGGGTAGGTGCCATATGAACAATGCTGCATAAGCCTCTAAACCTCCTGGCAGGGAAGTCAGTTCTGAATGAAAAATCTTTGCCAAATGCACCCTGTCATGTTTTCCATCAGTAGAGCTGGATATTTGTGTATAATTCCTGTGGGATTGGAGGATGGTAATGTATACACACAGAAAAAGTTCAATTTCAAGTAGCTGCTAACATCCAGTAAACAATATGTTCCAAATTCCTTTCAAGGCTCCTAGCATGCTGAGTTTTTTTCTAAACACTGCAGTTCTCTGATGTTCGAAACTACTGGTGAGAAGACTTCATAACTATAAAAAGAGAAGAACTGGATAGAAAATATTTTGTATTAAAGCTGCAACAGTCCTCTATTTTCATTGCGGCCATCACCATGGCACTTTAGGATTCCAGGCTGCTTCAAAGCTGTGTGTCTCTACACAGTTTCCCTGTGAAGACCAGATGGCTGTGACACAGTTCATTTTTATCATCATAAATGGGGAGATCCTACACCCTTATAGTGTGGGAGCATAACACCAAGGCAGGTAGCACACACAAAGCTGTTTTTGGTTCCCAAGAGGCACTGAGCAGCTGAGACTCGCAGAAGAATTTGGGATGCACCTGTGAGTTCACTGACATTTCCACAAGGAAATAAAATCCCTGTTCAGGATTTTTCCAAAGCATCACATGTATGTATTTGTGTATATACACACTCATAATAAGCAGAACGCTTGCTCAGCCACATGGCAGCATTGCGATCTCTATCATCAACATTGAGGTTACAACAGAAAATTCTTCTGTATTTAACCCACAGTTTGTTTCTTCACACAGTGCAAGCTGTAAACATCAACTGCCACAGCTCATCAAAACACGCTGAATCCCCCTTCAGCTCCAAGGACTGAAGTGTGCATGGATGCACGCATACAGCCTTTGCTATCCTCAAAGGCCTCTCAGATGGCCTCTTGCAGGCTTGCCATTAATGCTGTCAAGGGAAGGAAGCTGCCTGTGCTTCACTTAAAGAGACAAGATATGCTGTACTTGACAGCCTGAATATTTATGCAAGCGCTTATGCAGTGGTTCCACATATTCAATAAACAGACTTCAAAAATCATGAGGGTGGCTTCTAAGTCATGACTCAGCAAGGCATAAAATGTGCCATGCTTTGCCTTTTGTTTTTGTACTTTTATACCTGGCGGATGTGCATCTCTAAACGTCAGTGCCAGAAACTTCTCTTGGTACCCAGGCCACCTAACCTGTGGCTTCCTTTTAACCACTTCAGGACACTGTTCTGGGATCTCTTTCTTGTCAAGGGAGAGAAGGAAGTGCCTTTGGAGGCCTGTAGAGGGAGATGCTGTCTGAAGTTTTGCAGACAGGAAGGATTCTTTGATTCTTTGGGAGCTCTAGGGTGTTGATACAAGATGAGTGCTTAAGGTAAGCACAGGATCCTCCTGTTTAAAAACAGAAAACTGAAAAATATAATGTACTGGAATATTCATGATAAGATCCCTAGAGCTGAAAATAGTGTGTGTGAGCAGATGCGAACAACCATACAGTTTTGTTTGGATTACTCAGGGCCAATAAATGCCAACAACCTGCAATCTCAGGGTTTCTTTACCTTCTCAGCAATTCCGGTTGTGTTTGAGAGAGTACAAATGGTGCAAGGTACAACTCATCCTCTGTCTCCCACTGGTATTCAGCATCACAAAAAGGTTCTGGGTTGTGCAATGGACTGTCTTTGCCAGCACGGGCTTGTACTTTATGGCTCTACAGGACTCGCCACATGCAAAAAGTCTTTGTTGCTTTTTTTTAATGTATATCAAAAACGTAGTGTCTATTTTTATTTATTACCAATTACATATAATATTAAACTTATCATTGAGAAATTATTAATATAATTAATTATTAGTTATAATTAATCTTGGGCCAAGTTTGGTGTCTATGGTTTGTCTCCAGGCAGGGGGTAAATATACCTAGTAATATATGATGATGTAGATTATTTAATAAAATGTTGCTGAAAAGCCCAAGGATTTTGTTAGCCAGTAGAAGCCAGAAGGTTCTGAGTTCCTGTTTTATTTGTACAAAAGTGTGATATGCTTGTGAGACACTGAAACCAACTGCATTGCAAATTTTTAGCAAACTCTCCAGAAGACTTGCAACAGTCGCTAGTCTCAGATTCTCTAGAGGTACATGTATGGGGTCAGTACACTGTGTCCATATACTGTGATATGTGCAGTTAGTAGCCATCTTGCCTTTCTATAGAAATAGTGGAATATTTCAAATCATTTCATCATTTGCACTTTGAGAATTGACTAAAAAATCAGTTTATAAACACAGGCTATCTATATATTCAACTGCTTCTGGAGTTTGTGGTTTGACAATTAGTATTTCATCGTAATATAACAAACCTTTCTATCCTCATTTGTGATTGTGAGGTAGATGTGTGTGAAAGGTGTTGTGTTTGGCTAACAACAGAGAATAAAGGTAAAAAAGGAAATTTTTTTTATCAGCCTTGGATCAACCTTGAGGTCTGTGAATGTAGATCAGTACTTCTTAATTTTTTGTTTCTTTACCAGGATTATTTATAGCTTGAAACTTTGCACTGTGTCACTGCTTTCAGTCACTGACTATTTGGGAAACACTTGAGTCAAAGGCCTTCAGATTTCAGTCTTTATCTTTTGAACAGGAAATAATTTCAACAGTGGGGATACCATTTACCTTGTAATTGCTATAATCTTAATTTTAGCTACTATATCAGTGCTAGCATCCTACTCTGCCCCATGAACTAAAGCCCATACAATTTTTCCTACATGTCACACCTACAATGACTTCATCCTTTGACTTTGTGCTGGGCTTCAAACACAAAAGTAGAAAGCAGGATCCAAACAGGGTGCTATTCTACTAAGTTGGAGAAGAACATATTTTTGAAAAAAAAGAAAAAAAATTTCTATTGTAATTGAAAAAGGTCATTGCAATGCCCTTAATTAACCGTGAACTGGAAGACAGAAAAGTTTCCAAATTTTTAGAAATGGAATCAACCATTTTGACCTGTGACCAGGAAAGTTTATCATGGTGGTGGTTTTAGTTGATGTGTAGCAGTCTAGCTTCTATTGATATGATAATAAAAGTGCCTAAAATTGTTCCCAGCACTGATGATTAGAAATAGTCATAAATGGTGATTTTGCATCAAACAGAAGCAGCATTAATAGATGTGATAATACTCTGTATTTCAACAGGGCCTGTTATCCAAGCCATAATGCTTATAAATACAAACTAAGCTTCATAAAATTCTTGTGAGGTAAGTATAGTAAATATAATGATATTAAACTTAGAAGAAAGATAGCCTGAAATGTTAAGCAAATTGCCAAAAGTCATATAGTAACCCAATGCCTGACCTGTTAATACAACTCTCCAGTTAATGCTCTAAGCCATTAGGCTGCACGAGATTACAGCTCACTGGAACTGTAAATTAACTCAGAGCAGTCCTAGTGCGTACGGAAACGACGCCTTAATGTCTTTTGTCAGCAAATTACAAGCCAGCAAGTCATCTGCACCAAAACTTACCAGAGAATTTGATGCTGGAGCAGTTGGATTCAATAATGCAACTAATTATACTTGATGTGGTATTATAGGAGAGGGTTCTCCAACATAGACATGAATGACATGTTTGTTTTGAGAGTAGGAGAATCCCATCTTGGGAAAGTCAGTTGAGTATTCAGGCTTGACTTTGAAGCCTCTGATGAGAGAAGCATGTCTATTCTAATGTCTGAGTGACGAGTTCATAAATGCACACGCTATAGTTGATACACTAATGGTCATATTATGCTCTGATGGTTTTCTTTGACCTGCTCATTTAATTTTTTTAGAAACACCCAGAGATGAAAGAGAAAAGTGCACAAAGTATGTTGTAAAAGGCCAGAAAGAGTTTTTGTTTGCAAACTCTCTTGTTATCAAGCAAAGCATTAGAAATGTACAGCAGTCTGTGGAACTTAAAGAGGCCATGTAGCATGAAAGAACACCAGTCTTTTCGATGGAAACCTGTCAGTGTCCATGGGAGGTGATGTAGATTAGTAAAGACACAATGTCACTGAGAACTGCAGGCTTCTGTCTTTGCTCGCACTGCTGGTCACATCCGTGGAAATCATTTGCTCTCAATTATGACTCCTTCTCCTGCTTTATGTCATAATGTGACTTGAAAGCAGAACAACAACTGGCTTCACTTCCTACTAAGGAATTATTTCAGAATAGGATGAATCAACAAGTCTTTAGCAAGTACAAGGTGATGGTGAAAATAAGGGATGCTGTCATGCTGTGTCTCTTACTGGTGCCACAGCTGCACTGAAGCTCTGGTCAGCTGGGACAAAAATCAGGATAGTCTGAGCTGTGTGCTCCTAAAGCAGTGCTTTTGATTGGGTCTCTTTGAGTGAAGTTTATACCACCAATTTTCTATGCCTCCAACAACGTGAAAAACACTGTCTCCGTAGCCTTTAACAACAGCTGGTGCAGAACACTGTAATATTCAGTCACACAAAAAATCTTTGGAATCTTTGTTCTTCTTCAAAGTCAAGTCCTTTAATAAGGGTAGTTTCATTTGATGCCCTACTGGAACATCATCTCTCTTTCCTTTAAGATCCCTGACTTTAATTCCTGGTATATTTTTTCTCTTACAAAAAGATGAACTTGGAGGTTTCACTGAAAATGTTAGTATTTGTATTCATAAGCAACACATTCTTGCCAGTTTTATAGTCATAAAACCATTGATCTTTCCTTTAATCTCTGTAAGACATCTAACTGGAGCCTGGGTTGCAAGAACATTATATAGCCCATTTAGCTATATTTTATCCTTTTCAGATGTCATCTCTTCTGTCAAAAGTTTAACTGCATTCATTTGGGGTATGTCATGGTGTGGGAGACAGGGCATAAGGCTGGGAAGCTGGGGTTTATCTCCAGCAGTGCTAATTTTCCTTTCAGTGGCCTGTAGTGGCCTACTCTCCCTGCATGCTCCTATTCTCTCTCTCTTTCTTTCCCCTGTGGTGTAAAAGGGACTGAAAAGTCTATGAATAGCAGCTCAGCTGTCCCCTCTGACTGTGGTAGGAACCAAAAATCTGAAAATATGGCTCCTAGCTAATAATGGATTTTGAAGCTGAGTCCAGATTCCTGTTACTGAAAACACAATTTTTTTCCCCAGCCCCTCCTCCAGCTTGGATATATCTGTTAACTTCCCAAGGGAGCTGCATTGTTCTTTGATTTGAATGTCTGGAAAATCTTCATCTTACTGTGCTACTGTATGAGTCTGAGATTTGCAGTCTGTTCTTTCTTATATGCCATTTTGCCCATAAGTGCTCATCAAATATTTGCTCTTTGCTGTCCGTTGTAACTGCCCCCAAAGTACTGTCTGGCAAATAACATGGGTTGTAAATCTAAAGGATTATAATTGTGCTATAAAATTGACTTCAGATGACTAAATTGGTGGTAGATAAGTTGTGATGATTTATACTTTTTTTTTATTGTACAACTGTATTCTTTGGATTCTTGTTGCATGCAAAGCATCCAGATGCAGCCATGAAAAAATGCATATGGAGTTGTTAATATTTCCGTGATCCCTTTGTGTCATTTCATCCACCTGTTGAGGTGATTGCATGCATGGTGTGGTCCTACTGATGTGTAAGGTACTGCATTCTTCAATGCAGACTGTCCTTATGTGCACTGTATATGTCTTGATGATTTGCCTTGAGATCTGTCTTGCTAGCAGAACATTTGGTCCATTTCTTCATGCTCTTAGAAAGTCAGCTGGATAACAAACAGCTTGCATTGTTTGATGCTTCTGTCCCCTCAGTGAACTTGATGCCTCAGCCAAGTGCCATTTCATTTCCAGTCAGCGTGGAATGACAAGAGCTGGGCACGGGACACTGCACAGTTTTGTTCTTGTCCTTAGTCTCTGGCTGGTCCCTAGGTCAATAGATGCTGGGATTGCAGTGAGGTGTTGTGTGCAGGACCTCAGAGACTTTCCTGACAAACATTGGAATGGATCTTCCTAATGGCCTTTGAAGATCCTTTTAATCATTGGTGGGCAGCATGTGATGACTGTTAAGAGCTGTTTTGTAGATGGAGTATGCGAAAATGGAAGAGCTTTCTCAGAGCTCTGATTATCCCAAGCAATTCATCTTCAGGCTGTTATAACTGAAAGTATTTAGTAGTTTGGCTTAATTTGCATAATATTCATAAATTAACCCAGTAAATTATGAAACAGAGTAAGACACTCTGCCCCAAAATACTTTTTTCAGGCAGACACTTTACAGATGCAGCTCAGTTCATAAACTAAAATAATGTAACTCTCTCTCCTCATTTTATAATTTAAAAAAATAGAACTGGCAGCAAAGAAAGGAAAAACCAGCACTCAGGCACAGACAGATGAGCAGCTTTACAGACTGAAAGTAACAGAAGTGTATGGAACTTTGAAAGAAAGAGAGCAAGAAATATTATTCAGAAGGAAAATAATTTTTTGTTATGTGTACTTGTTTTATAGCAGGCTTGGCTAGAAAACACAAGGACAGAAATCCTAAATCCTGCAGTGTAACTGTCTCTAAGTTGATGCACTTCAGAGCCCTAATTACAAGGCCTACGACAGTCTTAATACATTATGTTACCAGAGCTGTGTACTAACAACTTAGAAAATAAGGGAATAAAGATGTTTCATAGGGTTATTTCTCTCATACAAGAAAATGTAGTGGGTTTGCTTGCGAAACAGATGTGTAATTTATTTCAATTAATCATTGTCTCACTTTTATGATTTGGTGTTCTAACTGAAGTGAGAAGCATGTCCAATACTGTAAAGTAGAACCATTAATAAGAGAGTGCTTTGTTTTTAGAATTTAATTAGACTTGTAATTAAGCTAGCATTGAGACAACAAATAAGAAATAAGAGTATTACATTGTGCCAGAGGAGAGTTTAGTAGCATACAAGAAAGGCTGAGAAAACGGGGTAAAAAATTTGAAGGGATAAACAGAAGAAATAGAATGATGGAATAATTGGTATAAAGAGGATTTGCGTAACTAGCTATAAATGCTGTCCATCGTACTCTGAACAGAATGAAGACCTGTTGTGCACTAGAGCTATCATTGATATCAATGTAAATGGAGGGTAAACTCAGTGCAAACCTTCAGGGGAGCTAACTCTGCAAAACCTAAAAAAATAGAAGGCCCTGTGAAACCGAGAACCAGGAAAAGTAGTGCAGAGCAAGGAGGCGATATAGTCATAAAGTCAAACATTAAATGCAGAGGAGAAATGGAATGATTGCACAGTGAAGCTGAGAGTGTAAAAGATAAGAAAAGCAATACTGGCAAACAAATACTCTGAGATTAAGATAACAGAATTTCCAGAGAGTGGATAGTGCAGTACAGACAAGAAGTTAGTAAAGGAAAGAGAAAGGGCCTCTAATAGCAGCCTGAATTAGTTTACTGCCAGAAATGTTAGAAATTGCTAAGATCTCTTCTAAACCTGTGTCCCTACAAAAAGGAATTCAGCACAGATGAAGAAACTGAAAATACTGGCAAACTATAGATGGCTTGAAATGTAAAAATGTAAAATTTGAACTGTAAAGTGTAAATTTATGTAAAAATGCTCCTGATTCTTAAATAGGATGTCATAAATGTTAGCCTATATGTTCCTCTTGAATGAAGACCTAGCCTGGAGGCAGAATGCTACAGTGAAGCCCTTTCCGCCCTGTAGGAGTACATCTTCGACAATGAAATCGGTTCGAACACCTAGTGTTATGATACTGGGCTGTCTAGCTCTGTGCGTCAGGAATCTGAGGCAATACTACATTTCTGGTGCAGTCAGGTCCCAAATACAGTACCCCCAAACCGTACAGACAGGTTGGGTCTTTCAGAGACTTAGCTGACTATAGGAGTGTGGTGCTGGGAGCACCTTGGATGTGTTTCCGGAGGGCCTACCTGGTGGTGGAGCTCTTGTTACTACTCTTTTAGGGATAAAGTAGCAGGCAGGCAAGGAACTTGGGCTTAGCCAAGCCACAATCACTTTTACTCTGGAAAACGCTAGACAGTTACAAAACAACATCCTGTATGTACCCTCCTCCCCCGCTTAGTGTGATCTCATCTCTCCTGGGAGTCCTGGTTTGGATAGCATCTTTCCTGCCTTTTCATCAGGCATGTGGTAGTGGTTTGGCCTTTTTACTCACACGATCAACTTTTATCATACTCTGTCGTTCTTTTGTTCGCATACCTCAACTGGGAGCAGTCTAGTTTGCATACTCCCCACCCTCCACTGGCTTCTTTACAGAATCTGTCAAAGCCAATGGCCTTATTGGTAGGAAACTCTTTTTCCAGTAAAGACAGATTGTCAGACACCAATGTATCTTGATGGCACTGTCATCGTTAATCCTCTCTGAAATCTCCAAATGCCAGCAGAAGTGTTGTCGATGTTCAGAAGAGACTGATCTTGTTCATATTGGACCGATTTTCCAAACAGGTTCAGTTGTTCAACTGCAATATTGCAAAGCAAAGGTCAGAGTAAAAGTTACATCAAAATGGCTTTTCCTAAAGGTGGAATCATTCCTGGGGTAATGTGGACGTATTCCAGTGCAGAAGTCCAGCTTATGTTGTCCTGTATGTTAAAGGAAGAGGGATGAGGTCATGTCACTGCAAGTATCACACACTGTTCTAGCATAAAGTTTTGTCTCCACACCCCACCTATTTTACCGTTTCCACACCGTAAAAATTAGCAGTCACACAATAACAACTTCCTGATGTATTTGCAAACCGCGCAAGTCCAAGCTAACCCCCTTCACACCATCCTGGTGCTTTCCTGGTCACTGAAGAGGCTGATGAGCTCTCATGTTCTCCAGAGCCCATGCTCTTGCTTGCAGGGACTGCACTGTAATTCTTCCCTTTGTTGACTTTTTTTCATCTCATTGTTTGACTACTTTTCCTTCCAAATGTTCATTTTGTACTTGACTGAAAATCTCCCTTAAGATTGTCTTGATCTAGATCATAGTGAGGATGAATTTGCATCACAGAAAAACACTGCCACTATGTTTGGCTTTAGCTGAGACCCTTGCTGGCTGTCTGAGCCGAGAGGCCAAGGATTTAATTTGTCTGTGGACTGAACTTTTCTGTTACCTCTCCCATGTTTTGATCTGTACTCAACAAAGGACTCTTTCTAATATTAATTATGGCATCATTTTCAAGCAGCATATCACTTGCATCAAAGAAGAAAGGGAGAAAAAAAGCAATTAAAATGTTCTTTCACTTTTGACTTATAACCCCACCCCCCAATAAGAGTAGTTTACTGTGATGATCCAACCATGCTATTCTGCAGAAGGATTTTAGGCCACTACTGCAATATTGGTAAACAGAGGATGAATCTTTCCCAAGTTGAGGTGAATGGAATGAGGCTGGAAACCTAGAAGGGGTCAATGCAGATGAAGGTGATGGAAAGGGTGACAGGTGAACATGTTTCCCCCTTAGAGTTAGTTTACACGTTACTTACTGCTGTGCTTTCTTACATATTTGGGAGAAGTATGAGACTCCAGCGGGGAAAAAAATACATACAGCATTTTTCCGTCTTTTATTTTCTGGCTTTATGGGGAGTGCTGTCTGTTAGAAGACACATAGGAATTGCTTGAGCACTGTGGTGCATCAGTACACACAAAACGCTGCTTTTTTCTACTCAGTTGATGATGGAAAGGCTCTGGTAATGTTGGTCATGTCTGGTAGAAAAAATAAGTACATAATTATTTCATATTTGAGGAGCTATGCATATTTTTGTATCCTGGCAATTGAGGATTATTTTTCTCCCCATCCTTCCAAACAAGCTGTGGAGTCTTCTTTTAGCTGCATGCCTCATTACGGATATTTGAGATTAAACTGACTGCAGTGGAAAGAACAGCCGATACTGGGGAAAGAGCATCATAAATCATTCTTGTCTCTAAATCAGTTTTGTCTCGGACTTATTTTTGTCTCTATTAAATTGATTCTAGTGTCATTCATGACTAGCCCGCGAGTTTGGTAATTTTCCATGGTGAAAGCTAAGATGGATAACTTTTTAATAGCTGTAAGAAAACAAAAATGATTGCACTGCACACATCTGGATTAACTGAAATCCAGCTTTCCAGGCAATCCATTCTCCCTACTGCTATTTTAAGAAATAATCAGACTGTCTTATTTAGGATTATTTTAAATACTCTGGGCTTATTTACAAGAAATATTATTTCATGATTTATAGCTTTTGCAACCTTATTGACTTATATGGAGAGCTAGACAGTGTCAGACTTGTTCCGGTTCTCAAAGATATGTTAATAGCAGCTGTCAGTATAAACAAGACTCAAAGGACCTTCTTGGTGCATGGGTCCTTTGGCGGCTCTGCAGCCACTGGAGGCAATGCATGAAGTCTAGCTGTTTACTTTTTGTTAGAAGGCAAGTGGCTAATGTGTTCTTTCCAGGCACTGGTCCAAAGCCACCCTGCCACGACAGGCATCTCTTTGGCAGAGCATTTGAGGGGTGTTTGGTCCAGGAGTGCATTTTGCTATTTTATAGAGTATAAACACATGCCTGAAGTTAATCTCACTGAAGGCAAAGAGCTATCTAGGGAAGTCGAGTTCTCTTTGCCATATGTACAATCTGTATTGTGTGAGGTATGCGGATAGCAGAGAGTTAGAAACTGGGGGATCACAGGCTGCTTGTGTGGTAACTGCGAAAGACACAATTCTATGATATATGGTATTGGACCCAATTTCCGACTAGCAAGCACAACTGGATTACTTCGTTAGAAAATATGGCCAGCTGGCTCACCACTTGGTCTTATAGAATCCCTTGTAAGATTATTGTTTCAGTCTGAGCTGCAGTGCATACTCCTAATTAACCAGATAGGAGATGGGAGCATTGAGTAAGTGATAGTCTCAAAGCACAGCAGAACTGTACAGGGGAGAGGAGATGATACTGGTATCCTACCCAGGAAGACATCTGTGAAACAGATCTGATGGAGTCAGAAAGCATGGAACATGCTTAAATAGGCAATGAAGGCTGGCTTTTATTCACATCTCCTTTGGCAGGAGCAGTCCTCCAAAGGAAAGCAGGGAGTTGAAGGTTTTCTCGCTTTTCTTAAAGCAAGTTCCTTACTGGCAGAAAAAGAATGTTAGAACTTGACCAGATATTCAGAGGAGAGATGAAACAAGGTAAAGAAAAAAACTTATTTATTTAAATAGCACATGATTTTAGTTACCCATTTGATGTGCACAGTTGTCAAAATCACCATAAATATAGTGGTAGCCCTCAGTGTTCACAACAGTTTGTGTATTTGTAATATATGGTGTAGTGCATATTATTGGTAGGAGGCATGTTTATGTCTTGGTCCTAACTATATGCAGGGCTGAATGCAGCCACGTATTGATAGGGGGAGAGAGGTGGAGGACAGCACAGTGTTGCAAAAAGTGATAGTCCAATTCTTGCATAAACAGGAATCACTGCTGAGAAGAGAGCTGTTGCTCTTGCAGTGTACCCAACAAGCCTGCTTGTAAGACTTCGAAGTTACAGTGCTTTGTCTCAGCTTCTTTTTCATATGTTGCCAGGATTTGCTTTCCTGTTCCAAAGCACTCCGCTTGGCAAGCCTTCTGTTTTGATTTCAGCAGGGCTTTTTTTTCTAATGGTTTCTACCAATACCAGTGCATACACTGTTTGCTACAATTCCTACCATTGTACATAGAAGTTACAGCTAGATTAAAGGCGAAGTGTAGAGGAAAAGGAAAATCATGTATATAGTTTTTATCTAAAGGCAGTTGTACCACAAGCTAGAACTCAGATACAAACATCTGTGCCAATATGTTTCTGGCAGGGCAAAGGTTTGCTAGAATAATGCCTTCTCTACATCTCTGCTATTGCTAGTTCTCAAAATGCTCTGCAACATTTTGGAATCAACAAGGCATCAAATAAAGATGTGAAGAGAGAAGAAAAGCGCAGATTTTTCTGAATTCTACCATTTTGAAATCTCTTTCAAAATAAATTGCCTCTAAATCTTGCACATTTATTTTCTGCCATTTACACATCCCAGCCTTTGTCATTATTCATTTATCTGTGGGTGGAAGGAAGCCAGTGAGTTTGCCCATTTTTGCTAGTTCTTTGGCTCTAAGGACTCCTCCAAGGGAATGTTTGTTCCTCTTCACTATGTATGAATGTTTTGCTTTATTATTTCCTGGGTGCACTGTTCTCTGCACTATGCAACGAGGTGCACGTTGTATTGCTTTCTTTTCATTTTAGAATTTGAGTAAAGTACCTAACTGAACACCTTATCTCTCTAGACCTGTTAATTTCTATAATGTCTTTTGCTTTATTGACTTGATTGCTTTCCTTATTTTTATATCAAAAGTTCTCTATGTTGTACATTCTAGGTATAATATGATTAAAAAAAGTCTCCAGAGACCTTTCTCTTCTGCATTCCTAAGCAACTTCTTCTCAAAAAATCTCAGTGTGCTTTGGATGACAACGTTCTGAAGAAGGAAAGAAAATGGAAGGATTGAAAGAAGAAAAGATGTGGGCAGCAGCATGGAAGAGGAGGAGAAAACAATTGGAAAATAAAGGTCATAAAGAAATGAATTTGAAAAGAGAAGTAAACTAAAATATTCTTTCAAATCTAAAGACCCAAAACTGAGGACAAGGCTTTATGAGGCGGTAAGGGTTTATGCAGAGAAAGACTGGCAAAACCTTCCAATATTGTTCTTAGTAAGACTTTAGGGACTAAAATCTAGACGTTCATAGATAGTCATGATTTGCAGAGTACATGTCTTTACCTGCTTTTCCTTCCAAACTATTGTTCACATGAGTTATTCTTATCAAAGTAAATTCCCCTATTGACTTCAGCTGGACTGCACTGAGTGAGTAAGAGTTGTGCTAGATCAGAACCATGTCGGTAGAACTGGAAGAAATGTTTCCTCATTAAGCTTCTATTGAGGAATCTTGCAGGTTGCTGTGTAATTAAATCAAGTCTGAGGCTGCCTTTCAGTTTTCAGAGTTGACCTAGGAACAGAATAAGGCTATAGTGCTGAGGTAGGGCTACAGCTCTAATTATGTTTTAGATAATTTCTGCCATAGCTTTGTTAAGTTTTACATTCCTTATGCATTCTCTAACATTCTTTCTGCTAGATATTGCTTGGGGACCCACCTCATAGCATACGGGAGACAAAAGCTGAGGCCAGCTCAATTTCATTAAGCTATTCCGTACGTCCTTCCTGATCTGATTTGTAACATGAATCTTCATAATCCACTTAATGTTAGCACTGTAGTGCCTCTGTAATGTTGACAGAGTGCAAAAACACTGGGGGCATGAAGCACTAGCCCTTACATGATCCCGTATCAACCAAACTGCATTTTACTGTGTATTACTGATGTACAGGAAGAATTATGACACTTGTAGGTCACAATTCTTTGAGTTGCTACTGCTCCTGACTTCAGTAGAAGCAGTGGGGTAATGACAATTTTTAATGATTCTTAGCCAAAGGCAGGCTGTTCCTAGGTATTTGCAGAATCTCTAAAGGGAGCAGGGAGGGAGGGAGTTGAACAATATTCATAGAGAGGGAACAGCAGAAAAGGAGAAATAAATGGTTTCTGCAATAATTACTAGGCTCTCAGTTAAAATTCAGCCTGAGTTGTTGAAATCTGTAATCATTGCTATGAATGTCAAAGTGAATAAAGTGGGGTCACACTGGAGTCCCACTTGGCACTATCCATTCAGAGGCTAAAGCAGATCTTGTGTTGGCAGCCCAGTGAATAATGCATTTGTGATGCTGTTGTTCTATACCTGCTCCATGAATAAAGAACAAATTCCAGCCTTCCTGGTTGTCAAACCAGGCCATTTAATGAATATTAGATATCTATGTTGCAAAGTAGTTTTAAAGCACGAAGGGAGTCTTGACAATTTACTGTTCATTGACTTAAAAGAAGAAAGTGAGATGTGAGCTCTGCATGTTCTTCTGAAATAGTATCACCACCAAGATACACCACCATACCTACAGTATAAAGATCTCTCAAAGGGGATTTAAGATGTGGCACACAGAGTTTGATAAACTATTGCAGGATAACTGGAGACAATAAATTTGCCTGATCCAAAATATAATTAAAAAGCAGAGTTAACACCAACAGTGATGACTCTGTCATTGTGAAAAAATATAATGATGTAGATGATGACCTTGGTTTTGTCATCTCTCCTGAGTGATGGTGGCAACAGACCACAGTGCCACGAAACTTGAGATTGCTCTTAAATGGATAGTCCAGAGGTGAGGATTTTTGCAGTTCATTAGTGATGGTGGGGCTGGTTCAGACTTCTCCATCTACTTCTTATAATATGCCAAAAATTTTTCAGGTTATACTTAATTTTGAGATCAGATTAGGACTTGTGTTCAGATTTTTTGCATCACTCGTGTTAATTTAAATTTAGCATAGATTATAAGCGAGTGTTCTCACCATAACCTGCCTGACCTGGTTTGCCTTATGAAATCTGAATATATCAAACACAAAGTAGTCAAGATGTAAGTATAATCCTTCAGTGGTAATCATCTTCCATTTTCCATTCAGTTTATCTCTCCAAAAAGAAGTAAGCAACTAAGCTGCAATTTAGAATCATTACCTCAATGCCAAAAAAAGAGAAATCCTAGCATGCTGCATGTGCAGCCCGTAAATGTCAGTCAGCTAAGTGTTCACCATCTGTTCTGTTACTCTGACAGTAAATATTCACTGTTGCAGCATTTAAATCAAAAGCATGCTGAGAAATTTCTGTGCTCATTAGCAGACAGTTCAGCTCATCACACTATTTCAAAATAGGTCTTCATCGTTTACCATCTGGGAATATTACAAGCAAGTAATAAAACAGGTGTGTACACACTTGGGGCATCTGAGAATATTTTAAACCTCAACAGTATTTCTGCTTATGCTGGTTAGACTCTGTAGTATTTTCTCTGTAGTATAGCCTCTGTAGCATAGACTCTGTAGTATTTTATACAACAGGTAATGATGAACTGTTCGGTGATTGTGCCAATCCCAGGAAGAGAAGCAGCAGCCTTTCTGTGGGTTGCACAGAGTCAGTGAAGGCTGAGTCAGCTCAGCCTTCGAAGAACCATGCAGTTTACATTGGGTGCATTTAGTGGTTTAGTATAGGTATTAGCATAGTCACTGCCATCCTAATATTACTTCATTATCTCATTTGTATAGTCCTACCAGTAACTGGATATCTAACCTTATATTGGCAAAGATAAAAATTATTTCCTCAAAGCCACTTCTAATTTTCCAGTAATTTTGATTTTTGGCCACTTTGAAATGTTAGGCATTTGTAATTGGAAGTGAGTGGTTAAGATTATAGAACGATCGTGCTTTCAGTGCTATAGCATTTTCAGTGAATTAGCCTCAGTGTTTACAAGAGACTTTCAGAGTTAAACCTACAAAGCTTTAAAGTGAATTGTACCATTTGTATAATTCTCTGAGGAGAAAAATGTTTTTGCAAGGTTCTTGGCATGACTTTCTTTGAAATTGTTAGAGCCTTTTATTTACCAAATAGTGTACATTGTTAAAAGCAAAACTTCCCCTGTGCTCTAAATTTTGGCCCAGTTAATCTTTCAGGAGTGCTGAAAACAGGGCTTTAATTAGCAATTTTATCAGTTAACCCAGTCACTCATCCCAGTGCTTATCTGATACCATGTCTGTGCAGACACTTAGGAACATCAGAAAAAGCCGACTTGTCAGTAGGACAGTGGAGAGGACTTCTGTGGCAGGGGGAAAAAAGAGGCCACAGAAATGGATGGTATTAAATGGAATTTGATACGAATCCAAAAGGAATTATTTCACCAAAGTAACCTAGAATAGGAGTGGATTTTTCTTGTATTTCTCCCTGATCTTCTGTGAGATGTCACCCACAGGAATAAAGAGAAAGTCAATGGTCCCTTACAGCATGAAAGTAGGGCCTGGAGTGATTGAAGTCCTTTGCTAGTTAGGTGCTGACTGAGCTGAAAATGAAACTGCACTGATGCTCTCTTCACAAGAAGAGCCAGCTCAAGCCAGCATGGGGCTCTCAGCCAAAGTGCTCATTAAGCTCTCCTGCTGTCTTCAACAAAGATTTAGTGTGCAATCTTCTCTCCCTACGTGCCTCTAATTTTTTGTTTTCCATTTAAGGGAAAAAGGGTGTGTGCATATGGGAATGTCGTTGGGGGGCTGAGTGTTGGTGTTAGGAAAAGCAGACAGAAATTCACGCATGCTTGTCCGTAAAGGGAGCTGGGAAGAATAATGGATGAAGACTTTCTGGTGGATGGTTGGAGCAAAGGGAACCCATGCTGATTTGTCTCAGGGCTGAAAAGGGAAGACATCTTGTTTCCATAGGGTGAACCTGTCATCACAGACCTTTTCTAGCAGGAAGTGGCTTGTGCTCCAAATCACACAGCACTCAATCAGTAGCGGTAATCTCCATGAAAAAGTATTTCAGCCTGTGCCTTGTGGACTATGTGACCAGTCAGGCAAGGTTGATCCTGTGGCTCTAGAAACTCTGGTGGTCCTCTAAACAATTAAATAACAGTATCCAAGAATTTATATTGAAATTAAAAAATAAGCCAAAAAAAGCACTGAAGTGAGTCAGGTACTCCTGCTCAGTAATAAAGATGGAAAATGAAAAATAAAATCAGAAAATAAACATGGAAATACAGACCAAATTGCAACGAATGAAGGCTATTTAAAAACATTTGGGAGAGAGCTGGACTTTCATTTTATTCTTCACCTTACTTCATTTGCATCACTGAAGTGGTCTGTAACACTTTCTGGGTTCAATTCAATTTAGTCTTCCACGTGGTATCATTTGTGGTTCAGAATTCTTGCTCACCTCATTTTTTTCCCTAAACAAACATGTACCATTCTTGTAGTTCTAAAACTGTCTTGTCAGCAAAAAATCTGTAGCTCTCACCAATGCAAGGAACTCTGATATTAAAAACATGCATTGCTTTGCTATCTTAAGATGAACCCATTAGCATGTGGCTGAAGAGCAAGTTCGAGAGAGAAATCGCGTTAAGAGGATGGAGTGACTACCTGGTGCCAAGAAGATATTTTATGCTTGCTCAAGCGGTTCTGATGAGTTGATAGCTGAAATGTTTATGCTTTTATTCACATAGATAGCATACTAAAGACGTCTATTTTAAACAACAGATAATCCAAGTGGTGCATTTAGTTTGTGATGTAACTGTGGCTGGTGTTCTAGGGCTTGTAGGGTCTGCTTCTGCTCTTATTGACTTCTAGTTCAGCTCTGCGAAGCTAGGCCCTTGTCTTCTTTCCAACCCGAAAACAAAGGAAGACAACAAAAAAAGGAAAGACATGTACTTGCTGTAGATTTTGTGTTCCTGCTTCTAATGCAGAATACAAAGCAGAATCAAAGCAAAGCATTGTAACTGTTTTCAATCCACTGCTAAAACGTGTAAAGTCATGGAGAGTTCTGTTTTATAAATAGGAGATCTAGGTCTCAAGAATATTTTAGTGTGTATCACTGAGATACACAGGATTTCATGAAGCCCCGTTGCAACTGCCTGTTTGATTTGATGCAAGAATTTAAACGTCAGCAGCAACTTCACTCTTGAGGATGCTTCAGCGTGGTTTCTCAGACCTCATTTCTTTATTTTTCTTAATGTTCTCTCACCTCTTTCAAACAGCCCATGCTAACTAGTCTTGATTGCTCATTTCACCCAACAGCACTTTTCTTGTTTTTTCTCATATTACATAACGTTGTCTGTACATTATCCTTTAAAAAAGAAAACAACATTTTTCTTCCTGCCTTGATCATTTTAGATCCCCAACACTGGACCTTGGCTGCTTATTGAGACTAGTGGTTTATTTGTCCCGCACTCCCAGTCTTTCTCTCCACCTTATTGTAAACTTAGAATGTGTGAAGGTGTTTTAAATATAGAGCCTGTGTAAAAAGAGCCTAGACCTTTCTTGCAGCCTCTGGGCATTTTCAGGATCCTATGGAGGTGTATTTATTTTGATACAGCCTCTCACATGCTCTGAAGGTGCATTAAACTAGAGTAGTCAAAATAAAACAAGCAGAAAAGGAACAATAAAATATTTATTTGACATCTGTTTATCCTATACTTAACTGCTTTCTTCCTTTCCTACAAATCCTCTTCCCCTGGAAATAGTAGGCTACTAGGTCATTATAATAATTTCTAGAAGGGTGTTACTGTACTGGCTATTACAAAAACACAAGAGGCTGGTCCACAAGAAGCTAGTCCAGCTACTTGTTTTTATGGCAGTCAAATTTATGCTTAGCCGTGGAGGGGGACAGTCACCTTTCCTTGATGTGCTTCCCATGCAAGCAAGTTCTGAGTGTCTTTGTAGAAAAGCTGTTTGAAAAATTAAGCTATGTAACCTTTCCAGTCTTTCTACCCCAAAGCGACATTTTAGCATGCCTCTTGTTAGTTTCTGCAATAGATTAGATAGAATAGTAATAGGTATAACCAGTGTTATGACAGCTTCTCAGTTTGTATCACGTAACCTCTATTTGTTGCTGTTAGTTGTTTGTCAAGGGCTGCAGAACAGTGACTGCTGTCTGCCATGTCTGTCTGGGATTGCTCATAACATCCTACGATTTTGCTCTCTTAGTGCCCATCAGTTCTTGCTCTGGGTCTTCTGTGGTTTGATCTCTCCTGTGACTGAGCTATGGCCAATTTTTATTCTGTTCCATTTAGAGAGCTAGTGTCAAAATTCCAAGGAAAGTTAATAAATCCTTGATACAGCATTTTATTTCTCTCTCAGTTCCTTTCCAATTCCATTATTCTTCCCAGAATATCATGATGCAGACTTTGTCATGAAGCCTCCCAGCTCGAACCCTCAAACCAGCTAAATAACTGAACAAATTATATATAGGCTGGCCTTTACTCAGTCTCTGTTCGTGGACTCTTTATGCTTAGAGATAGTAAAGGAGTGTAGCCGTTTGGCCTGTTAATGAATTATGGTTCGACTAACAATAGATGTAATTGCTAAAAGCATCAGTTTTAAGAATCTTAAAGAAGAGTACTTTGCACAGTACCTGAGAAAAATAAGTCATCTGAATTTATCAGATAAAAATATAGATACAATTGTAAAATTTATTTTTCTTTATTCCATTTTTAACCCAGCTACTCAAATCTTTTGTTGTTGCTGTTCCAGTGAATTGTTTATAGTTGGGAGAGGAAAAACAAGCAAAGCCAAGTTTACATTTTGTAACAGTTATATGATATCTTATAACATATTTATTTGCAATCAAGCCTTAAAAACACATCTGTTTGGAAACATGCTTCAGCATTTTCTCCCCCTTTTCTTTAGAATTCTGCACTGCATGTGACAGTGTTTCTCTGTTCCAGATGTGCACACAGGCTATCAGCGTCTGTCAAGGATAACTTAAAAAATGTTATAATTCAGGTCTTTGAAAAGTCAGGTCACTGGTGTACCTGATACAGATTGAACTACTGCTTGGTACAATTTAAAGACCTTGGTCATAACATTCTCACAACAGTGTCTCTCCTAGCTATTTCCATAGCACTATGAACTATAGCACTGTACCAAAATGAAAACTTAATTCAAATTCCATTTCCTTCTTGGTGTCCATGAAGACTGCCGACAGATGCATGCTCTTCAGGCAAGTGTTTTTCATGCTGTGGACATTGGTTTACTACAGACTAGGTGGAGATGTAAAGATCTGCCAAGTGAACATGCAGGCAATACATCTGCATGTTAGTTTACTGAATGGCTGGACACAGTTACAGGCTATCTTGTATTCCCTAAAGTGTGGACGTTAAGGACATCTCTTATCTGAAGAGCACAGAGTAGAAAATACACAGTAGGCAGGATAAAAATCCAAACATGGATAGTGGCACCTTGGTGGGCTTGTTGCAAGGGGAAGAACTTAAAAGTGAGAGAAGTATCAGCATGAAGTGATGAGTTTGCTAGCATTATAAGGGTGTGTGTGATAACAGTTACAGAACACTCATAGAAAAGGGGAAGAAGTCATCCAATTCATGCCCTTCTTATGTCATTCATGAAAGGTGTTTGTCTAAACTATTCTTAAATACTCCAGTGATGCTGATACCACAACTTCCCAAAGCAACTAACTGACAGCGGTTAGTACTAGAAGGTTCATCCTAATGCCTATTCAGGTATCCTTTGTGGCATTCCTTCTCCTACTGAGCTTAGCAACAACCTAGACAACAGATGATATTGTTTCCCCTGAATTTTCTCTTATCTAAGCTAAACGATCCCAGGGTCTTTCAACCACTTCTTCCAAGTCATGTTTTTTAGGCTTCTCCTTATCATTGTAGATCTCCTCTGGATTTCTCCTTCAGCTGGTCCATGTCTTTTCATATGTGATTGAACCTGTATTCCAGCTGAGGCCTTGCCACAGTGAAAAGACCAATTTATCGTTTTTTGCAGGCTATATATATTTAAATTGCTGTTTAAATGCCTTAAGTGAGAATTTGTCTTTTCTTAGCAGTGTCACGTTATTGACTCATGTGCAGTGTGTGGTCTGCTACCTGTTGCTCACTCTCCTGTATTTTTGTAGGTGGATAATCCCTTCCTAAGATTACTATCAATCCATCTTCTGTTATATTGGATCTTTTATACTGTTTCTGCAAATTCTCAAGATTGTATCGAATTCTACCTCATCCCTCAAGCTTGATGTTAACTGTAAATTTGAAAACCAGTTTCTTTCATCCTCCAGGTCAATAACAAAGCCACAAATTATAGTATCAGTCCTATGGCAGACTCCTTCACAAGGAACTCTTTTGAGCATTCCATGTTGATTCTTAACTTTTTGATATCAGCTGCCTGCGTACGTTTTTCTTATTAGTTATGCTCCTACTTTTTAGTCTTTTTTTTCAGACTAGGCCTGACCAAATGGTGATCTATGACCAGGTCAGGCCTATTAGGATTTATTTGATCAGTCATAGCATTTTGAAAACTGGACTGTGTTGGTCCAGTGGAATATCCGGCTGGAAATGAAGGGAGCATGTGGTAGCTACCCATCCCATTTTGACCATCCCAGAACATCACTGAAAGCAGTGTCAACAGACTTAATCAAGTCAAGATAGACAGTTGCTCTGCTTTTTCTCTATCTAAAATATCTCTACAGAAGAAAATTAGATGAGTTGTCTTGACTAGCCTTGGCTGTTGCTTTATCTCTGTTTTTTCTGGGAGCTTACAAACCATTTCCTTCATGATGTATGCCATTTTTTTTTCTGGGGACAAGTTAAGCTGGCAAGTCTATCATTTTCTGGTTCCTTTCGTTTCCTATTTTAAGGGTAGACGTCACGTTTCCCATTTCTGGAACTTCATCCATCCCTGCAAGTATTGTTGTGAACTGCAATGATAGTACTCCAGGCAGGTCTTCAAGTTTCCTGAGTTAGATTTTAAATTCAGATGATTTGAATCCATCTAATGTATCTAATGACTCTCTAGTATTAATTTTGTTTGTGTAAGTGTGGCTAGCCTTTCACAGAAAACTGAAGCCAGAAAAGCATTACATGCTATGGTCTACAGTATATTTGGTATCTTCTGTCTTTCTCATTGAGTAGTAAACCAATATTTCTCCTGGTTATCCTCTGACTCCTAAGGTGTTTGTAGAACCAATGGGATAGTTTCTTTTTACTCTACATTTGAACTGTAATTGCACTTCATTTTATTTTGTATGCGTGCCATAGTGGCTTGTACATATGTGTTCATGCTCCTTTATATTTCTCCCAAATAATTTTCACTTTCTGTAGGCTCCTTCTGGTATGCAACTTCCTTCTGTTTGAAGTCAGTTTGAAAACTCATTCTGCTTTAGTCAAACTGATCTTTTTTTGACATTTCCATGAAGTCTATTGCTTATATTTTGCTGTTTTCAATGAAGCATTGAATTCAATGAAACAGTGACATACAGAACGATGAAAAAAATCTTTCCTTTTACTTCTGTCTTAGGAGAAGGCTAGCTAACAGCTTGGGGCTCTGAGATTTAAAGCAAACATCAGTATCAAGAAAATATTATTAAAGTAGCACAAAGGCTCAAAGAGTTGTTGGTCTTTATGACAGTCTTACCACAGCCCTTTTGCTAAGCATCATGTCTACACTGTTCACACTTTGCCACCTAAACACACTTACATACCACTTTTAGCACAGAGATGGGTTTTTTTGGCTTTGCTCTTCCCCAAGTGACAAATATTATGCATTTTTTCTTCATATACTGAACTTTGTCACTACATTTCTAAATTTCAGAAATTCTTTATACTTAAACTTTTTATATTCCGAAAAAAGAAAGCACTAGTCTCTTTTTAAGTAAAGTGTATAAGGTTAGGGTTAAGATAATGAACAAAACAAGAACAGAAAATTTATTATGCAATCTTATACAATGTTTGAGTATTGGCTAATCAAAGCCTTAGCTACTGATTCTGAAAAGGCCAGATCATGGCTAGATTAAGATGAGAAATAGTTTTCATCTTTTCTTCAGCAGGGCCAAGATTTTACCTAAAAGACTGTTGACACTATCTTTCCATGCTGTGCTTACTAACTGAGAATGATCCCAGCTGTCGTGATTCCAGCAATAACGATCACTTCATTTCAGCCAGAAAACACTCTTTCCATTGTTATGTTGCTGAATAATTCATGTTACTCTGCACGGAAGGCAATGGTTTATGAAAGCCACACGGATAAAACAGCCACTCTCACTTAACTTTCAAATATGTCACAGCCCTTCCATTTTCAGTGTAGCACAGACACCCTTTAAAGAAATTTAAATATGTAGGAGTGCTGAACTGAAGAGTGAGGAGAAGTATTTGAGAAAATACAGAAGGAGGAGAACAAAAGAGACAATAAATCCAGGTGGAAAGATTTTGATACCAGATTATCACAGAAAATTGCCCTTTCTGTCAGAGAAACTCTCAAGGATGTCTCCTGGAAAGAGGAAATTTCTGTATTAGAAATGGCGATACAGTCAGTAACTGAGTGGTCCCCAAGGGACTCCACAAGCCAGCAAGTCTTCATCTTGGCAGACTCGAGCTCTTAAAACTTTGGGTGAATGTGGAATGTTGTGGTTTTATCTGCTCTGGTGTAACATTTACTTGTGTGTCCCTCCCAGATGTACTGCACTGCAAGTGGAATTATTCAGGGTTTCATCAGATGTGATTAATTCTCCTGGGCTTTCCTGTCAAACCACATGGAGGTTTTTATCCACATACTCTTTTTTAAAAAACAGCCACATAGAATCTTTTTATGGAAAAAGAACAAAAGGCAGCATAGCCTCATCATGCTCTTTCTTTTACCCTTAGAAATGCAAGATATTTGATCATTTAATTCTAAGTACATTATATTTTTATGCGCTGGTCCTCAATGCCAAATCCTGGGGACTTGTGCCGTGCTCTACTTGTAGACTGTGTTTCCACAGGATGCAGAGAAGCAAAATGACATGGCGAAAGATCTGACATTCTAGTGCTTGAAGTAATTTGGAGTGATACCTAGGGGAACAAAGAAAGATCACTGCTCATGATTCAACATCTTCATTTTCTTTCCAGTAGACACTGTTGACACCCCTACTCTCTTTCTTACCTTGTACCATCCCTGTTTTGAACAAGTTCTTGCAGAAGGGAACAGACAAAACATCATACAGAAGTAAAAATAGAAGATAACATGCCATTATGCTTTTTTTTTAACAAATAAGCTACTGGGAATGACTTGGAAACTTGAGGTTATATGAAATCCATATGTGCAGAGAAAATGTGTGGCAGATGCCACAAAACCATGGCATGGATATTGGCACCTCACAAAATTTGGTACTGGAAAGTGCACAGATATGACTATGATGTGGCTTGAGAACTTCCACAGAACAAATTTAACTAAAAAATTTGAAGTCATTTTGAAAGACTTGGCTCATGGTTAACAGCTCAGAAAAAAAACCCAGCTGATCATTACTGTGAAACAAATACTTCAGACAATTCAGTCAATTCTATATATAATCCTGACTACTAGGCTTCTTGAGATGTTTAAGGCAAGAAGGGAGAGAACATGATCAGACTGCCAGCTGAAAATTACATAGATTCACTCCCTATGAGAACCCTTGCATTAGAATTATTGTCTTTTCCTACTGAACACTGAATTTGGACTGTTTTGGGCTCTACTTGCTTCTCTTTGTGGAGTGATATTCATTGGAGAACTCCAGTGTCCTCTTCCAAAATACTTCCGACTTGTATAAAAGCATTTGTCCTATCAGGAATGCCACTATTTTCAGAGGCTTTCCATGTTTTTCTATCTTTTCTTGCAAAAAGCAGATTTTTTTTGCATTCACTGAAGTGCATTCACTGGGTCAGGCACATGACTGTAACATCATGTCTTCAGCACTTACCTGATTGTTGCTTTTATCATCAACTCTATGAGAAAAGAAAAAAGCCCTACACATTCTCTGTGTCTGGCTGATACTATAAATAATTAAAATTGTCTACTCCATTTCTTACACAAGTCATATCAGATTCTAGGAGTGGAACTCTGAGTTTTTTTCCCCTTATCTTCAGGATTCCATGCAAAACAAGGCAAATGAATTACCCTTGTGGAGGATATTTAGGATGTCCAAGAGATACTGAACTACTGTCTCTTGGCAGCTTCTTTCTGTTTGATAAATACGAAACCCCATAGTCTGTCCCATCCTGACATGAGGTTAGTATTCTTTCTCTTCTTGCACTGAACTACCTGAGATTCTGTTATGAATCATGTATCTTAATATTTAAAACACACCTCCAATTGATTGTGATTAATAATCAGGTACTAATGTGAAGAATTTTCTAGGCAATTGATCTGAATCTGTATGCATTTGAAAAATGGGATTTTACTGGGAAAATTGTTTAAAGGTATATGCAAAAAAAAATGTGTGATTGAAATTCTTGAGTTCCTTTCCAAGCAGAGAATAGATTAGGGAACATGACCAACATATTTTTGAGTGGGTATGATCTGTACTTCCAAGCATGTCATATGCTTGGTCATTCATCCAGCTGATCACAACTCAGTAGTATAGCTCAAATACTACCAGATATGCAGAAGCACACGATGAACTAAGCAAGTAGCTCAATTCAGTGAATATCAAGTAAATTCAGTGAAAATGATCTATTCACAGATGTGTGATAAGTAAAGAAGGAGCTTATCACTCACAGAATTACTCATTCATAGGAAATTAATCACTCAGTATGGGATGCGGTCCACTTCCAACCACAGAGAACACTGTTTTTGGTAAAGACAAGATACTGAATTGTACATATTCCATTATGTCTATCTCCCTCTCTGTGATGTTTCCTGTAAAGTGCTTTACAAATTATGCAGCAAACCCCTACTCTGAAATGTGTATTCCTCAAGCTCCTTTTCCCCTTTTATTTATAAATATTTACAGAGAATTTCTAAATAGGTGTGAAGGGTAGAATGGAGTTGATTCATCAATCATTCTGTTAGAATAGAATAAAATCCTCTGTGAACACATTAAAACTTAGAAGTCCCATACTTAATTTATGGGAAAGCCAGTGACACTTGAAGGCCTCTTCCGAGGTGCACGGAAGTTAAATAGAAAGACAAAGTAAGTTTGGACCAGACCCACATGCCCTGAATGGCCCCTTTACTTTTATGGCAGTCTTTAGGATCTATTGTAACGGCTGCGTTTACACTGATGTGCTGGAGCAGCCCAAAGGTTAGACTGGAGACTAAATTCACTGATTGTTCATATTATTTGCCAGTAGGAGCAAGTGTAAGATGTAGATTTTGCCTATGTGAATGAATTCAAAAAGTCTACCAAAATGTCAGGTGAATGAGAAGGACAAGCCGCTTCAAAAAATGAATAATATAGTTAGCACATATGCAAACTTGCATACTGGTATCCAGATGATCATTTAAGACCTGCTTCTGAGTCCATTGAAATGGCTTTGTTTCTGATTCCAGTATGTTTGGTAAGTCTACTGTTTTATCCAACTAGCATAGTTTCAAGTATGAAGCTGGGGTTAAAAGAGGCTAGTTGGTGTTTTCTACTTATCATTATATATCTGATATTGATCATAATATGTTCCCAACAAGCAGGAGGACAATTTTCTCTGCAGTAGTGCAATAGTGCACTTTTGGGGGATCAAAGGAATCCTCTTCAACATTTACTGGTGAGACTTTCCAATTGTCTACAGTCAACTCATGGACAATTTGATAATTTTGAGTGCAAAGTGCTGTAAGTGTGCAGCATAGATGCTCCCTCTGACAGAATTCCCCTTCAAACCAACCTCCTGGCCAGGGAAAGGGGTAAAGGAGGGCATCTGTTCCAGCTGCAGGCAATGGGATCCTGCTGGCTGACTGCTTGACAAACCACAGGACAAAAGCTGCCTTGCAATTCCTGCGTGCACACAGCTTTGATTTGTACCTACAAATGCCTCTTGGCTGTGGACATGACAAGTCAAATTTACTACTGAATCCTTATTGATGTGAAATACCCTGTATGTGTGGGTATCCAGGCCTCAAACGCAGCTTCTGTGCCTGTGACAGACTGGGGCTACAGCAAAGACCAACAATTGAAAATAGATTTCTCAGTGTTTTTATGTTAAGCTTAAAACAGATCCTTGATTTTATTCTAACAGCCTTCAATTATCTTTTAAATTAATGTTAAAGAATGCGCGAAACTGAGGCACTGAAGCTGAGGGACCAGTTTTTGTTAGCAAAAGCCAGGGTTACCCTGTCCCTGTTCATGAGCAGCCCCTAGGGACACTTTGGTTCTCTTCTGTGTGACAAGCTTCCTACTTGAGTGGCAAGCAGGAATATGATCTGAAAGAGCAAGCAAGAGACTGCACTTGCACATCTGACCCTCCTTCCCTGAAATGATAGTCTCAATACATAGACGTGCCCATACAGTAATTAGTTTTGCTGCACTGAGCCTCCTGTCTTGCCTGCTTAGAGTCAGAATGCACACAAATGTGAAGAAAGCCCTGGCTCCCACTCTATAACTGTAAAACAGCCTATGTAGCTATTTCATGAGAAAGTCATATGGCACCTAATTCACAAACATGAAAAAAGTGTAGAAGTTCAGAGAATGGAGAAAGCTTTTAGGAGAGGAAAGCAGCAAAGACAGATCACATAACAGCCTAAATATGTGACATATCCTTAGATAAAGCTAAAACTACAGCCAACAACTGCTGCTGGAGGCTGCCAGGGAGTAGGTGCCATGACTAGCAAATATACTTCCTCTGTTTGGTATCTTGGTAGTGCTGACTGTTGAGATCAGAAGTACTCAAGAGGGCGAAGAGAAATGATTTAGTAAAGCCAAAGAAATAATTTCTTGTTGTTCAGAATAGTGCATATTTGTGCTTATCGTTTTCAACTCTGAACGCGTGAGACTTCCACATTAGCAAGTGCAAATGGTGATTACTCCCAGTTTAGCAATGCACTTAAGCACAGCTCAATTTAGTTCTTAATGCAGCTGAACTTAATACCACCTAGCTAAAGTCAATAAGTACTATGTTGAAGTGTGTCTTCATACAATGTACAAAGTGCAGAATTTAGACTTTAGAATATCCAAGAAATATCAGTCACTGGTGCTGTTTAGATATTCAGCTGTTTACAGTAAGTGACCTAAATGACAGTCATATCTTGTCCTTGCAATTAGTTGTGTCTAGGGTTTTGTTACTGTAAAACCTGAAAAAAATGGATCTAAGGTAAACAAAGTTTTGATGTCTCGGTTAAAATATACAGGTCTATTTTTTTATAGAGACTTACTTTTCTTTATTTCTTTAAAAATTAAAATGTGATAAATTGGTAGGAAAATGTCTGGTTATTAAACAGATGTGATCTTGGTGCTGCATTTTAACAAATATATTTCAGAATGACCATTAGTTTGATTACAGTTGAAGATTACTGAGCTATGTTTATGGCTGCTAGCAAACTTTAAAGTCACTATTTTATTATCATAAGCACTATGAAATTATTAAATATTTTTTAGAAAAGCTTGAATTTACAGAATTAGTGTTAGTTATACCACTTGCTTTGTGTAGTTGTAAATTGATCCAACAATATAGACCTGTGGAACCTCACTGAAAATTTTTTTTTGTTATCGATAAGCAGTTGGAGTGCAGACCTTGGACATGGATGAAACTTTTTTCATCCAAGAATCTCCAAGTACTGTTAAATGAAATTACACCTCCAGATCAACTCTTTTTGATACAAATGGTAACATTGCCATGTTACAAGTAGATAAGATGACACATCTATAGATTTACGTGGTTTGCTGAAAGTCACAAAGCAAGTCGCTGGCAAGGAACCAGGAGTTTAGGTCTTAGGGCTTTGGGATATAATGCACCATGTATTTCTACCCAAGATCCAGAGTACAAAGCATCAGCCTCTTATTGTTATTGTTATTAAAATTCTTTTAAATACAGTGGGATTTCTTATGGATTTATTACTTACTTTGTAGCAGTGCTTAGATCCCCAATTCCATTTTTCTGGGCAATGTGTACCTGAAGAAAATACAATCCCTGTGCTAAGAGGAGACATAATAAAGATACACTGTGCCTTTTGCTGTGCAGTTCAAGGTCATTTCTCTGATCTTTTTACTTTTTAAACCTTGAAAGCATGCCATTTTGAACTGAATGATGATTATATGGGCAAAGTGTCACAACATGCATATGTTATATTTGCAAGGTGCCTTATCTAGGAATAATCCTCTTACATTTTTCCTCCAGTGCCAGGACATCATAACGCACAAGCAAGGTACTATAAATATATCTTTTGCTGGGCTCCCTTCATTCTTTTGTTTAACAAAGAGTGGTTTCCATCATTTGCAAGGTAAACTATAAAAACTCCCTGCTAACGCTATCTCACACAGTACTGAAAAGTGAGCTGCAATATTTCAGCAAAGGGTTCTTGCTTTGTACATTTCTATCACACAGTCCAAAAGCACTAATGGTATCTTTACATGGAGGAAAAAAAAAAGTAGTAGCTGACAACTCAAAGACATACCTTATCTGAATAGTGTTATTGTGAAGAGAATAGACTTGTGAACAAAAGATGGAAATTACAGAAACAGAAATCGGATATCACTGGTCCAGAATAAGAATGGCTAATAGAATATGGGGCAAAAGACTCAAAGCCTGAGTGACAGCTCAAAGACAAGATGGGATTTCATACATTTTCTAAACATTGCTTCTGTGCTTCCTTCAAAGAAATTTTCAAATCCCAGCTGGCTTCCCTAATTAAAGAACAGTGAGTGTTCTATAGATAGGATACGTGTGTGTGTAAGGAGGAAGGGGCTGGATCGTATTTGCCCTTTTCTCACTATGATCAGATCTATTTAAAAGTATGTGAATCTTTGGGGACGTAAATGTATTAGCTTGAAACTGAATAGTTTTAAGTTAAGCACTGCGGATTTTTGTGGGGAGGAGGGAGCAAGAAGAGGAAGGAAAAAGCAAATGTGTGCAGAAACAGGCTGAGATCTTGAAAACTGATGGCAAAACAACTCTTGTGTGAGACTATAGTGCAGTATGGGTGCTTTAAAGCATGTTTTCGTCTGTTGTTTCCTCTCAGGGTTTAGTGCCTTGAAATGGTATCCTCTTGGAGCAGAGAAAGAAATTTTGTTGTGGGTTTAACACTGAGTGGTTATTCATTTGATGATCACTTCTAAGGCAGTCAGCTTCCAAAGAGCAGTATGTCTGGTACTGAGCATCTTGTTTTTGAAACCTCTGAATTACTCTTTTAATTACTACTAATTCAGACTATTAGTTTGGATTTACACTGTATCACAATCAAGTGATGATCGGCAAGTAATTGAAGCTGAGGAAACAGGGAGATGAGCAAGAACTGTATGAGCAATATATACGGGATTTATACCCAATGAACTGGTATGCAATAACAACATCCATGGAAAAAGTAGTGGAATGGATGAAATCATTTTTTGCATTACAATATTTTGTTGCATCATGTCATATATGTCTTCCCATGAGACTCAGAATATCTAAAAAATTGAATGCTCAAACATTTTCAGACTTAAAAGCAAGAGCAGACAATGAGGCAGAGAGAAACTTAGAATTAATAGCAAGACAGAGATGACACATTTTCAAAAGTTGAGACAGGGAGAGACTGAGATGGCAGGTTCTTGTATGAGCAGTAGCAGGACTTATGACAGATAATAAGCCAGCTATAGGAAGTGGAGGAAAAAGTAATGAGGAATGAAGATATGTAGGACACAATAAATCTATAAAGTGGCTTAAAAATAATGTATATTGTGCTAAATGGAGAGTGAAGCTATCTGATCCTGGGGAAGACATGGTTACAATTTTGTTTTGTTTTAAACTAGCATGTCAGAACAGGCAGTGACATTCCTCACATGCTGCTATCTGGTGAACTACGGCTGGAGGAAATACTGGGAGCACTTTCATGATTGTGACAATGACAGGGTATAGGTACAGCAGTGAACAAATGATGAGGGACAGTTTAGAATCAGAAAGCTAAACGCAGGAAAAAATTCAAGGTTAGGGTTGATGCAAAAATCATGTATGGTTGATACTTGGCTATCACAGCCAGGTGTTCATTAAAAGAGCATATGACAATGACTCTGAAAAAAGGAGAGTGAGGAAGAGAAACAGCTGAGGAAGGCTGTCTCTTTTTTCATTGTATCATCTTTTTATTTCCAGAGTTACTCTGAAAATATTTTCTCTAGTTATTTTTTTATTTCTCTCTCCTTCTTAGCCATTTGCAAAATTTGCAGTTGTATTTATCTTGTACAGCACTTGGAGATATAGTTTATGTGGAACTTATTATCTAAACGGAGATATAATGCATATTTATAATTTCTTCAATGACACAAGGCCAGACTCAGCCAGGATATAAGCAGGTGCAACTCAGTTTGAGGTCTACAGTGCTTGTACTCATTTATGTCAGGACTGAATTTGGTCCAGAATATATCTGTAAAAATCTGTGCCCCTTTCTTGTGGACCCAGTCCTCATGCATTGCTAAACCAGTACATTTCTGTTTTTACAGTGATTATACAAAATTCTGCTTCATTTTAGCAAAAGCTCAAGGGTAGCAAATAAACCATAGAGCCTAATAAAATCCAACTTTCAGGCAAACCCTCTTGTATATAAAATTGAAGAGTACAAAGTGCCAAGGGCTTGTATTAGTACCATCCATTTTGTTAGCATTTTTCCAATTTATCTTGCGTTACGAACCCTCAGAGTACTATGTCTATTGTAAATATTTAAGCATTACTGTTGACATAAAGATAATACTGACAAATTGAGTTAACATTTCTGCTGAGGATTACTGACCATGTGTAGTGCAGAACAACTTTAACACCCACACCAAGCCCTGTGCTCATGCCAAACTGTGTTTAGTCTACAATACGGCAGTGTTCCTCAAATGAATTTTTAGCTTTGATTTACACAAAGCATGAAACAACCTTTCTTGGATCAATTAATTGTTTGACTTTCTTAATACATTTCCATTTTAACTAGATTATATCTGTATCAAAGGACAAGTAATGGGTGCAAGATGTTAGTGCTCTCATGTGGGTGGGTGTCTCTGTGCACATGTGAATGGTGCCATTGCTGTTGCTTCGAGTTACTATCTTCTGTGTTTTGAATTTCAGCACCCAGGATAGATGGTCACTCATATCTGCCTGCATTTGCAGTAACACCCAGGGGTACAAATTAAAAAACACAGATTTTTGATGTGTTGCTTTGTCTTCCAAATAAAAAGCTTCTGTGGAACTTTCTCCCTTCTGACAAAGCACATGTAGCACAGAAGTAAAAACATCAAGGCAAGAGAAGTTTGAAATCATTTACTCTAGCAGTGTAGTATTTACTTACTGTAGCTTGTGATTTGCTTTTGGTACTTGCAGCCAAAATCTCCCCAAATTGTAAGAAATTTTTGTTCTTGCTGTTGCACGTTATATTTTTCTTTGCATAATTTGCATCCTGGACATCATTAACATATTTTTCATTTGAAAACGGTTATAAGATGTCCATACACATCCTTGATTTACCAAAATTTGAAGCCCAAGTCATTTTCAGTTTTGCCAAAATTATGGTTAGTGCATGTTAGAATTTCTCTACTTGAGGAGTTGGCTGGGAACACTATAATGCATTATTGCTTATGGGTAGCTAGAATTCAAGCATGAGTTAATACCAAGGCCTATTTGCTTAATTCTGGACTGTGGAAACACTAACAGAACTGGTGTGGATCAGGATGCCACATCGCAATTTGGTTACACAACGTCATTCTTGCTTGCCTCAATATCAAATTCCCCACATTGCTTCATTGTGTTGATGAGAGATTTCCAAAATGTGTTTTACTATGCAGCAACTAAAACAATCCTTTTCACATGATTTCCTTACTTCAGCTGACAGACAATATTTTCCACACTTACAATGTCTCCAATTATAATGCCAATAGCAGTACTCCTAATAGCTAAAAGATGTTTTATAAAGTGAGGTTAAAACCCTCTCCTACCCTTATAGGTGGGGACACTGAGGCACAAAGCAAGAAAGTGATTTGCCCTGCGTTGCCTGTCTATCAGGCTAGTGGCAAAACCATCCCCAGCACACAGGTGTTCTCCAGCTCCAAGGTCATAATTCTAAACCCAGAAAGAAGTAAATCCTAGGACATGAAGCCAGAAGAAACCTGAGCCTGAAACCACTGTGTGTTCTTGAGCAATGAAACAAACTGGGATTCTGAAGAAATGGCCGTTTGCAAACGTGGTATCTGAGATGTTTGTCTTGTGTATGCTAGAATAGATTTCTCTGGTTTCTACTAGCTTTTATATTGTCCTAGGCAAAACAATGCAGCGCTCTCTGTTAAAATAAAGTTGAAAGAGTCAACCAAACCTCCGTCACACTTGGTTGGATTAGTACATGGGAATTCTTTTCATGCAAACTTGGAAGCAGCCTGAAAGCTTGAATCAGAAAGTTGCTGGCCACTGCTTTAGTGAGATGAGTACTTGTGGGCCCGTAACACTAATAGTCAAGGCTTAACATAAGCTTCAGGGTGAAAATTTGTATACCAGTACAGAAGTCAGGAGTAGCTCACAGGAAGTCAGTAAATGAAGACCTACTGTGGCAGTTACAGCTAGCTCATGTTTCTATAGATTGTACTCTTTAGTATCAGCAATAGAGATTTCCCAACTTTTGACCTTAATTTCCCCCTCCACCTGATTCTCCCGGCACCCTCTGGACATCATAGTGCTCCTTTCAAGAAAAGACTGCTATGCTGGAGAGGTCTTAGCATAGTCTGTGAGAACAAATGAAATCTGCTTTTAGGCTTGGAGCAAGTTGGATCTCTCTGCAATATAGAAATAAGCAATCCTGATCAAATAATTTTATTCTAATGAGATAATTACAGTGCTATTAAGATATCAAATGTTTTGTCAGAACTGACAATTATACAATTACACAATTATACACACAGTTACAATTATAACTGAGTTGGACTTCTGTTTGCAGGAGCTGTGTGTTTGTCTACATCATGGCACAGGAGTGTAGGTCACTGATTAAATCAATGAATCATTTGTTCTAGGAGTAATAGAGGATCCTGCCTGTCAGGACTAAGCACCTAAAAGTTAGGGATTTTAAATCCAACCTAAATCTCAACCCCTTGACCTATTATAGCAGCTGAGCTCTTTATAACCTTTATATATTTTTATTATCAGTACACCCCTGTAAAGCTAGCAAGCAAAGGACTAACAGAAGACACACAAGAAGGAAAAATATATCCTTAACCGTGCAAAAGATCAATGATATGGCATGATCTAACTGCCAGCTTCCAACATGAATTGAAGTGTTAAAAAATAACCCATCTGAGATCAGTTTGATAGTTTCTGTATTTCCTTGTATTTCCCTGTTCTCAGAACAGGTGAAAACTCAGGTTTGAAATGCTTTATATAAGGACAAGTGGACCACAGACACAGCTTCTTTGTTTTGTACTAAATTTTTTCTTTACCTTTGGCTATATAGTAGATTAGGAAGAGTACTTTCTCTTCCTGGATGAATCTTTGCATAGCTCTCCCTTTAGAGGTCTTCCCTTACAGTAGCAGTAGCCTCCTACTTAACATAAACTGAGTTCTCTAGATCAGTGTCTACTTCCTTCTGAAATCACTGCTTGAAACTGTGTCTTTCCTAGGGATAATTTTCTAGCTAGTGAAAACCTTTCAGATGTTTGCAGCATAAATTCTTCAGATTATACAAAATGAAATATATTTTCAAATATGTTATCCTTTCCCTCAGACCATGGTTTTTCTCTCAGAAAATGATTGGATAGGAAAGCTTGCATCTCTGACAATGCCCATTCTGTGGAGAGGCAAAAGCAAAGGTTATGGCCTCTGGAAAAATACTAAGTTAGTAAGACATGCCTTTAATGAGCTTAACTGGGATCAAGGATTACTGCGAGTCGAAATTGGTCCTTTAATTGGTGGCTGAAGAGGGGAAGTAAACGGCTTGGTATCAACATTTATGAGTGATATTTAGATGCCTGGGAGGAACTGAGAACACAGTAAGACTGCATAATGACTGCAACAGAAATTGGAGAAATTGAAATAAAAATCTTTTAGTTAGAAAAAAATGTAAGCCTCTTAAAATATGGAAAGATAACCTGAAACAGTAATCCAGTGAGAGGGTGGGTGTTGGTCCAGAGTTAGCTAGTTGTGTAAATTAAACTAGACTTTTCCAGTGAAGTTTTGTCATGCCTTTTGCTGCTTAAATGACAAAAAATATATGAAAGAGCCACTGAGCTGAGTTTCAAATAATTCTTTACAGGCATGGAAGAGCTAGTTACCTACCGCTGCTCTATTAAGGCTTACAGCAGCATCTAACAAACAAAATACAGTGAACTCCATTTCGGCATTCAGCGATTGTCTTATTACTCAGTTTCTAGGTATCATACAAAAAAATGTGCATCACAACAAGCTATTGTAATACAGTTGTGTACAGATGCATGTCTAAAAGCAGGGAGGTAACGATCCCACTGTCAGTAATGTGCTATGCTCGCACCTGAAATACGATCTGGGCAATGCGCTGCACCAAATGGTGCTGGCAAGGTGGTACTGGCAGGCAGTGGGAATTCAGTGTTAAGGAACTCTGCTGTGTAAATGAAACCCAGAGACTCCTCTTGGAGAATTAAGCATTTTAAATATGACTAAACTCTTGAAGGAGAAGAAACTGTGACAACCTTGCACATAAACATGTATATGAAGTTGGGCGCTTCAGCAATGCAGAGAAATTATTTATGATGGCTTATCAATGGGAGACTTAGCTAAGAACAGTAGGAGAGAATTTAGAAAAGGAAGCTTCCTGGCCATGAGAGCTATTAGCAATGGAATAATCCCCTCGGGGAGGAGCAGAGAGTCTGTCCCATGGAACATGAAAAGCCAGACCGGATAAAATGCTGGTAGAAATACAAAAGGGGTTATGCTCCTGCACTGAAAGGCGGTTAGAATAGAGGAGCCCATAGGTTATTATTTGTAGATCCTATGATTACTGAAAAGACTAATAGATCTCCTCTGCCCCCACAAAATGGCACCCTGCTGTTGTTCCTTTTGGACAGTGGGATACAACTGACCCATTCTGTACAGGAGAAAGACTCAGATACTTGTACACAGTCAGCCTTCAGCCTGGATTAATGCCCAACCATATTTTTGTCAGTGTTCTTTTTCTTTTTAAGCCCAAAGGCAGACTTCTGCTTCCCTCTGCCCTGTCTACTCCCCCTTAACTAGTTGGGTTATAGATTTTAGAGGTTTACAGCCTGGCACCGCTATTCAGACTCTTGAAGCTTTTGACTAGATCTGTTGTACTTTCAGAGAAATGCTGGCTCTCAGACAGCTTCCTCAAATAATTCAATGAATTCTGGATCTAACTGTGCCATTCTGAGAACTAAGTGGTTGTAAATCAGGGCAAAACTTGCCAGAATGCTTTGCGACTCAGCAGGGGAAAAAAGTTGTTACAGTAAATAGAGCATCTCATTTGATTTGAACACTGAGAATTAACATTCTCCAATTTTGCAAAACTTGCTAGCAAATGTATGGACTATGTTGAAATTTGCTGACCTAGAGGAGAAATTCTTTACACATTTGGCTTTTCTGCATTTTGCAATTTCTGATGTATGACCATTCACTATGTTCTTTAGAGAGGTGTAAGTCGATGAAAATGGAACTGAGGCTTCCTCATACTTAATAGATAAACGCATCAACCACCAATTGCGTGATTTTTTTTTAACGAACCAAATTTGGGATACTGTAAGAGACCCTGAGTGTAGGTTGGGAACAAAGGGATGCTTGCATCTTCAGAGAGCTGCCCTTTTCAGAGCAGAAGATTCTACCTGAAAGCTCAAAGTGATACATCACAAACAAGTAATCCATCAGCAAGAGGAGAAAGTTCTCTTCAGAGGTTTGCTTTTGGTGTGATTCATGGCTGAGAGAGGTCTTCTGGGCTTGATTCCCCTGAAAATGAGATATTCATGCATGCGCAATATTTTCAGAGCATACAGCAAGTGTTTAAAATGCACTTGCATGGTACAGCAAATGGGAGGCTCCAGGAGCACACTGCATTCTTATATGAGCCTTAAGATGAGTTTATGTGGAGTGACACAAACAGGAGCAGTATACATCATCACTATCACTTTCTCCGTTGCACATAATGAGAATTCAGAACTTTTTGCTTTCCCCCAAATTATTGTAAAATTATGCTAATAGGCAGAGGATGCTCTTTCTAGTTTGGGAACAACTGAAGAAAGAAGCTGTTAAGGTCTGGGTAAATACATTCTCTGTCATTTAGGAGAACTGAAATGGTTACCCATTATCTTTAAAAAAATCCATAAAGAAAAAGAAGAAAGATGAAACCATCCTTTCATCCTAGCATAATTAGGAGTTCCCAGCTCTTCTTGTAAATGAATAGAATTTTAAGCCAATGCCGGAAACAAAGGCAAGCCATAAGTGACATGCAAGGGCTAGGTTAAAATCTTTGGATACACAGAAGCCAGTTTAACCTACTTTTCGCAGCTGATATGAGAGACCTCCGTGACTTAAATTTTCTTCTTTCTATTCCCTCTTGAAAATAAGCACTGGGGAAAATAAATTTTTGGAGGCCTAGAGTCAAAAAAAATCAGTTGGATGCCAAGAGAGTAAAATTAGCAAGAATGCTGTAGGCTAAAAGTCCCAAAATCCCAACCAGAAAATGCCTGTGTGCTTTCACCCTTCATTTTCAGGGATGTGAGTGTTGCTAAGGATGGAAAGGGGAAGATTTTGGCAAACAGGGAAGTACCTACAGCAGCAATTAAAAATGACAATGATGCTCAGTGTTGCAGGCTGCCAAGCATGTTGTTCCTTTTTCCTTTCTGGAGAGAAATTGGGGACATAGAGTCTACTTTCTGGAAGCAAAGGCGCAGTTCTTGATTGCAGGGCATGAAGGAGTCTCTCTTTGTCAGTCCTTTCTCTTCCCTTCTCCAAGGCCCGGGACATGATTGCATATGACATACCAACCCTACTCAATAGGAAGATATGTGGCTGTACAGGCTGCTTCCAGGAATTGCTGAACTGCACCACAGTGTCCTGAATTAAAGACTCAGGCATTTCAGAACAAAAGAAGCTACTTTGACTAGGCAGTTGCCTGAGATAAGACCCTTGGGAATGTAGATGTCCTTGCTGTAATTTCTCTAATTTGCTGTAATCTGTGTGCTTTGTGAATAGAACAAATGTATAAAGTGCTGTAAAAACACTATAAGCTTAAGAAATTTCAAAAAAAGAAATTTCATGTAATTAAGCTACACATAGAAGAGAATCCTAAAGAAGGAAGAAAACTGACTTTTCCAGAGATTTATTGTTGTCAGAGGAAGTATTCTGGGAACAAAATTTAGACTCACTTGTGAGAAGTCTGGAAACATGTGCCTTTCACGTGTGACAGTGCTGAGGGCAGCTGTCGAAGGGAGTGAGGACTGGGTCTCCATGCAGCACACGTGGGCAAGAGCAGGTTGTGGAAGGGGTGAGTGAGCGGCCTGCATCAGCTTGGCTGGTCCCCGTGTCAGGCTCTGCAGCGGCCAGTCCTACCCACTCCCAGCCCGCGGAGCTGGTGAGCTGTACAGGGCCATGACATGGCCCAGAGGTTTTACCAGGAATGATGTTTTGAAGCTGGGCAGGTTGGGATGGGTATGAAATGGGAGTGAGCTCAGCGCTTCAGGGCTTATCAAGTCCAGTGTCACCAGCATCTGCCAGCGTAAGAGGCAGGTATAGATCTTATCAAAGTACAAAGCTAATTAGAAAGGGTTAAAGTACCAACTGGGAAAACGTGAATGACATCTAACACCTGTGAAGTACAGAGTGACAGAATACACTAGTAAGGTTTGGGGGAAAACAAATACCAAGGTGAAAAAACAACGAAACTAGAAAAATGGGGAAAGAAGAAGTAGTGAAAAAGTATTTGTGAAAACAACAAGCATTCAGAAAAGTGTCCATTTTCTAGTAGGTAAAATTCTATGTACATGTTCCCTTCCAATTTTTTTTTTTTTGTCTCCTGTTCCCATAACCACTGGAAATTAGGAATTCAGAAGCTGCAAATATGTGTCAGGAGCTTTGGGGGTCTTCTGGAGCAAAGAGCCTCCTTTGTATCCTCAAAAGATTCTGTAGGTTCTGACTCTTTCTGAACAGAGGGTTGCAGATTTTAGGGAGGATCCTAAAAAAATGCCTTTAATTCATGGAAGTAAAACGTACTGCCTGCCATGTGAAAGATACTTACAAGCCAACAGAGGGTTTTTTGGTAGTGAATAAGTTTTGTTTATAAAAAACATTTCAGTAAAATCCTGTGCCCTTTCAGGATTAAACTTCCCTCGTCCATTCGTTCCTTCCTTCCTTGACTTTAAGTTAAAATTGAAGTGAAACCAATACAATTTATATTTAAGACAAGAACTTTATCCTGGATTATAGCATTGTCTAGGCTAAACTAGAATCTTATTTTTGTCTAAGTACAGCCACTTACCCCAAGAATCCCCAAAGCAAATACAAAGGGAAACCAACAGACAAACTGGGCATCATGGTTATGGATTTATTCATTACCAAATGCAGCCACACTTTGTTTAGGAATGGACAGAAGTCAAGATTACAGGCCTATAAGTCACAGTGTGCAGAACTGAAAAATGTTTCTACTCCTACATATTTGTAAATGAACTCACTTCAGCAGTACTTTACTGATCACTGTGGGTGACGTGCTCATCTCTGCCCAGTTGTAGAGGACATTGACAACTTGTTGGCTCATACTAGTCAGTTATGTTTTCATCTGTGGAGACCACAGGTTCAGACGTCTGAAGACTAGGTGATACCCGTATGAAGGCCAGTCTTGCCTTTTGCATATCTCTACTTCACATACTTCATACCTTCAGATACTTTGTATCTCTACTTACATGTGGACTGAGACATTTAAGAATTAAGAAGTTGTAACAGTATCTTTGATACAACATTCCTGCTGCCCATCTTGTTGTCCTTCCTGTTGTGATCATATCTTGCTATGGGGTAAGTCTGTCCCCAAAGAAATATATTTCCTCATTGATCTAAAAGGTAAGAAAATATTGTACCACTAATCTGTAGTAATCATCAGAGCAAAAGGCAGATCATGCAGCTTGAGCTACATTATTTGCCTCTGTTAGTTATCTCCGTTAATACCTTGCAAACGTAATAATCTGTAAAGATAATACCAGCAGACTAAGACAAAAAAGACAGTGAAGTCTGTACAGATAAAGATTTTGAGTCCTAGCGTATGTTCCCCATTTAAAAATGTTAAATACAGGCATTGAATAAAAACAGAAAATAAGCATAAAATGTAAGCTCTTGTTTTAATGTATAACAGTCGGCACTTTCATAAATATTTCCATTTCAAGAATTAAATTCATTTACACATTCCTTTTCAATGACCATCATAACTGCTATGAAATGTACGTTTCACCTTCCACTTCTCTGTTTCTTCTACCCCCTTATTGTAACTCCTCTTTTGTGATATCTTTCTCTGTTTTTTTTCTAAGATCTAATAGTCCTTCTATTTATGAACACAGCTTCATGAGTACATATTGTCAACTGCAGCCAGGGGGCCAATTAATCAAATCAGGTAACTGATTAATTTCTCCAAGATGGAGAAAATTTTAAAGAAATGAATTTTTGGGTAAGAGGAAATCCAGTAGTATAAGGATATTATTTGGGGTTCTACCTTCTTGCTGATTGCTGGCTTAATATTATATTATTGCTACAAAAATAGGTGTAGGTGTGACTTCTTTCTAGACTGCTTTCAGATCAGATTTGCTGAGAATCAAGAGATCTTTTTTTTCTTCTGCCAATTCCTCACATTCAAGCTAGAATATAAAAGCCAGACTGCCTCTTATATCCTTGCCAATCATAATTGTTCTGTTTGCAAATTAGGTGACAGTGCTGTTGACGATGCACAAGGGTGGCCAGAATCCAGCTGCCTGTTCCATGCTGTATTGGCTTTGCAGAGCTAACAGAAGTGAAACATTCCTTTTGTCAGAAGAAGCAGGAGCTACTTCTCAAAGACACACAAGGAGCAGACAGATTTTGTAAGAATGTGACATTTCTACAGTGCTGGTTTTTTGGAGCATAACTCCCACTTTAACAGAAAATGAGGGAGAAGTTTGGAACAACTGTGCCCTAAAGGACATGATATATGGGGCTTAGCCCCTTTACCATTTCTGTTTTTTTAAGCCACAACCAAACTGAATTCTTTCACTTGAGAGAGGTCTGTTGGAGTGCATTGCTTCTCCCTGAAGCATAAGCTGCCGTTTGTAGGAAACACAAAGAATTTCCTCCAAAATGATATAAGGAACTATTTCTTCAGATTTATAATTCAGCCTCACCTCTGCCACATGGGAAGGGAGGAAGGAATGCGGCCTCAGGCAGGCCTGTTGTGCTACACCTGCAAGAAATGTCAGGAGGCACCAGCTGGGAGAGCTGGCCACAGGAGTGAGGTTTTCACCTTCAGACTCTTGACAAAACTGGAGAATAAAAGCTGTGGTGACTGTTTCATCTGTACACGTGGGAGGTGTGCAGGAAACTTATTCCCTCTACTAGAGGATAGAGCCACAGAGATTACTACATTATCAGAGCCAGCCTTCAGTGTGTCACTAGCCGTTGTATTTCACTCTGTTCCTGAGGCCAATAGTTTATGTGTGAGTAAAATATTCATTACATTTTGAAGGTGTCTAGACTTGGATAGTCAACTACTGTCTTTTATATCACCTTCACTGCTTTAACACTATTTCTAATTGAAACTTCACTGTGAAGGTTGGGAGGCACAACTCCTTCCTTGCTATTCTCCTTCCTTCTTACCCATCTAATATCTTCCCTCCAATGTTAAGCCTTTAATGCCCAGTATTTTATCCTCCTGATGATACTTAGGCACCTTAGTCCAGTAACTGGTCCTTTTTAGTAAGCTGGAGTCAGAACTCTGCAAGTTTTTTGCTGCAAGGTGACTGTTCCTTGTCTTTTGTGGTAAGTCTTTCTGTAACTCTGATGTGCTTTCACACATCCTTCTGAAAATGTCACCACCAGATTTGATTCCATTCTCTACCAAATTATCTACCAGCTCTTTATTGCTATTTCTTTGTTTAGACTTTATGAGAGGTCTGTTTTGTGTTGTGAACTCTTCCTCTGTGTCCTGGTCCTCAAAAGAAAAGAAAAAGAAAAAAAGAAAAAAAGACCTTTCCTTCTGTTTGCAAGGGGAGCTTGTCCTCCTAATGCAGCACCTGGACATGGTTGATCTCTCAGAGACCCTTGCAGTAGGTTGGGTAGCACACCCCAGGCTCCTTAGATATCATAGGGTGCAATCTCAATGGGGCTGCCTGCACGCACTATTTGCTTTGGACATGTTGCATATGGAGAGATGATGTATCTACTTTTACTTAGACATCCCTCTGCCACCACCCAAACTTGATGCCAAAAATAACAGTCTCATTCTGACAAAGCAAAAGGTAAAGATGTTGATTTACAAAACTGAAACAAGGTTCCAAGAGAAGATACTGCCTTATAATTAAAACAGTAAAACACAATTCTAGGTCACAGTTAATGGCAAGATTCCTTCTCAGTTGTTCTGGTATTTTTTATGTTAAGATACATTACTTTACTTAAGAATGTGAGGCTCAAGGGACAACTTGTAGGTCAGCGTCCTGATGCTTCCCTTTAGTATTGGACCCTGGACTGCTCTAGGTAACTGGTGGTCTTGTCTGTTCTCTCAGAATCTGAGAAGCTCTCTCTGAACTCGTGTTTCTCTGTTTACTGAGGCGGATTATGCATCATGTTTTTTTCCACTGCTTTTAGTGCAATTCAGTATTAACATTAGATGTTTGTCTCAGGTTAGGTATTGATTTTGTCCAAAACAAAAGGATTTCTTATCCAAGTCAGCACATTTATTGAAAATACTTTATGCCATTTTCTAACCAGAATGTCATACCGTATTAAGCCGTAGAAGCTTCATGCTCATATAATGTTTGCCAAACTTTAATCTTACTGTACCATTTTTAGATTTTTTGGCCTCTTCTAAGAATGAAATTGCTTTTGTTTGTCAAGGTCTCTTTTCCTAAAACAATGTTGAATCAGTTACATATTTCTCTTTCAAGATTTAAAAAAAAATGACTTACATGTAAATTGACATACATTTAAATTAACATAATTTTGAATTTACATTATTTTACCTGAGCCAGAAGTCATGCTATTTGGCTTAGCTTGAATATGCTGCCCAACTTTCTAATGTGGACAGCATATTAACACGCTTTCTGGCGCTTTCAGCTCGCTCTTCTAGGACAGTTGGGCACAAATTAACCAGGCCCATGGATGTTATTTCTAATAGAGGTTGTTTTTACCACTTCCCTATGTTACTAGGAGAATAGAACAACTACTCTACCAGTGGTAGAGCAGAAAATCCAGTATCAGTCTAATGTAATATGACTACCTCAACATGTTTCCTTTCAAATACCAAACATATTCAAATACAAAAATACAGAATAAATAAAGATGTATTCGATCTGGATCTGCATTTGTTGATACTTCTTTATCCTTATTAATTACTTTACCATTTGCATCTAGTAAAGAGCTAAACTATTACTATATTTTTGAACCATAATATTAAATAACATCTTATCAATGCTCTTCTTTATCCATATCATTCCAGAAATGTTCATAATATTTCTTATCAGTCTATATGAGCTACTTTATACTAATTGCTAGCTATTTATCCTCTCTTCTATTTCTTATGCATTCTTTTTACTGTTTTCACCTTACCATTAAACTGAGATCTTAGATAAATATATCTTTTTCCTTCTTTGTGAAGAATAGTGTGTCTTTCTTCATAGTAAGTTATTCTTTAAACTTGTGATCTGTACTCATATTTTTCTGTTTAAATATCTTCTTATCACTGTTTTTCCTAATTTTCCTAGTTTGGAAAATAAGGCTTTTGCAGCAGAATATCTGTAACAGATGCTAACTATACAGGATCATTGTAATTGTTAAATTTAATTCCTCTCAAGACAGTCTTTTCTTTAATTCTTTTTCATTGAGTCAGTTATGTTTTGGTCCCCTGACAGTCAGGGGCTGTTCGCAATAGACAGGGTAGAAGAGGCATCCCTGCTTCAGGACTAGGGAAGAAGAGTTTAGTGTGTGGACTCAAGGTTTCACTGAAAGCCAGAGAATGGCCCTGACCCATTTTCTTTTCTATGCTCTCTGCCTAGGTTCACACCTGTAAAGGGGAGTATCGCCAGTTCTCTTCGTCACAGACCTTTTGTGAATATGGAATAAAGAATGGATAAGGTGTCTAATTTCGTCATCATCATGTCTGAACTTGGACTCTTATGTGGAGATACTCAGGTGTTCCTGACCAACAACTTGAAAAGGTGAAGTCTGTCATTCAACTGTCTTCTGTTCTAGTAGTCTTGATCAGATTTATTGCAAACCAAAGTAAAAATGGCCAGAGGTATCAACCTCTATCGACCATCCTGCAAAACATGAGTATCTCTACTGCATGATGAAATGCACTGTATTAGGCCAACATATACAAAAAAGTGACAATGTCAGGATAGAATTAAAAAAATATTTGAATGTAAGGAACATTCTCTAATGCTTGTATTATACTGAACAAATAACTGTGTAGTTGTGTAACTCCTTTTCCTACAGGGCCTATTATATATGTGAAGATTTGTTCCTTGTTTGGATTTATCATTAGTTTACTTTGTGCTTTAGCTTTCACTTAATTTAATAAATTGAGTAGATAAGGAGATACTTGGAGATCAAAAGGAAGAGCCGTGAGCAACTGCTAGTCTGGTTCTATTCTCCTATGCATTTAAATTGGTAATAATTTCATGGATCAAATACAGTTTCACTAGTGTAAAAATTGTGTTTGTAAAGAGAATAAAGCCCTCCACTGTTTGCATTACTATTTGCAGAACAAGCACTTCTCTTTCTCTTTATGCATTTAATTTCCCTCTCTCACACTAGTTTGTTTCTTCTTTTACAGGAATAGAATGAAAAATGCAGGAAATTATCTGATTACAGAATCAATTGGAGTACACAAAGTGTACTGCCATTAAAAAGGTCTGAATATAAAAACTTAAGGACTTGCCAGTGAAACGGATGACCATTTAGGAGACATTATTACTCAGCCTTTGGACAGTTCGGCTGAGAAGCTGCAGGCTTCTTAGTGGAGGTAACTCCCATCATGTTTGGAAATGGAAGAATCTAGCATTTTCTCTCACCCACTCTATCTTGCTCTATTATTTTTTCCATACTTCCGAGACGACTATAATTGCAGTTAATCGATTGTAGAAAATGTGCTATTTGAGGACATGATTGTTTCCATTTTGGACACTGTGCATTGCTAACTCTTAATTTATTTGCTGTTAATCCAAAAATCCTCTCACCCCCTCCCCTATTTTCATGAAGTAATGGCTGCTCAGATGGCCTCAGTGGACAAAACAAATCTGTGAAGCATAAATCCACAAAAATGACTCTTTTCTGTTTACAGAAAAGTCTGAAAGTACAATGGGAAGAAATGACTAAGGGCTACTGTTCAAATGGAGGATGTGACAGGGCAGGAAGGAGGTTATTATCACCTCTGCTGCATTCAGGGTTTTATCCTTCTTTCTTGCTACTATGCTATAGTGCTGTTGAATAGGTGTCTCTTCCTGCAAATGGGTGAGTTCATTTGCACTCTTGAGTGCTCCCTGTCACAAAGAAAAATGCTCCTTTAGTGCTTCCATGTATGGAAGAATTTTGATTTTGGAAATTATTGAACACTGCTTGAGGCTTAAGTGTGGATTTAAAAAAAAAAAGCATGGAGTCTGCGACTGGAAGAGAAAAGGTCTCTATGTAATTCGAGACTAATATCTTGTCAGTTGAAGCTTTTAAAGCTTTTTATACTTTTTAGTTTACCACAGAATGCTACGTGAAGTTTCCTTCAGTGACTAGGAGCACATCCAAGACAGCCAGGCTGTAGCAGGTGTTTGCCACATGCTGCTGTGATGGCTAGGATTAGTTGGGTAGCAGTGAGCAAACATCTGTCTTGTATTATTCATACAGACTTTGTTTCAATTCCTATCAATGTTCCTATCAGTATGTGACGGTTGATTTGGTTCTGCAAAGTTCATTACTAGGGCTTGTGTCAGTGTATCCAGTAAATGTGTCTTTCTATAGAGGGATGCAGCTTCTTTGCCATGGTGATGACAGGACTACCCAGGTCATCTGAACACAAAGAAAGAGAAACTTTCTCAATCAGCATGTGTGAGGGTTTTTTCCTAATAACTTTTTATTCTGGCTATGCAAAGCAAATAAATCTTCCAAACATATTTTACCCAAAAGCAAAGTTTACCATAGTAAACTTCAATGGGAAAATAAAATATCAGGAAACAATGTTTAATTTCTAATGTTTTGCCAGCTGCAGAACAGAGTCCAATAAACAGAACAAACCTGGCGTGTTTGGTTGTTTCCTCTCCTGTCCTTGCCAAATTTTTCTTGCTATTCCTCTCTCAGTTGTCTCTTAGGATATTTGTTGTCCCCGTACATACTGACTGGCAAGTAGAAATCCAGGCATGGAGAATATGTAGGAGACATTTCCTAATGTTTTGTTGTCCAGTAGCAAAAGAAAAAACAGCTGAGATTACAAAGAGTGTAACCTAGTATTTACTTAGCAAACAGCAGCGGGATGCAGAAAAGGTAATTAACCCCAAGGAAAAGTTTCCATATGAGCAAAAAATGAGGCTGCTGTTGGGACATAACTCCATTTTCACAGTCTTTCTTCTCTGGCTCTTTCCATGGCTTATTTCAATTCTCTTTAGGGAACTGCTTTGGAATCTGCTCTTCAAGTTGTATTGAGAATATAAATGAGATTGGTCTTGGGCTTTTGTTTATGATTGGCCTTTTTTGTCTTAGGAAATAACTCAAGATTTTAAAATAAACTTGTTGATCTGAATTGGGATAAAAGGTTGAAATCTGAAGAGCATACAAAGCAAGTCAGAAAAATGTACTGCAATCAGTCAAAACATTTCAGTAATTTTAAAGCATTTTTTAGCATTTTGACTCTCTACCTGATCAGGGTGAGGAAGTGGACAAAATCTTCTTTAAACAGTTGGAGGAAACCTTTATATCACATACTCTGTTTTTTATGGGGGACTTTAACCTCCCTGACATCTGCAGGAGGGACAACATGGTAGGATGCAAGCAGTCAAGAAGGTTTCTGGAAAGTCTCAGGGAAAACTTCTTGATACAGATAAGAGATTGGCCAACTGGGAGTGATGCACAGCTGGCTCTGCTATTCAGCAACAAGGAAGATGGGGTTGGGGACATGATAATCAGTGGCAATCTTGACTGTAGCAACCATAAAGTAGTGGAGGTCCCAATCCTGAAGGGCGTGAGGAAGGAGAGTAGCAGACTTGAGCTTATTCAGAAAACTGGAAGATGGTATCCCATGAGAGGCAGCTCTGAAGGGCAAAGGAACTCAAGAAAGTTTGCAGGTCTTTAAGCACAGTATCATCCCAGCTTTTTTTCCAATACTGAGGAGAAAACATAGACGTATCAGGAGAAAAATGCATAAAGTCCTGCACATGAGAAGGAAGATCCCCTACACTTTGCAGTACTATAGGCTGGACAGGGACTGCCTGGGAGCAGCTCTGTGGCGATGCCCTGCGGGCCCTGGAGCACAGCTAGCTGCACAGGAGCTAGCCGGGGACCCTGGCAGCCACAAAGGCCAACGGCCTCCTGGGCTGAATGAGCAGGGGCACAGCCAGGAGAGGCAGGGAAGTGAGTGTTCCCCTTAACCTGGCGCTTCTTGGGCCACACTAAGATACTGCATGCTCTGGTTTTGGGCTCTCCAGTACAGGACAGATGCTGCCAAACTGGAGTGTGTCCAGCAGCAGGCCACCGGGATGCTCACAGCTGGGGCACCTGCCCTGCAAGGAGAGGCCGAGGGACTAGGGCTCCTTCAGCCTGGAGGAGGGAAGGTTTTGGGGGCCTCAGGGCAGCCTTCCCACACCTACAAGGAAGGTATCAAGAAGACAAAGCTGTGCACTCTATGCAGCAGGGCATGTTGGGAGGAGAAGAGATGATGGGCATAAGTTGAAATGAGAGAGGTTCAGACTGAATATAAAGGAAATCTGTTTCACATGGGGACAGTCCAGCAGTGGAGCAGAGAGGCAGTGTGGTCTCCATGCTTGGCGGTTTCAAAGAACAGACTGAATAAAGCCCTGAGCAACCTGGTCTGAGCTCTGAGCTGATGCTTCTTTGAGCAAGAGGCTGGAGTAGAGACTGCCTGAGGTCCTTTCCAACCTGAATATGATCTTATGCCTTTTCTGCCCATAGTTGTCAGCAGTTTTGAAACATCTTTTGAACATAAAAGCAGATTTTTTTTTTAGAAAATGTAAAAAATATATATTTTTCAACATTTCTGAAAATTTCCCTACAATTCTTTTTTTGGATGAGAAACTTTCTCTGTGATAGTCTGGTTTTGAATGATCAGTTTTCTGATAAATAAAATGTTTTGTTGAAAGATAGCTAATCATTTCTACTTTGGAGATTGCATTTGACCCTCAGCCTCATTTAAAAGGAAAGAAATAGTTCAGGATAATATTGGGTCAGTAGTGAAGGAGAGGCTCTTTACTAATGTGGAGAGATCTGTTTGAGAGATTCTCTGTTAGCAGACTTCCTTCTCTCACCCTTGCTTTGCTAAAGCTCATACTTATTAGTCTGCCAGTCATGCTAAGTTTTTGTCTCTGTTTTGCCATACTACAAAAGAGGAAAGTGAAAACTAAAGTGAGTTCTATTTATGGACAGTCGCTTGGTTCTACTCTGTTTTTTCTTAAATCAGGCCATGACTTAAATTGTCTATGTACTTAAACAGATGAACCAACTGAAAATGCTATCCTAGCTATTGAACAGTGGAGATTGAGAAAAAGTAACTTATGTTACATAATTTTGACAGACATGTGCTATCTTTTTATTACTTTGGTATTTAGCAAATTGCCTTTTCCAAAAATTAATAAAATTAATTCACAACATCATTTTTGTGAATATTCTGAGCTAACGGTGGAGAAGGCCCTATAAGATATTTTCAGTATTTTATCCAGAACTACACAAGAACAAGTTGTAAAAGTTGGTCATGAAACAAGTAGTTGTGGTGACAGGTGATGTTTGCAGCCATTTGCTTTTCTTTTGTGTCCAAAACTGGAAGAAAAACACATAACAAAGGAGTCAACCTACAGGAGATGGCATAACACTCATTGCAAATGATTTTTTTTTTTTTTTTTTTGCATAGTCAGAGTGTTTGGAAATGCTCTAGCCTTATGAGCTGTTGCAGATACATCTCATGTGGCTTGAAAGCCCTTTGCCCACATCAGCTACTGGATTATAAGGGATAAATCTTTGATAACAGAATGGCCAACACAAAACATGCATGATAGACTTTCATACCAGGCCTATGTGCCCTTATTGAGTCAGTTTCCTTGATTTGAAGTAAAGGCTTTTTCCCTGTAAAGGTTAGTAAGGACTGGGTTATTTATTTGGGGACTTGACAATGACGATGATAAATGATTTGGTGAGAATCAGCAGTAGCTTTGATGCGTAAATATTTTCAAGGTCTTGTCAAAATTGTAAACTTTCTTCAAGAAAATATTTGGCCAAAGAATTCAGATCATCTTGGTACATAAAGCTTGCAGCTCATAGACAATGTGGTGATGGGCAGTTATAAATGAGAACAGATTGATAAGACGATTCTATAATCAGATGTGGAGACTTCAGAACTGCCTATGATGTAAACAGGTCAATGAAGCAATAATTCCATATTGAAATTTTGACTTCATGCAGGGATGAACCCTAATGATTAAAAACTAAAGCATATTGTTGCCTGATCAAGGCCTGATCAAACTCACTGAAATTAGTATTAAAACTTTCGATGCTATCAACATGAATCACATTACGTGCATACAATTCATCATATTCATAGGAAACTTAAAATACTTTGTGATCTATGCAAATTAAACAGAAATAGTTTAAAAAGAACCGTTTATTTCTAGATATTTTTAATTCTTTATAATTTTCTGAAATTCCCCTTGAAAGATCATTTGAGACAGTATTATTGCTGTATTACCTCCTTGCAGATGTATTCCATAGAAACACAACCTTCTGTTTATTTAAATCTTCATGCACTTAATGATATTGACATTGTCTTTCTTTATCCGTGATCCTAAATCACTGTGTTCAAACTGCACTCCATCATCAATCATATATATTCTTTCTTGGAAATTGTATTATTTCTCATTGGTACTTTTTTGGTGTGAGGTGTTTGGTGTGTACAATGCGAAGTTGGATAACTCAATGATTCCAACTGACTGTTGCCTTAGCTTGTATCTTTTTTCTGGTTAGATAGTGTATGTCCTTACCATCAAAGTCTGCTTTGTTGTGATACCAAGAAAAGGGAAACCAGCTGGGCAAGAGGTGAAACTTGGCCCTCTTGATGATAGTTAGGCTGCTGATACAGTGATCCCATGATGCATCTTGCTATTCATATTGTCTTTAACTTTCTCCTTTCTTTTCCTCATCTTGTCTCACTGAAGGGGAAGAGATTGCTTTCTTGTTAAGTGTCCAAACAGTTCCTAGCAGAACTGGCCTCAGTCCATGACTGGAGCTCCTAAGCATTATTGTAATAAAATTATAATAACTGTTTGTAATTGGAGAATGTGTGGTGTTTTTTAAAACAAATATATTGGATCTCATGCTGAATTTCATGTATTTATTCCAAACAAGTGCTACATATAAATAAATAGTCATTCCACTGAAGTACACTGTATATATAAAGTAGACATAAAAATGCTTTTCAAATCCATGAAGTTACAGCTGTGTAAAACATTCTATGTAGACACTCCTTATTTGATGTACACCTAAGATACTAAACACACTCTAGCACTTCTTTTCATGACAATGAGCCAGGCAAAAATCCCCCCAGATTTTAAATTGGAACAAAAGATCATAAATCAGCCTACCTTGGAAGAATTATCAAACTGTTCAACTAACATGTATTGTTTAGAGCAATCAGTCCCTATAATCTCAGTTGTCTGTCATAGAAACACGCCAGCTATCATTTTTATTACAGTCTCATGATAAAATAGTTGTGCTGAGCAACCTCACTTCAGAAAACATGTGGACAGTGAATTTGTGTCAATTAGTGATGATTGCTTGTTACAGTTGACTTCATAGATTGGTGATTTTTGGCTTTAATCTCAGAATAGACAGCAGTTTTGGAGAAAGTATTTTAATGTCTTACCTTTATCACAACCATCTGATGCTCCCAGCCATCCAAATTCAGGAGGCTTGCAATTTTGGGTGAGGAAAGAAAAGGTCAATAAATCTTGGATATACATACCCAAGGGAATTCCTCAGTTAAACCAATTTGATGCAACTATTTCAAGATCAAGTTAAGCCTCTACGTTTTATTCAGGAAAAAAAGAAATACGTATATTTTTAAGTACTCTTTCTCAAGATCTCATAGGAAGGGCAGCTAACAAAGTCAAAGCAATTTTTTCCCTGTTTTGCTTGGAATCTTGTGCCATCATGGCTGTACTTTGAAGGCAGATGTGATCAAAAGCATTTTACTGCATTTGAGCCTTCCAGCTTCCTTGGGCTTGTTGTTGCAGAAGGTATTAAAATATCCCAAGAACTCTTCTGCCTTTGGAGACTTCTATTTTAACAATATTAAGTAGCAGATGTTTCAGAAATCCCCAAGACAGCAGTCACTCTGGACTCAACATGAGAAGGCAGCAGAACAGACAATTGTCAGTTTTTACCTTTGCAGCAAATGTACAGTCATCAGTTTGATGACTGGATACGCAGTATTTATTATTTAATAAACCTGCACTCTTCTCAGTGTCTTTCCTCTTTAAAGCAATAGCTTTGTAACAACAAGTACCTAGAAGTTCGACTTCAGTTATGCTGTATCGTTATCTTGGGTGGCATGAGGCCCTGCACCCTATTTTCTGACGCCTGCCACTGACAGCACTTTGTAGCTTCTGCCAGTTTACAGAGATTGCTACTTACCTCCTAAAAATAACAAGTCCTTGATAACCCTGGTGTCCAGCTGAAGGTTTATACAGGGGTATAACAAGAATATCAGCCAGAATGGATTATGGAAGGAATGGATTTGTGATTTGCAGCTCTATACAGAGAAAGACAGCTTGTCTTGCTGCAGCTGGTGTTTCTTAAATAGAGCACCCATACACAATGATTTCAGTTAGAAAGATACAGAATCGTCGTTACTGAAATCTGAGTCAACATATGACAGCTAATCTAGCTCTTTCTAATCTAGTTAAAGCTAATCTAGTTTTTCTTTCTCTCTTTCATAAAAGTTGTCTCCTCCCTGCCTTTCCAAATACTGACAGCTAGTTTTGGTAAATGACTGTTTCAAGTTCTTGCAGTGTTATATATGGTGCTAATAGGGTATAGATCTTTGCTGTCTGGCATGCTTCAGACTGAGAAATACAGCCACAGAAATGTCTGCTTGGCATGGGCTTTGTCTAAAATACCATGTAAGCACCTTTCCAGGTCTCAGTTGGACCTGAAATATTATTAGGATTTGGTCATCTCTGCCCTAATGTCTATGTATGGAGAAAAAAGAGGGAAATGATTTTCATCAGTTCATTTTATTGTCTGAAATATTGTAAAAATCCTCTTTTTTCCTGTCTTTTATCACAAACCTGAGAATAATTGAAGGCCATGTCTAAACTGTGAAGTAGATGCACTGCTCTCAGACTGGACAGCATGCTGTGGTTCCCTCTTTCCCAGTGCATCCATCTTTTCGTGTTTGGAAATCACAGAATAGGAGAGAAGTGGCATGGCTAGGAATGCACTGCGAATCCTCCTGGACTTGGAAGCTGCACGTGCTCTGGCTCAGGCTAAGTCACACTAGCACTTGTGTGTGAAAATCTCACGTTTGTATGTGCAGATCAGCTTTACAGACATTTTCTAGGTTTCATTTTCTGCAAGTGTTTTCCACTGATGTTTCAGGCTTTTTTTGTTCTCCCCTCAGTTCAACTCTTAATTTATTTTACCCACTGACGCTGTTTGCCAGAAGCCCTTTGGAAAGCCAAATATTAGAGGGACAGCAGCATAGCCAATCCAGCAGATTTCACTGAACTGGAAAAGAAGTAGCTAATAAAATGAATTAAGAAATGATCTTATCCTGTAATAGCAACAGTGTTCTCAGAACTAGAGGATCTTGCCATTCAGCAAGGCTTGCGATTCAACACAACTTCAGTTCCACACTTGACCAACTTTTAAAGTTGTTTATTGCTCTTCACATCATTGTTATGCCACATGAATTCTCTTTCATCTCCAGGTTCAGGTTTTGGATACACTTTCTTCTGGATATATTTCAAAGTCAGTAAGCCAAGGGCTTATAGTGCTGAAGAGGTTAGTCATAGCTTGGTCCAACTTCTGAACAATGATTAAGCTTATGATTTCTGAAATGTTTATGTGAGCTGTGTCTTGTATTGTTTATTGCTGTTGTTGACACTAACACGTATGGTCCAGATGACAGAATAAGATCTGCATTTGAGATTATGTGGTGTATTGTAAACTCAACTTTGCAGATGTACTTCTAACTAATCAAAGACAGAGGAATTGCTTTGAGTCACATGCTGGAAAGTTAATAGGCATGTTTAATGCAACTCTTCCATTCCCAACTTGGAGAAGCTGACAGAGACAAATAACTGGCAGCTTAGGGAGGCATTTCTGAAGCTACTAACAGGCTCCTTTCTTAGCAAAACCTTAAGTGCAGCTGAGAGAGAACTCTAGAAATTATTTACAGAATAAAATAATAATTAGTACCTGCTGGTGGGAGCAGATTTCATTAATACGAAGTGTTCTAAAAAATGACCTAAACTGATTCCCTCACAGGACTTCTGTGAAACACAATAACTATGTGACTACTCCCATGTTGCAGCTGGGGAAACAGACACAGACTTTCATATCATGGGGACAGAGCTAAGGCTGGAGCCTCGTTTCCAGAGTTTCCCTCTAAGAGAGAAATCCTTCCAGACAGTTAGTCACTTCTTCAGGGGCTGAGCCACACACCCCTGCAAAGAGGAGAACCCTTCAATCCCACTGACTTCTGAGAGAACTTGGTCTGAACCGAGCATCTTGGATTTGTATTAAAAAAACCCAGGAGAGAAGGGTTTTTATCATTTGTTCAAGTGCCTAAACTTGTGCTTAGGAACTGGCGTCAGACAACCAAATCACTTCTAGTAAAAAGCCATCAGAAAGCACTGGCAGAGCCTAGATGTAGTGTTCCCGCATTGCACTCCATTCAGCGAAGAAGGCCTCAGGGCAGGGATGAATGTTTGAATCTGTTCTTGAAAAGCCACTAACTCTCTTATGTCCAGTTTGTTCACACTTTCTGTTGGGATTGCCTTCTTTGGCATTAGCTTTTACTTGCAATTTGATTTTTATTTCGAGTTTTTCTTACATGATGAAAGCACTCTTGTTATGCCAGCTGCTAACTGCACTGGATCGAAGCATGGTCTCATTAACGGTAATGAATTATCATTTCATCTGGATATATAGTTTTTAACAGTGTCAGTATTGTACCTTATCTTGTATTGCAGACTCGGAATCTTTCAAGGCAATCTGAATCCAGTGCCATTAACCTTCATGGTTTTACTTGATATGAAATAGCTCAACCAATAGCTACATGAACTCTGGGAAACAAGTCATTTATAGGATGAATGAGATGAGACAGGGATCATTTTTCTCTGAGAAGCAGCAATGAAGAAGTAGACTGGATTTCTATAAAAGGTCAGGATCAGCAGTGTGGCGTGGTCCTTGTGCCACACTTAAGAGGTTTCCGTCTCTAAGTTGCTGTACTGCGCATCTTTGTTCGTATCTGCTTTTGGTGGGCTGCTGCTGAGTGTCCTCTGCACACGCAGGGCACCTGTGCCCATCCCACCCGTTTTGACTGTTTCCATAGACAGGGAACCATTTAGCTTTCCTGTTACGCCAAGCTGAATTTTCTGCCCACTACAGTTTCATTAGGCTCCTCTGTCCTTTTATTATCCTCTTGAACATGATTTATCTACGATAACATCTGATGTGATTTAGCACAAGGAACATTGTATCTTTGTTACATAAAATATTTAATCTCCTTAGCTGTGTTAAGTACTTTGCACAGGAGAACGTTTTCCTGTTTTCTGCTTATCTTTCAGCTCTCTAGAAATGATATACTTTCAATGTCAATGCTTTTTTAATAAGCAAACTGGTCTCTCCACCTTTCTTCTGGTGTTGTAATAGATAGTCATTTTATGATGGCCTACAATGTGAGTAATTTTTGTTTATAAACCACATTGCTTTTCAATAAATTGCAAATGTGGTTTATGCAGAAATAAACCACATCCTAATTACCTACAAATGTTGTGCAGCTTTGTTTCTTATGGTTTTCGTTATTACTGCAATATTGATAAACCATTAAGAAACAAAAAGGAGCACTGTTTTTTCTTAATAGTTAACACAAGTTTTACATGTGTTTATGTGAAAAGAAGTAGGTGTTATGAATGATCAAACAAAATAAATCTCAGTAGCAAAAGCCCCCAAAAGCCAAATGTATACTTTTTGTCCACACCCAAACATTTTGATGTATGAGTGTTTTAACATTGTTATTCAGAAATTACCAGATATCTCCAGGTGCCAATATATTTATTAAATTTAGTTTAACCACAGTAAACATAGCAAATAGAACTCCATTTGGATTTCATTTGTATTGTTTGAAATATGACCTTGTAAAACTGGATCATGTTTCACCATTTGTATTTACATATCTTCCCTCAAATATAAAATTGAATTATACAATCAGGCTACGTGAAACACGTTGTTTTAGTACCAAAACATTTCTCTAATCTCTTTTGCTGTTTAATATGATTCGTTTTGTAAATATTTACAAGTTTGTTTCTAAAAGCAAGAATTTTAAATGAGGTAGGAAAGACAAACACAACAAAACTAACAAATCAGGAAAGTATTTTTTCTTGGCTACAGAATGATTGGCTTCAGAGACTAATGAATGTTGCAACATAGCAGTTGCACAGAGGTAGGGGTTCCCTTTATCTTTCCCCCACAATAATTAACACTTTACTTACTAGACTTTTGTGTCTTTGTCAGCTCATCTTTACGTTTAACCACGTTTTAAAGCAGCAATTTGTAGCTACACTAGTACAGCAGAGCTTAGAAGCTGCCCTGAACTTCTCCTTATTTAAATTCAAATGTGCTGACCTTTTAAAGGATGACTTCTCCTGCTTCAAAATAAGCCATATGTAGTGATTTTTTAAAATCAAGTTATCTAGAAAATGGTATTATTTCTTCATATGTTTACATTTGATTTCTATCACTTGTCATTAAAGTTGCAATGTGACAGTTTTAACAAGACTAAGTTTCAAGCAGAAATTATTTCTTGTGTTGAAAATGCTGGCCATAAATATCTACATTTATTCTTCAGAAGGAGAATAGGAGAATCTTTGCTCTGTATAACACTCTCTTCTAGCATATAAACAAGCTCTAGGGACTGGGTCTGGGCAAGAGGATAAAACCAAGCAGGCTTCATTTGACCTGAACGAGACAGAAACTGAATGAGAAACTAATGGCAGAAGCAATTGAGATATGGGGAAAGGCCTTGCTGGCACCAGGAGAGCATGGAAGCATTTCACTGAAAGGATGATGTTGTTGGACAGGGTAAATGAATGTTGCTTTTAAATACTTATTTGATTAGAAGGTACAAATTTTACTCTGATTCATTCCCTTTTCTTGCAAACATTTTATGAGTGCAACTTTATTTGCAGAAGTGTCCTTGGAAAAGGACTCCATCATTGTGTGACTATGTTTACCCATGTCGTCACATAGAAAGTGTATGTGAACCCATTTTGAAAGCTCTTTACTGTTTTGATGATTGCATAGTCAAAGGAAGGACAATGATAAAATCACATAAATCACACAACCAAATTGCAGAGTGAAAGTTCAAGACTCCGAGCATAGCAATTAATGAGCAGAAGACATGACATTGATTATCTGCATATGTTTAAAAATGGAATAATTGACAGTAATTAATAGTGGAAGAAAAGGCTAAAATCTTTAAGTACAGTGTTCTTTGTCTCCTACAGGAGAAATAATACCTCCCAGATTGCACTGCAGCTTCGTGTTTTCTGTGCTGGGGAGCTCTCTGGGGCTTTCTAATGCAACCTTCACAGCAGCCATCTCAGTCGTTGTCTGCTGTGATATGCTCTGCTAGCAGCTCTTCTCTCTCTGGAGGCCTATGTGGTGCAAAAGCTTTCTCATCCTCAAGTGGATTGAGTTGCTGTAACACTATTCTCATGTTTTAGCTAAAACTTACAGCAGCATTTTGTCTATTTTTACACTCCTGATTAGCCTCTTTGACCTGGTTTTCTCAAAGCTGCTCCTGGCCATCGCAAGGGCAGAGCTGGTTTGCGGGACTGAATCTTCAAGACTGGCAGCATGACTTTCTCAGCTGAATGGCTCTCTGTGTATTTCTTTTTCTTCTTGACAATCTGCTGGAGGCAGTATCTGGGACACAGTGTTAGGCTGTTTGTTTGTTTAGTTTAAGGCTACTTATTTTCTTGATTCATTTTACTTATTCTTTTTGTCTGACAAAATGACAAGATGGTAGCTAATGTTTCTTCAGGCAGCAACAGTGGCTCTTGATGTCGTGGTTTAGGATGGTTAATTTTGTAAACAGGAGGCCCAGCTGCTGTGGTGCTGGGCACTATGAAAATTAAATTTCTTCTTTTCTTCATAGGACTGCTAACCAGCTAGATGCCCAAAAGGAAACAGAGAGGTATCCAGGTTGTTATCAGCTCCCTTGCAGTACAAGCCTAAATCTCCTTCCATCTCCCCATCACCAGTCTCTTCATTCTCCTCTTTCCCCTTTAAATGAAGAGAAAGATTTAACCATCTTTAAACATGAAGGAATGCCTGTGTGAACTGCTGTATAAACTAACAGATCCATAAGATGATTGTATTCGATCAACATCAGACCAAACAAGGATGTGGGCTCTTGAAACTCAGATATGCACCCTATGGGCTCATCAACAGGTGAAAGTGCAGCTTTCACAGCTCTTGGGTGAAAGCCTCAGATGGAAATATATTAGATTTAATGCTTGCTGTGAGCTCACAGGACACTTCACATCCTCCTTGGTTTAAGTACCATTTAGCTATAGCTGATCCTCCTTTAGGAATAGATTAAATGACCTCTCAAGGTCTCTTTCAGTCCTGTTATCTAGTATTTCCCTTTGCTTTTTAAAGAAATCATCATAGAAAAGCTGGTGGGAGAGTATTCTTAAAGTGTTCTCTTGGTATCTGCTTTCTCAAGTATCTGGTATGTTCTTGAGCCCACTCTAAACTTAAATTCCAGCACTTTGTGGTTACCAATATTGCCTCAGCTCTGTCTGGAATACTGGCATTCTTTATTTTTTTCTTCTTTATCCTCGTATGTAATCATATTAGAGAATATAAAAATATATACATGTATAACTGTTGACAGTAGTCTCGGAGGCCAAGCCTTGCTGACCTGGGAGGTCCTCCTAGTATTATGATTTTCATATAGCTGGCATAGAGCTGAACGTGACAGTATGGGCAGAAAGAAGTAAACATACACATTCCTTGTTCAGAGGGACCTACTGGGGATATACTTGAACTTATTCATGTATAAACAGAAGCAGATAAGAAGATAGAATAAGTGCAAATAATATCACATGATAATTCACATGCTCCCCAACATATCACGTGCTTCCAAGAGACTTGGAAGAGGCAGGCAGGTCTTAGGGCTATGTTTAGGGTTGCCTTGAAAGTATTTGGGTGGGAAATCTGAGAAATGGTCTGCAAAAGTGGAGTTGCTGTGGGGTAGGAGTGGAGGCACATTAGGGATGGTAAAAGCAGGACAAGCTGGAACACCAGGTAGTGAAACAGAGGAAGCCTGTTTAGATGCTTAGTATTAAGATACAGATACAGAGCTATATGAGGTCAGTGAAAGGAAAGGAAGATGACTAGTCTTTGTACTTGGAATAAGCTGGCAGGAAACACTGATTAAGTTTGAAGAAAGATCAAGACCTCATTTCTGCCTATGCTAATTTCATTAAACCTCACCAGCTACCTTATAGCTTTAGATTTCCCTTTCCATGATGTAAAACTAGGTGGTGGCTAATTATAGGAATTTCTCCAAAGAACGTGGCAGAGCTACTGGAACAAACCACCCTCCGCTGTTCACTTGGAAGGTGGCATGCTTGGAGATCAGGCACAGCTTGGCTGGCAGAGCAGCTGGCAGCGTCGTTCCCAAAATCCACTCTGTGTTATATACACTCTGTAGAGCAACCAGTGGCAGAGACCATGTCCAGCATATCATTGTTCATAAAAGTGACAGCCATTTAGGAATGCAGAGATGGCTACACTGGGTTCACATGCTCCTCTGTAAGCTGATCAAAAGGGAGGAAAGTTGGAACTGAGGATCACTGGGGCAACAGGGGGACAGACAGATTTTTTTGTTTTGTTCTTATCTTTTTTCATTTTATTGAGGAAAAAATTCTGGTCTAAGATCTGCTGATCATATCTCCGCTTTGACGTTCTGCTCCCTATGTATACATGGGAATGTTACCCATAAATATGGAAGTCATATATGGAAGATGTGATCTACAAAGCCAATAAAGAGCAAAATGTTGCAATGATTCAAGAAGGATCATTTTTGGGGGGGTCACTACAAGGATATTTTCATATTTCACAGTCAATATGAAAGGAAAAAATGTTACAGCTTTGTTTAGGTATAAACAGTTCTTTTGTTGAAATAAATAAAATTATCTCATTTTCTATGGGCCAGATTAGTATTGTTTTCAAGCATCCAGTCTGAATAAACAGCAGACTGTTCTCATTCAGAGGTGAAATCATAAATTGCTTTCCCCCCTTAAATGTCCCCGGACTTTCTGAAATGACATCACCTGTGTATTCATCAAAGCTCTGTATTTGGCATAATTTTTTCTGGTTTGGCAAAAATTAAGCAATGACTTGAATATTTTCCAATTCGTAGAAAAAAATTACTTAAAAAAAAAAAAAACCATGTGTTTTAAATTTCTTTTGGATGCTTAGTAGCATAGAAGTTTTTATGCCATTATTTCCATCCTTCTCCCCCCCCCCCCCCCCCCCCCCCAGTTTTTTGGAACATAGATTGTGTAGGATCAGAAATGTTTTCTTATTGAGCAATCTGCAAATCAAGAGAATAAACTGCCCAGAAATGTCCATGTTTTCCGATAACCTTGTTTGAAGAAAAGAATGTTTCATAGGGCCGCACTGTGTTTTCTGCCCAGTGGGTGGGTTGTGGCACTGGGAGCCTCTTCCCCCTAACTCCTGTTGAGCAGCCTGTGGCAGAGAGGCCTATCTAAAGCTCCTTGAAATTAGTGAAAGGGGTTCTCTAGGTACAGAATCAGGCCCAATTCACAGTGCTTGGTTCTACGTGGGAGTTTAAATCCACTGCTCCCTAGCAAGAGGCAATAGTGTGTGCTTGAGTCCCAGTGGCTGCTACTGGACTAAGAGGCCTCATCTAAATCCTGCTGCCAGTGGAAAGGATCCTGCCAGCTCAGTGGGCAGTAGATGTGCACCTCGGTGCAAGCGGAGATGGTGGCATGCTGTTAAGTGTCTTGGTGGTTTGGGCATAGGTACGCTGGGCAGTGTGAGGGTGCCATGGTGGCAGAGCAGCCGTGTCCTAGTTGACCAAGTCCCACCTGCACCCCGTGGTCATGCTAACAGGAGTTTGTTCCTGCGGAACAGCAGCAGGAGCTGTCTGGGCATCCTCCTCTTTACCCAGGGCTCCCCCTCTAGCTGTCAGGGCTTGCAGATAAGAGGCACAATGCCCATCTGCCCTCTACCTTTTGGCACCAGGGAAGGGAAGTATCAAAGAATTCACTAGCCTAGATAAATATCTAGATTAACTTTTGGGTACCAGTATAGCTTAATATGGTAATAGTCCAAACTTTACTGCTCAGTTTTTCTTGGTAATTAGATAATAAACATAAGCTTTTATTTTTACTGATTACTCTTTAGTTTGTGTAACATTACACTGGACAATAGGAGACAGACTGTGGGCAAGTAACATTCCTGTATTAAATTAATTAAAGAGGCCAGGCTGGAATTATGTAATCTTCATTCCTCAAAACTGAGAGCTTGGTAAAATAATTAATTCTTTTCATAGCAGCAGTAGATTGGACCCAGAAGGCCAGCTTATTGCTGGAGCTAATGAAAACAATATCGCTGCTCTACTTCTGTTTAAAGTCAGAAGGCTAAAAGCTGTGGACTTGCTGGACCAGATTTTCCTCTTGCTTACACTTCATAACCTAAGAACTGTTGCAGTGGATTAGAGCAAAAATCAAACCAGCTAAGTCTCCTGTCTCCAACAGTGACCAGTAATTCATGTTTAAAAAGAGTATAAGAAATATCATGCTAAAAGAGGTCTTTCCTTCTGCATATTTATACAGATCTTAGTAGGAGCTTGGGCCCAAGTTTGGGCCTTACTGAGGTTTCATCAGACAGTAAAATTTAATAGCCACCTACAGAGCTGTCTGTGACATCTCAGTAACTCCATGAACTTCATGGGATTTACTCCTGGTTCTGGAGAGCGATGCCCCAGCTGCATGTAACCACAATGAGGGCAGTTTACTGTCTGGAGAGCTGAACTACCTCTACTACTAGCCATTTCCCTGACTAGAGCTCTGAATGGCCTTCACCATTACTCGTATGCAAGAGAATGTGCAATGCAATTGCACAATGCAGTAAGTGACCTACAAGTCAAAATAGTTTTTTAAAGAAAGTCTGGCACATGTAGATACCTTCATATTTAGTACCTACTTATTCTTTCTTAGGCCCTTATATCCATGGGCATTGAAATCTGCATGGCCTGTTGTGATAGTCTAGGAAACCCTTGCACCAGAGAATCCAGGGCTGGTTTCTTGCAGTGAGTTAGCATTACTCCACCTTTGGCTGGGTGTACACATCTTTCTCCTGCTTTTCTTTATATTTCTTTGGGTTGGAGAAGAGAAATCACTTAATACAGATAACTTACTGGACTGCATGTTCTGTATACAGTTAATGGAGAGAGGAAAGATCACAGGAGGGTAGGGAAGGGCAGGGAGCGATATAAAGCATCCTAGCATCAGTAGCTGGAGAGTGCCTTTTGAATTAGACTCCTTATTTGTGGCCCATATTCTCAGGGTGCTGCACTGGGTGGGCATCCCCAGGATGGGAGATGGACCTCTGATAAAGTTATGTCCTTTGACAAGAGTGGGTATGTCAATTCATGGGGAGAGGTAAGGCTCTTTATTAAAAAAATAGCTGATGCGATTCATGGCTGACTTGGAGAAGCAAAAATGGTATTTGGCTTTAAGGATGAAGTTCATGTACCAGCTACAGATTTCACTCCTGTTTGTTTTGATTTATTTGCATTTATACATTGTGATCAGGTTGACTTCTGCATAAATGCCTTCCAGTTTTATTTGCACAAGATAAGATGTCATTCAGGTGAGCTACTGGACAATAACATGTTGGACAATGTACATTGGCAATATGCATGCTGAATAGCACAAATCAGTTTCACACGGGCACTTCCCATTTTCCATATAAGTAACCGTACAAAATAAAATCTATTCTTCCTGTGCAGGAGGACTAATACTGAGTTTATGTGGCAGAGGCACATAGTGGAGGGAGGCACATTGGGGCTGGTGGCATGTACACCCAACACACACTGCTTTTTGTCTATCATCGCTCCAACTACTTCATATGAAGCTTGAATACTAAAATATGCAGTGGACAGATGGTACTTAATTATTGCAGTAGATGTCTCAAATAACTGGGAGAAGTTATATATACACTTGTCCTGTGAACTTGTTTGAAATTCTAAAGAAAAAACATACCGTTATTGCAGAGCTGACATCAGCTATCTGTTCTCTTTCTTGGTTTTTGTTTTTTAAAGCATTATGCCACTTATTTTTAAATTGGACAAAAAGCGACACAGGCATTTGGAAAAGATTATTATAAAAAGGCAACTGGTCAGTTTTAAAAATACTAATCATGGTTATATGTTGTAAAAACAAACAAACACTATCATTCTTGATCTCAGCAGAAAATATGAAGAAAGTGCTAAGACATGTGGTGTCAGTGATTTCATAAACCCCAAATTAAATTAAAAAAATGAGAAGCACAAGGGAACAAGGAAATAAGTAAGCACATAATGAGCAAGAGGACACAGAAGTAGTGCTAACTGGCACTGCAGTCAGTGAGAAAAGTGGGCCAAAAAAAACTTGGGAGGGAAAAAAAAGGATGTTTGGCAAATGTGAGTTCTGGTGGAAGAAAAGCAAGGACATGTGGCATGAAGCAGTCGTCAGAATCTAAAGTCAGATGAGTAGGAAGATACGTGAGAGAACAGAAAAAGAGAAATGAAAGATGTCAAGTGGCATGTCTCTGCAAGGGAGTCTCATGATGGTGGTCTGAGCTAGGAAAAAGACAGTGCTTATAACATGGTATGACCCTGAAATAAGATGAACAATTAGATTCTTTATCTAAGATCTATTCAACAGTCCTCTTCTTTATTATTCCCTATTTCTTTTAAACCTGATTTATCCACTTAATAATACAGTTTTTATTTTTTGGGGGAAACAGATACTTTCTAAAGCAAAAATGTAGGAGTTATGCTGGCCTTCAGCAGTTTATTGTAGTAGACCTTATACTTTATTTGTTCATTTGTCTCTTCCTTGAGATGTCCTTTCTTAATCTTTCATTTCAGGCTTTATCTCTTTGCATTTGCCAGTCCCACTGTGAGAATCCAGAGAAGTTTAGAGAAACACTTAGGGTTTTCTCTCTTTTTTCTTCCAAGACTTGCAGTGTAATGAAGCACAGAAGCAGTCCCTTTTATAAGGTATAAATTTCTCACATGAGATCAAAGACCAAATAGGGAAAATATTTAGCAAGTGGGGAAACAATGTCATTGTGTGATCACCAGTATGTCAGAAAGCTCTGTTTCTGAAAAGCATTTACGTGCATTTGCCTCCGATCTGGCCATCCTTGTTCTTCTTTCAGTAAGAGCTTGCAAAGAAAAAATGGGAGGAGTAACTAGCAAATAATGCCATTGCCTACTTCAGATACTACAAAGGTAGCTTTCATAAGCCATATCTATTCCTTGCTCAGTGACCACCACCCTTATGTGGTCACTGACTATTCAACAGCATTGTTGCAAAATGGTGAAGAAAAGAAGAAACAGTTTCTTAGAGCTGTATGAATATCACTGGTGAAGAAGCTGGATCCAGGAAGGCAGTGAGCGGTGCGATCTTCCATTGGTCTCTGTAAGAGCTGTTCTTTATTCAGTGACCTTGAGGATTTTGTACTTCTAGCTCAGAAACACCCAAATGGGCAGAATGGTTTCAAGCTAGTTGCCTGAGAATTTCAGTCTGAAGAGGTAAACATTCAGAAAGTTTCATTAAACAAGTTACATTGGTAAGCCGTGTTTCTACTATAACCAGAAATGGTTATAGTGAAACTCCTTTGGCTTTAGGGAAGCCACAAGGAATTAGAGAGTGGTCATTTCCTGAGGAAATTCTGAAAAAGCAGGGTGTCTAACTCCTGAATGTACCTTTGAAACTCTCAAATACTATCTATTTCTCATATAACTTGTACATTCAAACTGTATCCATCAACAGCGTATTGATATCAGGTTGAATCCTGAAAACTCCAAATCAAGGAAAACTTTGCAATAACAAGCATCCAGCTGAGAAGAAATCCCAAGACTTGGACCACAGCAGTAGCCTGGTAGTAGCTCGGCAATGAAAAAGTGCAGCAGAAGCTGTAACTCTTCATAGTAAATTGAGAAGGCACCAAATCTGCTCAGTAGCTAGCAACCAAGGCAACATCATTAAATGTAACCACAGCAGCTAACGACTGAGACTATGCCAATTATGTAACCACAGTATCCACAGCAGCAAGCAAGCAAAACACCAGCAGTGATGCAGCCTCAGTTTGAGTTGTGCTGATGTATTTTGATCGCCTGTTGACAGGAGCTGCAAGAAAAATAGAGAGATTTGGCATCTCTTAGGTAGCCTGTTACCTTTACCTGCAGTACGGCCGCTTCCTGAGCCATTGAGGAGTGGTGCCCACAACTTACACGGCCTGGCAAAAAATACAGAACTGCACATGTGCCGGAACATGATGTAGGTATAACTGTTTAAATCCAATTTTGTGTATTTAAGAGAAAATGGTTAGTTAAGCCTTTCTTCCCATTTTAAGTTTGAATGACATTATTACTTCCATTACAAATAAACATAATACGTTCAATATATTCCATTATCAATAGCTAAAAAAAAAAATTGCTCATTTAATGACTAGTCCTCAGTACAGATACAACAGTATAAATTGCCTTTACTATGCTTTCAGATGGAACTGCATCACGATCATATTTTGAATGGTATAAGATTACACAACAAGGTCAAAGCATGTCTTGTCATATGTCCACATCATTATGATTCATTTTTAAGATTCAGTGTTCAACAACCTATTTAACAACTGAAAATAACACTTGAGCAAAAACAGACCTAGAAGGCAATTTATTTATGTTCTTTATATATTATATCTATATTATGCCATCTTCATGTTCCTGTTCCCTTTTCAGGCTGACATACATGTACACACATTTGCTTAATTAAGGATTTAAAAACTGCTTATTTATGATATTAAAAATATTGCTGCTAATAATTCTTATTTAGTTGAAAGGAAACCTAAAGTTTTTGCAGAAAGAAGTTTTACTTTGACTTAACAAACAGTCATATAAAATGCTGAAATTTAGAGAGGATTAATCTCTACTAGCACTTGCTGAGATGTGAAGAATACTTTGCCTGAAATAGCTAAAGGAAAGGAGTGGAAGACTAAAAGATGGAGCCGGGAAAATACTTTTTGGTGGATATTTCATTCACCGAAAAAGAATCAATTCCAGTTGGAACTACTTGAGAATTCATGCAACTATTGGTGAATAATTTTGGCTGAAATTACTACTACTACTTACTTATTGCTGCTTACTTATTACCACTACTTACTTATTACTGCTACTTTTTTTCTGGAAAAGCTACGTGTTTCATTTCAACATTTTCCAAATGAAACGTCTTGGTTTCTTTTTGGAAAGACATTTGTTTTGAAATTTCCTTGTAAAATTTGAAAACAAAAACCACAAAATAAAAGTCCTTTGCTTTCTTTTTGACAGAGGGAGTTTATTTAAAGGAAAAGAAAAGTCTTTTTTTATTTTGGGCTGCATCACATATATTTTTTGAATTTTTTTGTCCAGTTTGGCCAGGAGACTGAAAAGTCTGTTTGCCATGCAGCTTGCCCTATGAGAGGTCTGGAGTGGATATCGTAATTATAGACTATCGTTATATGGAATAAAATAAGAAGAAAAAGACTTTCACAGAAGTACACTCGCTAGTTTTGTCTCATGGAATGTGACATTTCATTAAGGCCATTTCTTTCTCTAATAGTATATTTGTATCCTGGCATATCCTGTGACAGAGGCCCACTTTTCTTACATAAAAGTGTTATGTCCCGTTAAATGTGCATGCTATAATAAATAGCTTATAATGAAATCTGCCAAGACTGATTGGAAAAGCAACAGTTCAAAATGAGGTTGAGAAAGTAATTCTGATCAGGATGTCCTATTTTGCTGGTTTGAGTGCTCTGATTGAAACCGTCTGTGAAGCAGCAGCCCTTGCGTGATAGGCCCAGACACAATAAGACGACAGCGTGTTGACCTACTAAGCAAAAAGCACAACAGCCCAATAACTACAAACAGATGCAGTTATTTTACTGCTTGGTTAAAACTCTCCCCCTGCCACCTCTGAACTGTTATGCAGTGGCTTCTTTTGGCTGTATGTAAATTCTCCTCTGAAAACTTACAACCCCCCCCCCCCGACAATCCTACCTGTGAATGATTGTAGCCTCTAACCCTGACGTTACCTTTTCTCATAGTAGTTCATTTTGTTTTGTTTTGTTTTTAAACAGCTCAGTGCTTATATTGTATAAACTTGATGCAAGTGAGCTCGATCCCAAGGGCCAGATCTTTAGGGAGTGTACGCTAGTTTTTTTCTGCTGGAGATCTCTGATTACTATCATTTTCCACATCAGAATTATGTAATGCAGCAAGTTAGGTTTCACACATTGATCCTGTAATTTGAAGAAAATTACCAAGATATTTTAAGGACCCTGTATCCTGAAGGAGTAAGTGAAATATATTTTTTATGTGACTAATGCAGAATTTTTTATAGTATCAGAGTAGCTGTTAATGTTTGTAGTGTGCCTATGATAGAAGAACCTAATATAGTGTTCGACTCTGCACGAGCCATTATAAGCCTGCTGCTGGCTGTGTGGACACTCTGGCATGCTGGAGGTCACATGTTTGGCAATTTTTTCTAGTGAACTTGAACAATGTTTTTTTCATTATCCTTGCGTTTTACTAAAGTTTTGAATAACACTGCGTAATCTGTCTCCTAATGATATTTACAGCAGACAGGGTATATCTCAAATGCCTTTTTCCAGGATAGCTGAACACCTGGATAGTATCAATCTTGTGATAGAAATTTATTTTTTTTAACTCTTTTGTTGCTAGCTGTTATTTGAAAAAACTGATTGTCAATATCAGGAGAGTTAGACCAAACACATAAACAGCCATGAGAGTTTCCAAGAACTGTTTTCATAAGTAATGTATGCACTATACAGAGAAGCAAATCAGATTGTTTCAGGATTTCAAGTTACTAATCTCATTGTCAAATAGTCTACTCAATTTTTGACTTATTATTTCAATTTCAAAATTCCGAATTAGATCGGACTAATAGCTTCCATATTGAAGGTAGTTTCACAGTATAAATAAAGTAGGGATTTTCCCACAAAAAGAACACAGTAAAAATTTGAACAATGTCCATCAGGCATGCTGGAAATGGGAAGATGCAGTCCCTTTCTGAATGCAGGAGCTGTGCAGCCATGTGCCTGTTTCACACAGGCTCATGCCAAACTGGTCGGTGTTCGTGACATCAGAAGAGTCACAATGTCAGTAATATGAGCCTAAAATTGTAGTGTCCAGTTGTCGGAGTTCTGAGAGTGAACGGAGCATCTTTTCTATTGTTGAGTTAAAACTTCACTTTTTTTGAAATACTAGATCAAGATGTAATAAGAGACTATGATCTGCGATACCTGCCTCCTGCAAACATATTTGGGAAGAATGTGCTGGAGACAACTGGCTTTAATGTGCTCTAAAAAAGTTACGCATCCAGGATTTCATTCATATTCATTCATATTATATATAGGAAAAAACCCCTGTATTTAGAAAAAGATTTTTAAAAGGTACTGTCTAATTCAGTACTTTCCCAGGCTTTGATGAGATCTAGTTTATTAATTTTAATATGAACAAATGTTACAAGAGGATAAATAAAGCACAAATAAAAATAATTCCTTTTAAACAATTTTTTTAGCTGTTTGTCAGTTTTACAGTTGCTGCTTATCCCAGAAGTGGTTTCAGTTCAGTGCAAAGATTTACAATAATGAATAAGATGTACTGTATGTTGGAATATAAGTTACTGTACAAATTGAGGCTACTGTAACAGCTGTCACTACAGCAGTAGACAAAGGGTCATCTATCACACTCATCTGTGGTATCAGTGATATGAATTGAGATCTTCTTTCCAACTTGGAAGAGAGATTTTGGTCCTGGACCTCCCACATTTGAAGACATCATCTCTGCCTCTGAATTGAAAAGCAACTTTCAGAAATACAAAAGGTTCTCCTGGTGAAGTTCTTAGACTTCTCTGAAGTTAGATAAGTATTACTTGCGCCAGGAGGAGCGTGGTGATGACTGTAGTTGTTGTGGTGATGCAGACACTCAGCTGGCAGATGTACACTGAAATATCTTTCCAAAATATCTTTCCAAACTGGGCAGTGGAAAAGTTTGCACTGAAATCTTGGAGACCCTTGTATCCGAGTGGGGAACTATCTTCCTTTTACAGTAAAGCCTGATCTGACTTAAACTGACTAACACTGAGAAAAGGTTCATATCTGCGAATGTGTAGTCAGGTACTAGGTTAGGAGCGTGGCCTCTTGAGGAAGATGAAGCCCAGAAATGCCTTTCTTTGCATTTCCTAATTTAGCTCCTTGTCAATGAGGGCAGTCCAATGTTGTGTGCCTAACACTCACTCTTCCCAGCTCTTGACTCAGTCCTGAAGACTTACTTAACTGGCAGATACTGTGATGCAAATCCTAATTGATAACTGAATCTCACTAACAGGTTTTGAAACATCTTTCAACAAAAATTTTACAGAAAATCATTGGTGTTTTTTGATCAGCTCCAGTACTAAGCTCAGCAGAATTTTCCGCATGATCTGCCCATTTATCCAGATCTTCATGGCGCACGTGATTGACAAATTTCAAAGACAAAGTGTAGTGAATGCCAGTAGTTTTCAATTTTGAACGCATGTATCTTACCATCAGCTTCAGTGGAATTTCAAAATAGGATCATAGGATCATAGGACAATTCAGGCTGGAAGGCTTAAAGTTAACTGCAAGCTTAAATTCTTTGTTGACTATAAGCCTTTAATATGTACATGTTGGGGTCTAAATAGTCTTTGGCGATACTGAGTGCCTCACAAACTTTTATTAAAAATCTTAGCTTCCTGTATGAGCACCATGTTACAGGGCAGGAAAGCAAGGTCTGGAGAATTTATGAGAGGAGCTCAGATAACACAGGAAACCATAACTAGAACTTAGCTCTTGACATTTAATGATATTGACTCTGCTTTTGTCACGGTAATATCCACATTAGTGGTAATAAATGCAAACAAGGATTTACTGATCACCAAACAAAAAGCCATTGCTTTTTACTTTTTTGATTATGTACTGCCATTAAGACTATTTATTTTTAGGATGGCTTAAAGAATCACAAATAAAGGAATATTTTAAAGGTTACTTGCTTTTAATCTCTTGTGAACCTGTATGTCTTTTTAATGGGTATGTGTATAATTTTAATCAAACAAGTTCAAATTAAATTCAAACAAATAAGAACATTCTAGCCCTTGGAAGTATGGGGAGATCTTTTAGCTAGACATAATGTGATCCTCTCTGCAGAGAGTTTGACCAACACAGCACAGCTAATGTGTACTCCAAATTGGAGTGGTGGTGTGACATTTTTCATGACACAAATAAGCATTATGTTCGTATTCTATCACAGACGAAATATGGTGCTTCCAACAGTCCTATATTTCTACTCATGGCAATAGGTTGACATTAACCAAGGGGAAAATACATCTGCCTGTAACTCCCAGGTTGTCTTATATAAATTTTAATTTGGCCTGAGTCCAGGAGTTAGTTTATGACCTCTGACGAGTTCACAGTAAGAAGAAAAGACACAAACGTCATGTGCATGTTCTTATCCACTTCCCTTCTATTATATTATTTCTCACTATTTTTGTAAGTTACCATGCTTATATTAACATTGCACAATTTATTGGCAATGTAGTTCAATTGCTTTTTTTATTCACAATTAATTGATATTGGAAACCCATCCTCTGGGGATATTCATAAATGGAAATTTTAGTTTTAATAACTAGGAAAAAATAATAGTGTACAAGTTGAACTCTTTTTTTGTGGCATATTTTGTAGGGGGGTTTCCTTTCACATCTCATCAACTGCTAGTCAAAAAATATTTTATGACATTAATAAAATGTAAGTGGAGAATATCTGATGACAGGAGTATTATTTTCCTTAATCATAAGCTAAACTTAGTGTTTTAATATCATCACCTATGGTGGGTACATTAAGACACCTCAGGCCTTTTTCATTTGCATGCCAAACATTATTTATTCTATTCCTTTTTATTATTAAAGAAAGATTCTGTTTTAATTTAATCCAAAGCAATATGTTTTTTAGATTACCTGTGAGATCTATTAATCCACAGTAGTAGAGTGTATTGGAGTTAGCTGAGAGAACTATTCTAAATCTGTGTTTTTCACCACTGAGGTGGCGACTTCTCTGGGGAGAAATTCAAGTCTTGTAATAGAAGTTCAAGAAGGATCTAGGAAAATGAAAAAAATAAATGTTTTTCTTTCTTATTAGGTCTTTTTTTTCTGGGACCTACTGAAGGCTGAGCTATTTATTGAAGAATATGCTATAAGCATTTTGGTTTCTGAGTCCCAAGTGCAGAAGAATAGCGGGCTAGCTGCTGTGTTTTTCCTGGAGTGATCAAACAGCAGACTCAGTTGGTGGGTGAGGTCTTCTCCCAGTGCTTGACTGGGACAAGTCTCTCTTGCCTGCTGGCAATCTCCTCCACTCTGCATCCCAGAGGGACACCGGGAAGCAAGGGCAGGACTGTTCAAAGGCCTGGGAATGGGCAGGAGTTTGGGGGTCTTGCAGTGTGTTGAATACTTGCAGCTGGTGCTGAGAATAGCCAGGCTGGACAGTCATCCCTGCAGCTGCTGTGCCCCAGGACTCGCATTCATTGCAGCTGGAGATGGGGCTTGTTTTTCACTCTGTGGTCTCTCCATCCACTGCCATAGATAACAATTGCAAAGCATAGCATATATAGCATAGTATATCCGTGGATGCAGCTCAGTTCCTACCTGTTTCATCTCTGCCATACAACCTAACATTTTGCAGGGTCTTTTGACTAACTACTGTGCAAATATAAGCTTCTTTGGAGATGGCCAATGCACACTGTTTCCCTGTCAATTTTCCAATTTTCTTAAGATCTCTTTGGGTACAAACTCATGCTATTTCTTCCAAAGTTGATGCTGGGCAAATATCCCCTTTGATTTCATGCATATTGTGCTACAAATATGCTGGGTTTTGGTAGGTCCCTCACAGGCTTCTCTAAATAAACAGTGCCTGGTTTTCTGGTGGAAACTTGGATGACTTGTCAGAAATTTTTCTGACTCATAAGGGCTGGATTATCTCTGATCCACAGATATGAGGTTTGTATCTATGTTGCATGCCCCTCTGCATCTGTCATGTCACTGTTAGGAAACAAACAAACAAAACCCCCTGGTGCATATATTTCCTGGAATCTTTATTCAGATAAATTAGGAAACTAATTTATGAAGTATGAGGAATTTTTATAGACCCTCTATCATTTAATACTATTGCTACAAATTTACAGAGGAGGAGTGCTCTGCCCATGGTAGTGTCCAAAAAATAAACGTATTTTATGCTGAAAATTTTTTTAATGACTTCTGGGTTATTGGATAGATAAGGATACTACCAGGATTCACAGGGGAGGTCAAAGGCTACTGTAGCCTGTGGCCAAGCACTCAGAGTAAAAGGTTTCTTGCTTTTTGACATTCACAAGCTATAGGCAAACAAGGACAGAAGTACTCATTTAAGCACTGGTAGTGGCATGCTCAACAATGGAAGGGGAAAAAAGCAATCAATGAAATTAAAATAGATTAAACAGACATGGAATATATTAGTCATGGAAAAATCCCAGCTTCCAGCACTTAAGGAGACAATTTCTGGAAGGCTATTTTCGTGATATGATTGACTTTAAAATGGAATCCACAATGCTTTGAGAATTTTCTGGAGGCGAGACCAGCAGATGCATTCAAACGGTTATAGATCAGTGTTGGGAATAGTGGCAGTTTCAAAAAAGTGCTTCCACAATTCTCTTAAGCGACTCGCAACTTGGGACCTACTGTGGTGACATTCCCTTCTGCAGGCTGATAGAAAAGACAACACCTTGTTCTCTTTTGAACCTGGCATGGGAAAGTGCAGAGAGGTTTAGCAAGGTGTAAAGGAAGAAAGCATATCAGACCTGACAAAAGATTAGAAGAGTGGTGAGAAATCCCAAACGGCAAGTACAGCTGGTCAAGACAAGCACAGATCTAGCCCCAAAACTAAGAGGACCTCAGCCCATATGCTAGCCTGGGTTAGCATGCCACATGCTTCTGTATCAGGAAAAGTGATGCCAGCTTGATGACTGTGCAGCTTCCCCTCTCCCCGTCATATAGTCAGGATTGCATCTGCTGCTACCCGAGCTTGTGAGTCAGGTTGCTGAATGATGCTGGAGGCTTCCTTTCCTTCCAAGTCTGCTCTTCCATCTGTCACAACATCTGTTTACTTGGAATTTGGGGGAACAGTGAAAGATTTGATCCTAATTAATTAAGTAAAACTTTTCTGCTGGAAAATGTTTTTCTCTATTATGGCTACAAGTGGATTAAAATAATAATATTGCTGTGTGCATGAACAGCCTGACTTTTCACTGATTACAGAGTTTCATGCTCATCAGAGCTCTGAGGAATTTTATAACCTGTTGTATGTGTGGTGCTTTATAAACAGAGTTTGTCTTCAGTGTTTACATGATGCAAGGAAACAGATGTATTGTGTAAACAGTTTTAACACTTTTGAAGGCAGCAAAATACTTTGAACAACACAATGAAAAAATCAGACATTACAAGTCTAAGCCACTGGACTAAATTAATATCATACTGTTCTCTATGTGAAAAATAAGAGGCCTGATTCTAAAGTAACTTATTTCAGTATTTCACCAGTGGTACTCTCTGGACCCTAACATAGTTGTATGAGATTTAAACCTGAGAAAAATATGCTCAAAGCTGAATGATATTTTTACTTGCGTGACAAGAAAGACTGGGGGAGACAAAACCCTTTCTGAAGCTGATACATTTTTCAGGCATCTTAGGACAAGCAGCAAAATTTAAAAGCAGAAATGTTTATTATAATGTTTCCAATCTTAAGTTGCAGGGTTCTACCAAAAGGCTTTGAAACTGTCAACATGGCCCCTTATAAGTTTATTGCTTGCCTATGAACTGGCATGTGGTTTAGATTTGTTAGAGGAAGTTTTCTAATGTACACTTTCAGTGTTTCTCTACTGTAAACAACTCTTAAATACAGAAAGTTGTACTGTGAGCCAAGCTGGACTTTTACTGGTCACCAGGGTCAGCTGCAGAACCAAGTCTGACCTACAATCTCTGACTCCAATTAGTCACAGAACTAATTTATTTTTCATTTTCCAGGCCATTTGTCTTCTTGGAAACCACAGTGACTTATATGATTCCAAGAGTTGCACTTGGAAAAAATTATTGTAGTGTGTTCGTCTGTATTTAGTTTTAACATGTGTTCATACCAGTGATTTATATAATACAAAAGGTGCTAGTTTATTTGAATTAGACGACTTGGTGGCTCTGTTAGTGTTTGTGTCTGGAATATGTTCTTTTCAGAATGAATGTAGCTTGATCTTGATCTTTTTATGGTTTCCTAAGCATAGGTACTGTTCTCCAGTATAGAGAGTATATGTGAGGTTGTCATGTTTTAGTTATTTGGTCAAATTCTCTATTGCTTTGTACTATGAATAGCACTGCGGTAATTTTTTTAAAATGTGCAAATTCTATGAATTTGCACTAAAGTTAAATGTAGCTGTTTGTTCAGTGAAAAAGAAGGTTTCTTTGAGCCTATTGGAGTTACAATAGCCGCCTGATTTCCAGAATTTAGCAAATCATAGGCTGTGGTATACCAGCACTATTTTTTCACCACTGAAGAAGAATTACATTTCCTTTGTGGTACAGTACTATGTACACAGAATTACCATGAACAATAACTAGAATTATGCATATTGTTCATGAAAAAGTAGGGTTAATAATCATCTTTAAATCTCTTTCTCACTCTCACTCTTTATATTGTAGATAATGTAGATAATATATATATATACACTCATGAAAGGCAAAAAATCAAAGTTAGTAGTGGAAGTTTAGACAATGATAACTAAGAAGAATAAAATCTGCAGAAGGAGATAATTGCTAGCGTATGCTCGGTAGCACTTCAAATTTCAGGATGCCCCCAGGTACCTGGCAACTTGCATCCATACTGTTTCTTGTCAGCAGCACGCACTCAGCCTGGGACCCAAGCAGCTGTATTTCCCTCCTGTGCTGGATTCCATCGGAAGAAAACCTGGGCACGCAGGTCAGGAGGGACCCAGGAGCATGTGCCTGCAGGGGCTTTTCCCCTGTGTTGCAGTCTGGGCATAGCCTCACTCTTCCAGCTAGCACAGCTGAGCCACTACCACCTGGTCTTATGCAGAAACAAAGGGTTAAGCATTCCCTAATCATGCCTCTCTGTGAAAACCCACTCTACCTGAGTCAGTCCTACAGCTGATAAGGCATCCTGGCCTTTATGAAGGTCAAATCTGCAAGTGCACAATTTCTCCCTTTCTGATTACAAATCCATTGCTCTGCTTATGAAAGCACACGCTCTAGGACATTGTATTTTTTGTAAAACTATGAACAAACTATTATTTGATAAAATACCTTCCTGAATGATAGAAAAGTACTTCTATTCGTGTCAAGCAATTTTAGTTTCTGTGTTTTCCAGTGTAATTGTAGAACCCAATTTCCAGGGAGACAGACAAAGGAAGAATTTCGAAGTTGATTTCTAAAAGCATCCCAATTTCTCTGTTTGAAGATGCTGTGGGATTTTTTGGAAGCCATGTGGAATGTACTTTTTACAGTTTTCCAGTGAAACGTCCAGTACGGGCATTCTCAGAGCCCTTACATTCTGTCTAGATTAGCAGCCAAACCTTCTCCCACGTTGTTATTTTAAGCTTACTAGAGCTTCATCTGGTAGGTGCAGATGACATTTTGCATCACATCACTTAAAGTGACTTTAGCAATCATTATATGAAAAACATACACAATTGCTTATGTTTCACCGAGAAAAAAAGAAGAAAAAAATGTTTGTATGCAGTAGCAAGTCAGTGGCAAGATGAGACTTGGTTGTTTTCAGATGAGTAGTGGAAACAAGCTAATTATAAGTTGTAAGTGGAAAAATAGTGTATATGATTTAATGCTTTAGATGTTCTGTAAAAAGCAGAGTCTCAGAATCTCACTGGTCATCTAGCTTCTTTAAAGGGGCCCTTGAGAGACTGTTTTCCATAGCATAGGCACTGTGGTAGTCTGCTTTAAAGACGACTTTGAGGATCCTTTTGCACGTCCTGGTGCAAGAGGCTGGTATGGAGCTTGGAGCAAGGAGCCGCTGTGGTATGACTGCATGGTGTATGGTCACGCAGGGTGACTCTGTGGCCTACAGGGAAATCAGGGTGGCTGATACACCTGGCCTGAGCTGTGATTAAAAGCTAATTTCTGACAGGTCTTGAGTCATTATAGTGGGTGTGGGGGAGTTTGCTCAGCTCATTTCCCTCCTTGCAAGCTGTGCTATAGGCCTACCTGTGCAACGTGTGGGTGTGTGACACATCTACGTCCATCCATTGAGAATACATCTCAGACAGCTAGAGTTAAAAAAACCAAACTAATGTCCACCAAGCTAACATTTCAAGCCTACTGGAAGTCTAAGTAAACAGGAAAATGTATGAGTGGGTGCTGCAGAAAACAAAACAGTATAGAGGATTTTCAGAGGTAATGATAAGAAAAAAATAATGAGACATTTTGTTAGTTTCATTGACTTGAAGAGAGAATTTGGGAACAAAAAGGTTACGGATGGTTCAGAATGTTTAAAATTCCAGATTAATTATCCTAGAAAACTGGTACTTTATGCAAAAATCAGAAAATAAAATGGAACCATGAAATGTTGTATTGGTTGCCTTTTCAGAATAGAACCACATTTAACCATTGCACGAAGGGCTTAAAGACTTCAGATGAAAAGTTCTGTAAATTCTTTTTTTCTGTAATACAGCACAGAAATTTCTGGAACAGAACTTCTGGATAATAAGAAAAAGATAATTATCAATACTTTTTCCTGAAGTATACCCCCTAAAAAAACTAAATAAACATTTTGCTTTTTCTATCTTTAGATCTGCTTTTGTGGAAGAGAGAATCAAATCATCACATTCCTCATTTCTAATGCCTTTGACTAGTCCCTTCCATCCGTAAGTGCCTGTATCCGCAAGTTGAGCTTCAGTGTCCAAGGTATGGAGCCTGCTTTCTTTGCCTGAATTTCTACTCAGAACTGTTCCCCCTGCCATTCTTGCTATCACTATTAGCATGCTTGGTGAGGTCAGTGGAGTATGAGATGTAGAGAGACGAAATCTCTGGCTGATTCCTAAAGATGCTGACCACCTGTTCTGCCATGAATATGAAAGGAAATGTAGGGATTCATCATGTTTCAGATAATGAGGGCTCACTCATTTTATGCTATTTGCCAGATTACTGATTTATTTCCAGTTGTTTCCCACACAGTTATGGTCAGTCAATCAATGGTAATAGAAGAGAAAAATAGTAAAGAGAAAACAGAATAAGCAATAAAGGGACCATAAAGAAAAGGGTAAATCAAACGACAGAACAGGAAAAAAAGAAAAAAAAAACAAAAAACCACAGGAGAGAAGAAAAAACAATCCAGAGAAAAAGAAGGAAAGAAGCAGAAGCTCAGAGGGGAGGTTTTCAGAACAAGCAATATGTGGAGGAGAGAGAACCATTATATATAGAATTTGGAAATCCATACTAGGGAAACATACAGCTTTGGCTAAACAGCAAGAGAGCCTGAGGCCTGACTCAGTGTTGGATTCATATACCTCCCATATTGCTCAAAACTCAGACCCTGAATTTACTAGCTCAATCTGTATTTAATATTTGAGTTATCGAGACTGCAACAATGAATTCTCTTATTCTCAAACCAGACACAGAGCTGTGGCACAGCTCTGTTCCCACTTAGTAAGGGAGTGCAGTCATGGGCCTAGTTTCAGTCCACATAGAGATGAGATCAAGTCACTAAGTTTGGAATGATATTTTAGCTCATCTGTTCCTCAGTTCTGGATCATTTATATCCAGGGTCTTAGTCTGTGTTCTGTCATCTTTTGTATGTCCATTGCCCCTCTAATTATTGATATTAAGACTAGGGATTGGGCTGGGTTGCATTTGGGTTGGTTTGCATCCATACTCACTTCCATTGTTGGCAAATCCTTAATCATTCCTCTCCCAGAACAGATGGAAATAGTTGTTTACTACAGTCTTATGACAGGAATGTTACAGAAAATAAATTAATGTTATTTTAGAGAGACAGCATCACAAAAGCTTGTGCCAGTAGGAAGGGGACTAGACACCATTAAATGAAAAACCTTCACATTGCTTCCACATAATGGCATTATATTAAAAATCCATAGGGGAGTGGACTGCTTGTAATAGGCTTTTTCCTCCTTGAAAAAAACATATATTTTTCCAAAGTTTCCATTCACATCTTCAGTTTTTCCCAAAGCATCCTTTATGGTTGACTTTCTCATTCTTATATAACAAAATGAGGATCTCAGGTTGAAGGAGGCTTCAAAACTTTCTTTAAAACTTATTTTTCAATAGTTTCTTGGACTGATCATCGGCCATGTATCGGTAGCATTGCTAAGTGCTGCTGCTCATTCTATGGTGCAGAAAGGGCTGTGGGTAAAGTTGACATTTTAAAGCAGTGCACTTACAACTGAAGGAAGCCGCTTAGTCCTTCTCTGCAATGTACATTTGTCCTCTCACTTGCTGGAGCAGTTCGGGACAGCAGACCTAAGACACTACTCCAGTAGATTATATTTGGGCCATAGGGAATTTTGTAGGAGAAAGATTCCTTAAAGAAATATATAATTGGGTTTTTGTCAAATTGTATTTCTTACTTTGAGGGTAAATCACAAGTTACTCTGTTTTCTGTTAACTCACAAGGCTGTTCTCCTTTGCAGAGCAAAGACTGCTTTCTTTGCATTTGCCATTAGCCTCTGAAATAAAGCAATTCCAGTTACTTACTACTGTTGCTGCTGGCAAGAAAACTACTTTTACAAGCCATACAAGTAAATACAATAGTAAAGTCTTCCCGAGGCCTGTTATTCAACACACCTTTACCTCATTTAACACTGGGGAAATGCCAATTGGGACCACCAATTCTTGGAAATGGAAAGGACCAGCACAAATTGGAAAATGGTTGAAAGTTGAATCATGGTGTGGAATATCCATTTCCAGTTCCTGAGGGCTACACTTGCAGCAACCAGCACAGGATACTGGGCCATGAAAAGTTCTGAGCCTGTCTATGGCCCTGATTCAGGAAAACATCTGTATTCAGAAATGGTGCTTAAACTTAGTCTAATATTTAGCATGTGTTTTAAAGTCTTTTGGCTTCAGTGGCTTTTAAACACACTTGTAAGATCTCTCACGAGCTAAGGCTTAAGCCAATAGACACCTTCGTTCTCTGAAGGGTTTTACGAAGGTTACGTGACCCTCAGCCAACCTTTCTCAGGTGATTATTTTAAATTACTTTGTTGTATTGACACTTCTGCCTTTGTCTTACTGACCCTTACTGACACATAGAAGGTTACTACTGTGCATTCAGTTATATAGATATAAAAGTGTTACAGTTGATTTATTCCTTCTAAGAAGGCAAATAAGCTTACTGACAACAGGATCCCTATTAGTGGGATATCAATGCAACTTTCTGTTAAAATAATCACATTAATCTGAAAAGCTATCTGAAGACAAAATGTTTGTGTAGGCCCAGCAAGGCCTTGGTTTCAAGCAGAAATTATGATGTCACTTAATTGGATTCATAGACTTTTCACCCCTGCTGGGAGTTTAATAGAAAGCACCCTCCTCTGGTTTAGCTTTCTGGTATTTTTAATAGGTTCCAGCTCTAGAATAATTAGCAACTCTCATATTACTTAATATGTTATCAGGATATGAAGCTACTGACAATTCTGACAATTTATATTAGTGAGTCTATCATTCAGGTATTTAAATTTGGTCTGTTGGATGTAATATACGGATAAAATAAAGTATTGTGCACGAAGAAATCAGTGGATTAATATGCCAACACATTTAATAACCAAGGCTATTAGGAAGGTCTTTATTGTTTACATGAAGAAATTTGAGGAATATAAGAGAGATGCTCATTCCTGTGCAAAAATCAGCCACTGTCTCACAAAGTCATATAGGATTTGTCTTATTCAGAAAAGCTGCATAAACTGTTGGAAGAGATGATGACAGTATTTAAAGCCATTTTCATAGCACTGTATACAAACAGGCTTTGCTCGGTTTTTGATTTTTATTGTAAACATAAATTTCTTCTGAGATTGCTATGTTCACCTCTATTGTCCCTTCTGGCTGAAAGATTTGTGAAACTCAAAATCTATGATTTCTGTAAGTATTTCTTGGTCTATCTAGATGAGGATTATATAGAAAAGAGTAGCACAGCAAGACATTCTTGTGTTTTGGAGAGCCCTCCTGGACTTCAACAAAAAACAGAAGGTCCATGCGGCTCTTTTCTAGAGAAACTGAGTGAGAAAAAGCACTCAGCAAGGTCTGAAAAATTCTGGACATTCATACAAGGAATGAGAACTTCAGAGTTACACCTGCTAAAGCTAACACATTTTTAAAGGAATTGATATCGTTTTTTGATGCATAAGCCATTGTCGATGATTAGGACTCAAGATGACAGCCAGCATGACAGATAATTATCCAACACCTGCCTATGGTGAAATTCTTACACCTTTCTCTGAAACATCTGGTATTTACAACAATTACAGATAAGGTATTGACCTCTAGGTCTGAGCGTCAGAACAACTGAATGGCAAATGCTGGGATTGCTTTGAGATAGTTTATAATGATTATGCTTTTGAAAAGTAATTCCCATACTGGGAAGTGTAAATGTATAGGTAAAGAAAAGAGTGTGTTACTTGGCTACTATTCTGTTGATTTTTGAGGCTTGACCTAATATCCCTCAAGATTAGTGGGTATTGGGTCTTTGTCTTGGATTAACTGAGGTAATGCCATAAAGAGTATTTTTTGGCATGGAATCATCTCACATACCATTCTCCAAAGCTTGGTTTTGATTATAAGAGAAAATACATGTATTTGTAAGCTAGTGGAGTTTCCTTTTCCATTTTCTTCTTGGCATAATTATACATTTTTATGTGTGCATGTGACTAAAATATTTGTATCCTTGACTTTTATATGACAAGCAATTAGAAGTACTGAAAAGACAATAAAACAAATATGTAAAAAAACCCTGCCACTGAAGTCACTAAATCATACTGAATTCCTAATTGAGACTTTTAAAAAATGGAGTCATTTAAACATACAATCATTTATCTGAAAGGGAATATGGTCTCCATGTGTCTGATAACACTAGTGGGATCATTCTGAGAGGAAAGGAACCTTTATAAATATCACCCTGGATTCTCACTGATGTTTTTTTATGTTTCCCACACTAAAGGGACTGTAATGTTTGGGGGAAATACCATCTATCTAGAGACCTCCAAGCACTGGTGAAGGGGTGCTAAAACTATAGCTGGATGGAAGTCTTAGGGACACAGATCGCAGTTAGTATAATTTTTCAGGTCAGAGTTTCTTTATGCCAGTGGAGAAGGCTTGAGAACATATATGTTTTGTGTGTCATGTCTGAAGGATGCACTGCAGATTTTGCTTATCTATCCTTGCATCAGCTCCAAAATCTTCTTTTGTCCATGAATAAAAGAGTCTTTTGTCCAAGAATAAAAGGCAGCAGGAGACAGTGAGGTATTTTATTATTCTCCCAGCACCTTGGGTCTTGCCCTGTATTTCCAAGGGAACAATTCATGTGGAACAAACATGTGCAAAGAACACAAGATCTACATAAAAGGGCACCAAGCATCCTGTTTGTGAATAGTTGTCATGTAGTTGCAGCCAGCTGCCAGCATGTAATGATGATTTATATTTTGGCTGCCATTTGCTTGGCTTATTTGTGATTGGCTCTTAATCCTGCCTAGATGGAATGATTGGGCTGCTTTCAAAAGACATGGCACTGGAAATGGAGCAGTTGTTAATACTTTTCCTAATCTGTGCAGCAGCTGAAGAGCTCTAATCAATGTGATTGTAATACTGACGAACAAAACTCACAGATAGCATAGGCGGACAGGAGATATCAACTACAAGGTGCATATCTGGGGTCAGGGAGCAGCAGCCACACCGGATAGTCATACTAATTTCTCTGTTGTGGCTACAGCAGCTTTGATCAAGAGAGAATTTGAGAAAGATGCTTTACCTTGCCAAAGTGGATAATAAAGAGTACAGAGAAGAAGGAAAATTCTGGTGAAGAGGATGTGTCATTGGTAATCTAGGCTGGGGAACAATGAAATTTTGACTGTTTGCATGAGGCGTCTGCTTAAATGGCCAAAAATAGTTACATGTAATTACCAAGTTTTCAGCTGAATAATTTGGCAGGGCTGTGAAACATATGCAGAGGCTTTCCATGGCCTTATGTGGTCTTTGTGTTTGTGAAGGGCGAGAAGCGCTTAAACTGAAACAGTCCTGATGTATGGGTTCTCTGCTGGACCAGTGTTTTCAACTTAGTTTCCAAAGGTCAATTACTTTTGACTTGGGAAATTTTGCTAATTAATTCCTAGCCAACATGGCTTCGCAGCTTGCAAAAGCAAGCAAACAAAACAGGGACAACAAAAGCCTTCCTAAGGGCCATGTTACAAATTAAAAATAACCCAGCACTTCTCGATGTCTTGTAAAGTTCAAGTGCTTGTTTCTGTGAGGAAAAGGCCTTGGTAGGACACACTCTATCCATACAGCAAAACGACAGAGTATGTCTACTGCTGAACTCTCTGTGACCTACACATTAAGTACCTGGAATACAGTACCAGGCAAACCAACCTAAAAATAACATCTACAGTATGTATAATACATTTTAATTGTGATTTGGAAATGTATAGAGAAAAAGGACCTGTGCTCCTTTTTACTTTTTTTTTTAACATGGATAATATAAGAAGAATTCTTCAGAGTTGAAAATTAAGATTTTAAAGGCTTCAAGATGGCTCACTAGGTTTTTCTTCCTGGCAGTGAGCCAAACAACATGAGTGGTTCTGTGTTTTAAGTGTATATGATCTCCACTTCCTTAATTTTTTAAATTCCCCCCCTTTCCCATCATTTTTAAATAAAACATGCAAAATTTTCCTCTTCTCTTCTGTCCCCAATATAATTATTAAAAAAGCATAGGTCCAAATATCCCAGCTCAGTTTCCTATCAAATTGGAATGGAAGTTATACAAACAAAAAAATCAACATAGCATCATTACTTTTAGAGCAGTTCCAACACTGAATATAGCAAAATTGCAGAATTTTGTGTGTGTATGTTGGTGCCTTTTGTGAACAATTTTAATGGTTAGAAGTGTCTGCTTTATATGTAATTTAGAAGTCCTTTGATTTTTTTTTCTGTAAGCCATCAATTGACCATAACTTCCAAGACACCTTTTCTTGGGCGAGGGCTCTGAGTCTCTTTCTGTGTTAGGCAAAACATGGAAAGATCCGCTCCAGTTTGGAATTTAGAAAAAATTCCATAAATAAATTGATTCACATAAAGCTTTATACATAGGGATTACTGTAAGACCATTTAAAGCTATCATTTCTTAATGCCCAAGTAAGATTTCTAATTAACTCCTCACAGAAGACTGTTTATGATTTTCTCTGTTCAGAATATGTGAGGATTCTAATGATCTGGGGAGGATTTTTCTTCCAGTTGCAAGTGAAACTATTTCTTTGAGGAGCTGAACAAATTTGTCCCATTTGCAGGGATTCTGAAGTCAGCTACTTTCACTGGCATCCACTTAACTACAAGTATTTTTTAAAGGAAAAAGTAGAAAAAATATGCAAGCAATACTGTACTTTGGAAATGGCTTACATGAAGCAATCAAGATTTGTCACTCAAGATTCTCTCCTGAGTGCATTCTTGCTTTGTGCAAGAACAGTGAAGCACTGTGAGAAGCTGAGATAGACACCATTATATTTATTTAGCAGGGTAATTCAGTTGTGATAATTCATTCAAAGTTCAACAATAAGCCAGAGCAAGAATAAGATACTTGTGTTAATAAGCTTATAATTAAATATGTAAAAACAAAATACTGTTCATAGCACAGGTGGAACAATAGCAAGTAAGGTAAGTTTGATTTTTTTCAAAAAAATTTCATAAAAATCTTGGTTTAAAAATATGTTTGGTATTGTGCTCAATATTTCCAATCTCAAAGAAAGTCACTATGGAAAAATTATAATGTTGATTTTTAGCTCTCATACCCTTTTCCAGCTGAAACAGATAAGGAAAAACAGAACAAAGATTTTTCTACTTTCTCTTTCCTTAGCTTTCTTCTTCTCCCCCACAGAATTCTTAAAAAATATAGGATGAAATATCCTGGATCAGTTTCTTATAAGTTAAATCAAAAAGTTGTACAACAACTTTAATATAGCATCGTTTTTCTGTTTAATTCCTAGGCTGTATCAGATATAATTCCTAGGCTGTATCAGATAACACATAATTTGAAAACTCAGATCACATTTTCTCAAGGTAAAATTGATTTCATGCCTTTTTCTTTTTCATTGGAAATAAAAAGAAAAATTTAGATGAAACAAACATTTAATTAATACTTTAAAAATCTGAAAAATGTTGTGCAACACGGTACAACACCTCTTCATAATCTTCAACTTTTTTAACATCTGGAAGTAAAGACAGTGGAACAGAAGGTACTGTTTGGAGGAAACAATATTCTATTGAAGTCAGTGGCAGAACTCATGATGACTTCAATGATATTGGAGCTAAAGTATAATTTTTTTTGTTTTTTAGACAGATTGAGAGGAAAAATCATTACAGATCATACAGCATATTTTTTAGCAAGCTGAAGATATATACATGCATTTTCAAGCTTTTAAAAAAGTGAAAACTTTAGAAAGGAAAAAATTTCTTAATGCATCATTAATGCAGATTATAAAATCAATGTGTGAATTGAAATATTTCATCTATTTTGGACTTTTTTTTGGTGGAGGATGGTGGTTAACCAAAATAACCCAGGAAAATCAATATATAGTCATTGAATATTTTCATCCACTCAGTCCATAGATTGATTTTTTCTTTTTTTTCTTTTTTCTTTTTTTTTTTTTTGGTTAACAGACATTTCCAGGCTTCTCTTTCCTAGAACTCCATGTTCAAAACGTGTTTTTTCTTTCATTTTTGTTGTTGCTTTGATTTCTGGACAAAGAGTTGTTTGAATTTCCTGGTGGCTTGGTGGTAGGATGTTCCCGGGTTTTATAAGGCTGGTTTGTTTTCTTGGGACATAACAAGCCCTTTCAGACTTGCAGTCATGAACAGCATGAATGGCCAAAAGGCAATTAATTACCTCAAGATGAGAAGGTCTTTTTCACTAGCATTTAAAAATTTAGCAAACAGAGCTAATTAACTTTCATCTTGCTGTCAAACCACTTGAACCTAGGCACTAATTTAGGCTCTTAAACTAAATAATTGTTCTTGCTGATTGCTTCTGACTAGCATATAAGAGAAGTAAATCTGTCCTGGCAGTAATTGCTCATATGATCACTAGATTCTGAGTCATTCCCTTGTATTCAGTAGATACTTAATCTTGATGTAGTCCTGGGGAAGCTAGGAGCTACTAAAGGCTGGCATGGCTCAAAGCAAGAAAGTGTGATAGAATCTGTCAATATGGCAGGATGGTCTGGAAGCATCAAACTCACATGATTTTATTTGAATAAGTTCCTTCCCCAAGCGCATCTCCTTCACTTTGGGTGAAACATCTGTAAAATATTGGGGATAGGCGATTAGGACCAAATACCGGTATGTGAGATACTTATAGCAGATCTAAAAGAATAAAATGAACTGTTTTTTATATAATAAGTCAGTCATCTTTCATTTTAAGGATGGTTATGCCCTACCAAATCTTATTCAGCTGAATGAAAGGGAGAAATTAATACAAGATAATTGGATTTTAATGTAAAAACAAAATTGTGCCAAAATGATCTGAGCTGAGAAATGAGACTACTCAAAGCTGGTCATTTTTTATACTATAATAAATATTCTTCATTACACTGCTGTAATCAGTGAGGGTCTTCACCTCATTTGCATGTGTTACTTGTACTGTACTATGCCTAAAATAAGGGCCTGATTCTGCAAGCTGGAGTGATTCCTATCGTGAAATAAGTACTGCCATCTAGTGTGTGACATTACTTCGGGAACTGAGAACCCTGGATTCCCCATTGAGCTTTACCTTTGATCTATTGTACGTCCTCGGGTAAAGGCCTTTAGCCCTCCATGCCATCATTGCTCTTCCCACACTTTACCAATATATTCAGTCCATTCCTTAGGTGTTTAAACTGCTAATGGAGTATGGGGTATAGGGGGCATGGGGATTCACCATGCCTAATAAAGTTCAAGAAGAAATGTGTGGAACCTTGCAACAATAGCAGAAGTACTAGTGACTGCAATAAGCACTGTTCATTATATTCTGTAGTGTATATTTACCAAACTGGGCAAATCCAGTCCTCTGAATAGTTCTGTTAAGTCTAATGGGAATATCTATACATGCAAGTTTGGAGGATTATGATTCAAGTCTGTAGAACCAATAAGTCTAATTGCAAAATATAAAACAAACATGCAACCAGAATCCCTTGTCTGCATTGCCTATACAGTAAGTTATTTAAAAGGTTTTCAACCGTTTGTATTAAAGATGTCTTCTAAAATGAATTTTTCTCCTTTTACTGTTTGAGTGCTTCGGATATCACTTGGAGAGTGCAGATATTTAATTAAAGCTAAGATTTCCCAGTGCCTCATGAAAGCACACTTGTCAGGCAATCTTCACTATTATTTTAATCTTCATTGTTTCACAGATTGTTTATGTTAATCATCTCCTGCCCTTTTTACTGTTCCAGGCTATTTTGTGGCAGAATTGAAAGTAGAGGAGACTGAGACAGACAGCATGAAGCATGACAGCCGCTCGAGCTCTCCTAGTCTGTGTATGATTTTGTGTGCTTCTAATTATCAATGTGTGGGAGTTTTGTCAAAAGAGCGGCTTGGTTCCTTTTGTTCTTCTGTGTCTGTTGTGGTTTATATTTTAAATGGGACACAAATGTGATTTATAGTGCGTAGCACGATGCAGTTAGGGAAAATTGGTCTTTTCCAGGCAACACAAACACGAGCAGGAGAAAGAGTGCACGTGGGCAGCATGTTCCTCTCAGTGGAGAAGGAACAATCCAGTAAAGCTCATAGAGATGGAGGAGGGTAAACAATATGTGAGAAGTTCTGTTCAAAAAAAGGAGAAACATGTCAGCAGTTTACTTCCACAGGGTCTAAAAATACATGCCATTGAAAGGCAGAGCTGTGAAAAATCAAAGACAATCAGTCTTTCAGCAGAATCACTCTGAAGTGTGAGGAGCACCATGACAGCATGGAAATTACTGTATACTCGCCAGCAAAGCATGCACCATAACATCAAGGGTTATTTTCTGGCCAGCCCAACTCTGGGTAGCACAGCTCAAAGCAATCCTGCATGAAGATGCACAAGGAGTTCAATCCTCTTGCCTTCAAATAATGTAGAAAAATTGTTTCCAGATTTGGACATCTCTCAGTAGTGCAATCACTTATTGACCCGTTAGAGGGGAGAACACAATGCTGTGACAAGGACGAAAATGTCATGGATAAACTATTTGACCTTGGAAAAGTAAAGCATAAAGAGAAATTTGCCTGTTTCTTTTAAATATATGACTACATAAACAGACTGAAAGTTCTTATGATTTATTCCCCCTATGATGAGTTTCTAATGAAGGATCAAATACACTGAAATTAAAGAATGCAGAAATATATTTGAGGGTTTGTTCTTCATATAACTGCTTTTTACTGATACATATTGTCAGAAAAACTGAAAAAAATTACAAGGAAAACCAATGGAACACACTGCTTCTTCCTTCTCCAACTAAATAGGAGATTATTTTGGACTAAGGCACAACATCTGAAGACCAAGTTTTTAGTGAAGAGGTGACCAGCCCAGGCAAGGTTTTGGAAAGGACCTTCTCTTGTGTCTGAGGATGCTATAACGTGCTGTGACTTTAAACTCCCTCAAAAAGACATAACTCCAGCTGCTTATTTTACTACTGGTAATTAGAGTAATAGACAACGTATGAACCTGAAACGAAACACAGAGATGATCTGTGAAAAGAACAAATACATGGATATGTAATCCAAAAGACAAAGATAGGAAATAAAGATTTAATTAAAAACAGCCCTTCTGAAGACAGCACTTTGTAGCAAATGCCTGAACTCGGCAAAGCTCAGTCAGTGGGTGGCAGGTTGTTCGTAGAGGCATTTTTTTTCTTTGTCCAATGAAATCTGATCTGGCAATGGGTTAAAAAATCTACAAGGTGTTTGGTTTCTTATTGGACTGCCTGGTTGGGAAGGACAAGATTAGGATATGGATACTAGGATACTAGGATACTAGAATAGGGACAAGTCTACGGATAACTCCCAGACCTGGAACGCTGCAGTTCTCAGTTGCTAAATTCTTTAGATACGGAGCTAGGAGAAAAGAGAATAAAGATAAAGGTGGTTCCAAAGGAAAATGGAACTTTGAGTATGGCAATAAAAAATAAAAAAGCAATACGAGAAGTACACATTGTCAAAAGTCTGCATTATATTTGCATATGGGAAAAGGCAGGGGAATAGTTTAGTGTATCAGCCTACATAGGAGATATTACTCAATAGAAACACAGAACAGAGGGGAAAGAGTGAAAACCTATGTGAGAAAAAGCAGAACTTTTTCAAGGCACTTCAGCGAATGGTTTTTGACCCTAAACAGAGGCCTCCTTTTTAGTACCAGAAATATTTGCAAAAAAACTCCTAGGATTTTGCTCAGCTCTTTGTTTCAAGTGTCCTCCATCTCATTCCACGAACGCACATATACACAACAAAATGCTATGCTATGACAAAGAAAAGTGAAAACACTTCTGCCTCAGGGTATGCATGCTTTACTTTACTGGATTATATTGCTTCATTCCTGATGTTTCATCCACTTACTTAAATTGCTCACAAAACATTTGATTTGTGTACATTAATGCAAAACACACTCTACTGGAAGTTTCATGCATTCTTACTCTCCCCCTTTCAGGTATTTGCTGTTTACAGCTGTGGAAAGTCCGTATTTTGGCACCTTCCAATTCTGAGGGCTAATGATATGTAGATTTTAAACTGACCGCACACATATTTTTGGTGGGCAAGAAACAGGCCTGTTATACATATATGACTTTCTAGGATCAATTTGTCTTTAAAATATACAGTCTCCTCTGTTTAAAGTGACAACCAGTGCTGCTTCTAAGCTGAAGATTTCAAAATCTATAGTGAGGGAATACTGTATTAATTTACCTTTCATTTAAAAAATCCAGTAGATTTATTAAAATTCTTTAATCTGAGTGGAAATAGGAAGATCCTCTCTGAAATACGCAAGGATTTGTGCCTTGTCTCGATCTCCTATTCACTTGCAGAATTTGATTTCTATATCACAATAGGGATCTGCAATTGTATATCTCATGTGGAGCATTTAAGTATATGTAAGTCAGTTATTTTGTGAGATCATAAATTTTGCCAACTCTGCTTTTGTTCTATTTATGTAACTTCCTCGAACTTTTAAAGTTGGAATGGAGTTAACTTGCCTTTGCAGAAATGCCACAGAGTCCGGTAGATTCACTGGGAATGAGCATAGCCCATGGTTATTATGCCTTTTCTGAATGATATGCGCTGGGTACTTAGAGGGAATCTAAGGGTGATACTCCTGGCAACTCAGTTTGTTGTAATAGCAGTATTGTCCCATTCCCAAATGATTCTTCCTCTCTCTCCTGCTGAAATCCCAGTCAAGCTGAGCTCTGAGGTAGCTCAATTCACGCCTTTTCCTTAAAGCGCACAAACACCAATGGAGCTTTATATTCTAAATCAGTGTTTTAACCTAAAACCATGCAATTTGAAAAAACACAGAACAGCAAGCTTTGAAAAGACACAGCCGTGCTGGGGGAGACGGAAGGACCTTCCCCCAGAGGCGCGGTGTGTGTGGGGGCAGGGAGGACGGCTTTCCTCCACCTTGTTCCCGCTCCACAATCCTGCAGTGGCTTCCCAGGTTGCAGCAGTCGGTGCCCAGCCTCCCCGGCACCCCTGGCAAAAGCCCCTTTGCTCCTGCTCCCAGCTTCTCCCCATGCCCCCTTGGCCTCCCCCACATCGCAGCCCTCCCTGTTTTCCTGGGGCATCTGCAGGCGCTGCCGGGGTGGGCCTGCCCGCAGCCCTGACATGGCTTCCTCCTCCTTCTGGAAGGTTCTGCGGGCCTGCAGCACTGCCGCTGCCGCCACTGCCGCCAGGTCGGGGCCACCGGGGCGCTTTCCCTTCCACTTCTCAGCTACATGCCTGGCTACACACCCCAGCCGAAAGTTGACCCCGTCCCTCACAGCCTCGCTCGGGAGCTCCTGCATCCAGCTGTCATCAGCCTCCATTTCTGGCTCATTCCAGCTGCAAGGCAGCATTGACCAGAGATTTTTATTGCGCTGCTTTCCTGCGGAAGCCATGCCTGTCCGGCTCCTCTGCGTTCAGCTGAATGTCTGTCCATCCTTGTAACTTCTGGAGCTATGCACCAAGCGTGAGCAAGTCTGGGGAGCGAGGTGGATGTCTCCAGGCTGTGGAGAGCTTCCCAGAGGTTGGGGCAGAGGCTGATGAGGCTTCTCTGTACTGGCAGCGCTGAGCTTTGCTGCCCCAAGGCTGCCAAATTCAGTTTTGCAGCGGCAGCGCCACAGCTCCCCAGGCACCTGGGGCCTGGTCTCAGGGAGCTCTGAGAAAGGGCAGGGGCTGGGAGCTGTCGCTGGGATTTTGGGGTCTCCCTGTCTCCTCACCGCTCCTCTGGCCACCCTGTTGCTCTGAGCTCTTGGGGGAGCCACAGAGGAAAAGTCAGCTCCCCACAAGCACTGAGGGGAGGCAGGAGGCTGTGTCCCGCTGTCGTCAGTCCTGTCGCAGTCTGGTGTAGGACGCCCATACCCGGAGCAGCTGATGTGGGATGGCTAACACTACCTGCACTGGAGGGCAAAGATGCCTGCTGCTGTTAGCGGGGGCCCGTACAGCCCGCAAACCAAGCTTCGCCGCCTCCACCGTTCGCAGGACTGCTTATTTTAACATTCAGGATACCTCGCCAACAAGAGAACAGAAGATTCATGGAGTCTGCATATGTAATGAAAGTTTATTTTACTGAGTCATGACGATATAGACATCAGGTGCATGCAACTTAGATCATTAACTCAATAAGGCCAAAATATCTTTCTCAAGTAGATGAAACGAATGGCCAACCCAGATGAGGATCTGCATGGAAGTGCTCATGAGGACTGACGTGGAGAGACAGCTCGGGTTTCACGGGCTCCTGGAGTAGAAAGGAGCTGCCGCTCTGCCCGACCTCTTGCACATCATAAGCCTTTCAACTTTGTCTACTTGTGACTGTATGGTACCCAATAACTTGTGGCTGACCGAAAGCATAAGTTACGCTGCGTTTGCCTCACTGATGTACATTAATAAGAGTGGCACAAAGTTTTGGCTGAATCCAGTGCATGAAACTACTGTCTACTATGTTGTGATAATTCAGACTGCAGACACACATAACTACTGCTGGTTTTACTGTTTTCCTTTGATACTAATCTTTTCTTTTTTTCGATTTTTTTTGGCACGCACCAGGAGAGTTTGTTTTGTCCTCAGTCGGCCATCTGGTGCCTATCCATTATCACCTTTTGGGCAAGTGACTGATTTCCATTGGTCCAGCGTCTGTTTAACTTGAGCTCTTTTTAGCTGAATTCCTGTAGCCTGACCTAGTTCAGGAGTGGGGAACTGAGGAGTTATTTTGAGAGCAGTAATGTAACATGGAAGGCAACGTATAGAACTAGGAGAGACCGTGCACTTACATCTATCTTTGCAACATTTAACCTATACTGGCAAGAATGAATAGTGTTTTTAATGAGTATATAAAATAATACTTTTATTATTTTATTTATTGAAGAAAGTTAGTGAGGCAACAATCTCAGAATGGTTGCGTAACAAATATAAAGCTAACATGCCTCTTTTTGGAAAAGCTCATCATGCTTTGATCCACCATTATGTTTATCTTGAAAACATATTGTTTATGTAGCAGATTATACTGCTGCCTTCTGAGGTCACTGTCCTATGGTGAAAAGTACAGTTTGCTATGAGTAGAAACATTAGGAGAAACATTGTAGGTCAGCCAGTATAAAGTGCAGGGTCAAACTATTGCACACTTTCCCTGGAATAAATGACTAGCTACAGGTCAACACATGCTTGACAATTCCTGGCAGTTAGAGAAGGTCAACATCTGTTACAGGAAAAAGAAAGTCCTAAAATTTAAATAAATGAGGTGAATCACCTTTTCTCAGGGGAGCTCAGTTTTCCCTCAGATCATTAGTGATCAGACTTAACATTGCAGAAGACTGCACAGTAGGGAGACTCTTGCACTTGCATGAAGTAAGCAAGTTGCACGAAACCTAGGTTTTAAGAGCTGTATTCCAAATAAAATTAAGCACAACATGTATAAATAAGTATATAATAGGATTTTAAGCGTTTTAGTGGGATTCAGGAAAGTGAAGGAGGGAATAATTTGTCTAATTTAGGCATCTAACTGGTAGACATCCAGTGGCTTCTTTCAGAGTCAGTGGAGTGCAAAGGCTTTTTCTAGGGAAGGTTATTTTTAGACACCCTCTCTCAGGAGGGTATGAATTTGTTATGCAAGGCATTATGGGTACTTTTTTCATTGACTGAAGAAAGAGCCTAAAGGCTGACTATCTACATCTTTATGTTTTTAAAAATTGAACATCTAAATATAGCTGAGAGGAATCTGACCCTTGGTAAAAGCCTGGAGGTGTACTTCCCTACATCTTGTGCCTCCAGAGACCCTGAAAAAGAGATCAGTAATTTGAAGAGAGTATTGTTCATTGCAAGACTATAAAAATTTTTACACAGCTGAATTTTCTGTCTCTAGACCTTTGTTGATTTCATCTGGCTTATAGTCTTTGCTGCTGGTTTCAGATAAAGTGACGCATATGAGTTTCTTTCCCCAGAAATTAAAATCAAAGTATAGTTTAGACTATTTTTATTTTTGATTGGTAAGTATAATCAATAATCATAATTGTAACATCACTGCACATTTCCCTCTGTATGCAGCATCTGAGGAGTTAAAAAATCATGAGTATCCTACTTCTGAGCAGGATAAGTTGCACTTTAGGATAGTGATTTCTGCTTTGTTAAGAGATTTATCTTCAGGTAGATTAATTTCCCGTAGAAATAAATTGGATGAAAATCCCTCAGAGCCTTTGAGGATATAGGCTGTATTGGCTGTGCAAATACAGGTATGTGATACAAAGGTTGCTCTTCCCATAAATGTAAACCAAATAAATAATTTTTTTGGAAGAATTAAGCAAAATTGAAAGGGATTACCTGAGGAGAATCTCTACATTGTATCTTAGACTAGAAGGTATAACTCAAAGCTTAAGTTAATTGTTGACACATGACATAATGAATTAGAATAGAAACCAGAGTATACAATTAATTAATCTCCTTGGCATTTCCTTATTTGTTCAGGAATTCCATTTTTGATTCCTAGTTGAGTACCTTCTTGAATAAACCATTTTTCCTGATATGATTTTCCTGATTATTTTTTTACAAGTTAGGGAGGATGGCTTGGCGTGTGGCCAACCTCCAAAACACTGCAGAAAGTCCTCTCCCCCTCACTGCTGCCATTTCTGCCTACTGGGGAAGGTTGCTTGTCTGCTCTGCCTGGTCACCTGTAGGACTTTGGTAGCCAAACTTGGATGCAGCAGGAAGTCGACCATTCTCTTCTGCCCTGCTGAAAATTTTTTGTAGATGGAGATAGAAGAATGGAAAGACCAAAAAGACCCAGGTGGCTTTTCCTGTATGCTGATGGGAATGGTGATGAGGGTGTGGAGAACTGGAGCTGCTCACCTCAAGTATGAGGGGCAAGACACGTGCAGCATCTCACCAGACTAGAAGAGCTTGTAGGAGGAGCAGACCTTAGGCTGGGAGGGGGACAATTAAAGCCAGAACTGATGAGGTGTGGTGATATTACACTAAGCACTCAGTTGCAGGATTGATGTAGAGTTTGAGACTGAATACACTGCAGAGCTAGAAAAAAGATGTGGATGTCAGCCTTCTCTAGAGAGAAGTGGGAAGGAAAAAAATATGCAATATTCATTAAGTTTGAGAGAACTGGCAAAATTAACTGTTTCACACTCAATGTGGTCAATAGAGAGTTAAAAAAAACAACCCCCCCCCCTCCCCGAAAACAGAAAACCCATGAAATATATTGTTGCATGGAGAAGGAAGTGCTTGGAAGAGGGAGGAGGCATGAATGTAGTCTAAGCATGAAATGTTAACCCCTCTGGCTTTGTCTGAAAGATACTTTTAAACAATGTCCTTTAGTATGTTGTCTGCAGAAGAGACATCCTCAGAAAGGGTGAGCTGGGTAAGAATCATCACCATGCTGGCATGTGATAGAGAAGAATATGATGCCACTAATGAAGGTGTTTATAAAAATTAGTGATCATTGACCAGTTACCTGACTGCCTATGAATAAAGTATGTGTTCTTTGCAAACAAATTAAGTTTTGAGTGGAAACTAATAATGTGCCTGTTCAGTTCACGGCTCAGGACTAGCAATGGGATGTTCATTGCTTAATATTAGCAACAGGATATGCCATACATCATATGTCATTACAATGTTCTTTCATTCAATTTTTTTGAATTTCTGGATACAGCTGTTGTGTCATCTGATGTATGGTACTGACTCTATGGCTTGTTATTCTGTTAGGGTTCTTTGTTCTGTAGGAGGATTGAGAGATTTATTTGAAGGATAAATAATTATTGTCCTCATTTGATGATTCAGAATCACAAACTATATTTTCATGATCAGTTGTGGTTACACTAATATGGTCATCTTTGTATCTGTGACTGGTGAATCTATCTGTGTAACATCTGATTGCAGATTCTTTGGGTCAGCTCTTATTGCTACTAGAGGGACATGCCACAGGTAACTACTGGAGTATCATGCTGTTATCCAGGAGTTTCTTACGAATAGTTGCATTTTTCTTCTGCTTGTATTTCTGCCTTTTTTTTTCCACCATTGACTCCATCTCTGCTTTGCTTTTTTGTGACTTACAATTCTGGAACAATAGACAAAAGTTTTTTGGGAATTAGCATTTGTTCAGGTTCAGCCATTGATTCTATAGTTCTCTTAGTGCAAAAAATTGGAGTAAAGGTCATGTCTATTTTAATCTGCCTTGCCAGTATGATTTTCTCAACTAGCCTGCTGGACTACAAGCGAAGGAGGCTCTAGTTACAGGAATGAAATAGCAGTCCTTTACAAACCTAGAAAACCCCTCAGAGGCCCATTGTACTCTATTATCTCAAGCTAGTTTTTTGCCACTAATAGACAATGTGAAAAGAAACCCTGAAGCTGCAGTAGTTCTAACAGCTATTTTCCTGGCCTGGTTTTAATGATGAGTATACATCACTCAGTTACTGCCCAGCCCTCCACAAACCCTGGTCTATGAAGTCCTGGTTTCTGTATCCTGACCTCTATCCTAGTGCCTACAACCTCCATTCCCATGAAATAAACCTGCATCACTTTCAGTGCTGTCAGGGAGATTTCACAGAGTCAGAGTTAAGATTTGCTCCATAAAATTATTATGAATGAGTGTTTGTTGAAACTCGTTATTTCTTTTACCTGTGAATATAAACTAAGACCTGTGTTAAGATGTCATAGCTCTGTTACTACCACTGGGAACATAATTCAAATTCAATAATTCAAAGTATTAGAAACAATTTGGGAATGCGGCTTCTTTGCATTGTCCTTGGTATTAGAGTCACAGTGTCTGAATTCCTGCAGGGGCAATATAGATACACGTTTTCACCTCTGTGTAAAGAGAAGTCTAAGAAGTATTCAAAAATGATACATCCCCATAAATTGCATCAATTACGAAGGCTCAGTTGTGACGCATGTTGCCAGAACATTTTGTTTAGGAGTCAGTTCCCTGACTACTCCCGAGAAGTTGAACTGTGGAAATACACCCCCCCACACCCACTGAGTACCTTGTTCATATTAATGAAGTCCATTGTTCGGGAACCAAAGAGCTATGCAAATGGTTTTGAGGCACACCCTGTTCTTTAGGAACCAACAGACCTTCTGCAAGCCTTGGCAGGATGTCAGGTAATTTTGTGTCTCCCCATCACTTCCTGCACCACAAGATAGAAATGTGGTCAAATGTTTGTTTTTTTAATTTTCAGCCTCCAGTTCTTTCTCATAGTATTGGAGTCATTTTTATTAGAGTGAAGTTAGGCTCCACTCCAGGAAATGATAGCTATTTTGCCCACAAGAAACTTTCAGATGACATGCTTATTTAAAACAGTTTTGTCTGTATTCCAAAATGCTTGATTCTCTAGAACAACTGAACTTAGTGAATGAAAACATGACTTTTCCCTCTTTTTATGTCTACTTCTTCAATTACTTTGAGATTTTGTTCTTAAGAATATGGAAGTTGCTTTATTTTATATCCTTTCCCTAAAAGTCATTGGGCTGGATTTCATCAGGAAGCTGTGCAATAAGACAGTTCAGCTTTGTGAATCAGGAGTAATTCTGCTGGAGCCAATGATTTGACCTTGAGTTTGTTCATTTCTAGAGAAGGAGAAATAGATCAGACTTAATATTGACTAGAGAAGACATTCTAACAAACAGATTTAAAGTAGACACAGCACTTGCTGTAAACAAGGGAAATGGCAACTCAAAGTCAAAGACGTTTCATCCCTGTAATGCAGAATCTCTCTAAGTTAGTGAAGATGCAGTTCCTATCTTATAACTACTGGTTTTGCAATACTAGATCAGCCAATAGTCTGACACTATTTTATATCCATGGAGAAAGAAAAAACTTCTTCAGGAGAAGCCACAGGAAGCCTCAGAAAAGATAACAGGAATTCAAGGTGGAACACTTGTAAAGTTGGCATGTTACTATCCGTTCCCAACCTTAAAGTTTGCTTGTGTCTTTAGTAATTCCCGTCATCATAAAAGTATCTGTCTGTTATTTGAACCATGCCAAGCCTTTTTCTACAGAGGAATCTATAGCAGCTGCTGCCAGAGGCTGAACTTTGGCAGCCTGAAGGATTCACACACGGTTACATATTTAGTGTAATGTTCAGGAATCACCCATTTAGTTATAATACCTATTATAACTAGCTGTCCACTGGAAATGTTGCACATTAGTCAAGAATGTCTAATATTTAGAAAAGAGATGAGAGCTGCAGATCAATATGACTTTATTTGCTTGGTCACAGATAGTGCCAATATCATAAGTTCAGAAAAAAATCTAGCAGATCCAATCTCTGGTTCTGATTCAACTCTTATTTGCAGCTGGAGGTATGTCTGCACGTGATGATGCAGTGCTGTGCAGAGATACCTAAGATAGCTTGAGCAGAGAGCTATGTCTTAACATAGGGAATTAATAAAAGCAGTAAACTTTGCTACTATACCTGGCTGGCTATGTAACTGTCACTAGCAATACGCAAGCATTACTTTGTTGACTTAAATGGAATTCTATTGATGCACCTTCAAGGGAATGAAAGTTGGGTCTTCAGACCTTTAATATGGAATTCATCTTGCAGATTGAGACACCTATATTTCGGTGGCTATACGTTGGTGTTTGCATGCAAACTATATGTCTGCAGTCATATCACAGTGAATGAGGATCTAGCTAACCTAGAGCATACTCTAGAGAGTTGTTCAGCTGACCCTCAGCAATTCAGTACACAATGTAGCTCATACTCTTCAAATATCTTCTTAATAGATTCCTCAGTTCCTTTGCAATTTCAGTCCATGCTCCAGAATTTTTCCTATGGCTCTTCTTGGGCTGTGAAACTGGAGACAGTGTATATGCTATGGAAATAAAGGGACATATACAGTGGTTTTGATTTATTAATGCTTAATAGTTCTGTCTCAAGCTTTCTTCCTCAACTCTTGCTCTTTCAAACAATTTTTTGACAGAATGCTAGTTTAAATCATGTAAATTTTAAACAACTACATAAATAACTAAAACCTCAACCATTTTGGAGTACATCTCATTTTCCATGTATAGTAGCCATGATGTGTCACCCAGAGGTTGAATTTTCACTTACGTAATGGAAAAGTGCTTTGCAGTACCACTGAGAATGATTAGGAGCAGCATGTTAGTAAGCAGCTAGAGCTTTCACAGAAACTGCTAGAGTACCCCTTCTTATTTGATTAAATATAAAGTGAAATGTGCTTGACTGGAACATATACGCTTTGACTATAGTGCTTGAAACACATTGCAAAGGCAGAATTGAAACCATACGTTAATGGAATGCGGATATTGATGACAGGAAGGATGTTCTCATAAACAAAGCATTGGAAGCCTTATCTCCCTCCTCCTTCTGCTTGTTTCCATCTGCAGGCCAAGTACATCCCATGACTCAGTCTGTATTAGTCACTGAAAATAAGTCTAAGAGCACAGTGGACCGCAAGAAAGGTAACCGCTTAAGCACAGCAGCAGCAGCAGCAGCAGCAGCAGCAGTTGTGAAATCATTAGCACAAAAGCGAATTTGAACAAAATAGATCTCTCGTGTGTGAGTGTAACCCTCTATTGTCAAGGTAAAAAACTTATTTGTGCCAAAAGACATATTTTTTTTGGTGACATTTAGTTACTGGCAATAAGTGCACAAGAAAACATCCAGTGTCAAGCAGTTAATCTGTCTTCATATTGGTGGAGGAATATCTGTATAATGTATATTTGATTGGTTCAAGACAAGTCTCATCTGGAACTAAGAAAATGGTTGTTGTGAGATGAACTCTGACAAAAAAAATACAGTCCTTAAAGTGCAAACAGATGCTTTTGTAAAATGTACTTATCTTGTCATAATATAGACAAATGAAATTAGCATCTATTTTGCTGCAATTGTGTCACTGCAAGCAATGGAATTACTTTGCATCAGACCTCTTACTCATCAGAAAAGTCTAGAGAGGCCTAGTAGGAAATACATAAAACATTACATAAGACTCTTCACCATTATAGAAACCTTCCACGGAAGATTTTCCACCTCTGGGGCCCATAACATTGTCCCCTGGCTCTGCTGTAATGGTGACAGTACTTTGGAGCCTCCTGGAGAAAGCCTTTTGAGGAGCTTTTTCATAAAGTAGTATTACAGGATATCACTTTTCCTGTTAAAGTGGAGACAGTCAATAAAGTTTCTGCATGGTAGTTATAGGAAGCTTGTCTTCAAGTTGCTGGTGTATCTTGACCTTGGAGATATATAATGGCTGTGTAGTGGTGTGAGTTATTGTGCATCCACTAGCTTGCTTATAGAACTTGTTGGAGTTAGTATGTGTATTATCAGTCAAGGAAGGAACTGAGGGGACCATAGGGGAAAAAAGATTGTTGGATGGTTTAAGCACTGGGATATTGCTCTAGAGAACTGTCCCTGCCTCTGCTGATAGTAAGTGCTGTAGACTCTGGGCATAAGTCACATTTTCCACACACAGACGATAAGCTTGGATTACTCGTTTTCTGAGTGCCCAGCTTAGAATCAGCAGGTCTTGCCATTTCTATCTGCAGCTAAATTCAAAGGGCAATATAATAGTAATTATTCCATAAAATAATATGTGAAACTTCTCAGATTCAGTTGTTCCAAATCAGTAGACGTGTTTCAGCTTCACAGCCGGTGAATTCTAACGTATTCACCTCTTTGGAATGGGGATAATAATGCCAGTCTTCTTATGCAGATGTCATAAAAAACAAAAGTAGAATACAAACCCATCTCCACAAAGAGGATGATTAGGTAGTATTTATAAGGAATGACTTTAAATATTTAAAGGACATATTTATTAAAAGTTTCTGACTCCAGTGCAGAAGCAGTACACCTTTCAGAATATATTAAACAAATTTATCCCTGGGACTTTCTTCTTGTTCCTACTTTTGCTTTTACTCAAATATATTCTGCCTTTTTTTTTTTTTTTTTTGCACCTGTTCAGACAATTCTTAACTGCGCATCAAAAAACAGATAGGTCCACTGAGAATATTTAAGGGGAAAACATTATTGATAGAGTGAAGCCTTCCACATTTAATGAGCAAAGATCTTTGTGCAATAGATGGACAAAGAAGGCAGGTAAGTCAGGACGGGGGCACAGTAAAACAGGTAACTCTTCAGGAGGGAGAGAAAGTGCAACATTGCCATAAAACACAGAGTACACTCAAGACAAATAACTTTGACAGTGACCTGGAGTTTGGCTAGAACTTACCAGATTCCTCTTGTGCATCACGGCCATTTTGTCTGTTTTCAGATGCTACCTGTTCTGCATTGAGTAGACAGAAAAAAATGCCTAAAGGTAGAATTTCTGTCCTCTTCTGTAGAAGCAACAAAAGTAAGCATTTAGGTTGTCTTACAATCTCAGCAGTTGCCCAGATAGCTGGAAATGTTGCCTAGGAATAGCTATTGCATTAAGACAAGAAAAGTTGTTATATACACATCTTTCTTTCTATGAACAAACATAACCTCTCTGTGATAGTATGTCAAGCAAAAATTACATGAAATAACTCAAAATTCACTGAAAATAGCTGACATTCCTGCCTGGGCACTTTATGTGGAAGGGATCAGAGAAAGTCACTTCCAAGGGAAAAAAAAATCAGATATACTGAAAAACCTATGCGACTCAGCAGCAGCAAGACAGCTGGCAAACAGCAAGTCACTTCATGCAATTCGCTTTCATGGGGGAACCTAAATCTATTCAGTTTGCAGAGCTGAACAGTGGATATTCCTCTGATGTCTTCAGTTCATCCTCAAAGCACAAACAAGATTTCAGCTGATTTGTAAACATGAATGCAGAGGATCCAGCTGTGGGAGGAAATGACTAATAAGGAATGCATGACAACTTGACTTACTGTTGACTTCTCGAGTGACCAGTTCAAATAGCCAGAGGATGTGTTAACTAAACCAACAACCAGATTCCAGTGGGTGGAGGTTATGACAACATTTGTCTTTCCAATCCCATGCCTGCTGACACAGACACAGGGCAGATTTCTGTTTTTTTCTGAAGACTCCCTAGCACATGGAGCAGTCTCGCATTCTGCATAGCTCATTTTGTCTCTGGACTGTGAGAAGATACAGTGTCAGGGGAGGGAAGAGGAAGTGATCTATAGAAGTGGATAGTATCTAGCTTTAAAACCATGCCGGTTTTACCAATTTCATTCTGTTTTAGAATGGGTTGTACCTTTTGGCACTTGGCTGATGGGTTAGAAAGACCAGGCATTATTCACATTAAGTCATTGAGTAAAGATATTCTAGACAAGTTGGTGCAATGAAGTAAATGGAAGTACTGTGATCATTCTCTGAGCTTTCCAACAAGACCAGCTCTTTCTTACTCAAATATTGTAAATGGACTCAGAGAGGATTCTGGCTATAAGAGAAATGTGTTGTGCTTTGATAGGATCATACTGGTTAGGGCTTTTCATGGCAGATGGCATAGGAATCACTCTAGAGACTCCTTTTGTAGCCACTTCTTTCTTGTTTTGGAAGAGTAATCAGACAAAATGGCTTGTCATCATGGCATGCCAGTGTGGCACTGGTACCAAAAAAATGGCTTGTCCACAGGACACGGCAGTGTGATATTGATACATAGCCGCTGTTTCAGCCCCTCACAAAATGACCTTTGCATCCCTTCACTATAGTGGCAAACTAGCTGCATAGCCCTCACTTCTGAAGTGTCAGAACATTTCATATGAATGAATTTTATCCTCAGAGAGCTTCTATAAAATTTGGAGGTATCATCTCATATTTTTGGTGAAAACTGAGGCAAGGAATAGAGTGAGAGAATTGCCTTTGGCTATGTCGAAAGTCTGAATTAGAAATTGTGTTCAGGTCAGCCAAATGCCAGAACACACGGAAATAATGCTTCATATTGCTTTATCCTTTGTTAGTATTGCTACTTACTGAATGCACAGAATACTTGCTAGAATGTGAGTGATTATGGAAATTAATGACAAATGCTTTTAAATTATTTCTGAAACAGATATATTTCATTATGTCTTCAATCACACAACTTTGAAACTTGACATTTTACTTCAAAACTTAAAAGGGAAACTGCCTTGGCTGGAACCTAGGTCTCCAGTTTCTAGCTTATTCTGATTATTACTTTTCTTTGAAAAAGATGTTTGGAACACAGAACAGTTATACAGGTGCCTGGAATAGCAAATCCTTGACTCTGAAGATATATTTCAGTACGGCAACTTCAGTTGTGTTAACAAGTGCTTGAGGCATTTTGGAGGAGGATAAATACAGCTGCTGTTAAACTTGGATTTCTGGTTCAAGATTTTTCTGTGAAGGTACAAATGCTAGAACGAACTTGGTTCTTAAAGGTTCTTGCCTCTTGCTTTGACTTCCCTAGCTGACTCTATATGCCTGAAGAAGTGACAATCAGTACTGCAAAACTAACAATAAACTTGTGATTTGAACATAGTTTGACAATTCTATACTAAAAGTTTAATTTTTAATGTAAATTTGAAGCTGCATTTGCATATGTAAATAATAACCGTATACACTGAACAGATAGTGGTGATCAAATGATCCGATTGTTCTTTGTTCCATAGTTATTAGCACGGATTTTAAAACTGCCAGTGAATTTAATGCCAACATATAGTTACATTTAAAAAGAAATACTATCATCTCACTGCTATTCAACACAAATCATCCCATCAGCATTTGCTAGTTCTATTATCCACTGTAGAAAGTTGCAGGTTTTTGTTCTGGAGGATTTTGTGTAAATGTAGATATTGCTCACAAACTTCGTATGTCTTTTCTCTAAAAATTGTTTGTGTAACAGAGTTGCCACTGTCTGCAAAGTTCATTTGTGTTACTTCATTGGTGAGCTAATGACAGTCTGAACTTTTTAGGACTAGAATCTACAACACGTACACTTAGGTTTGATCCCTCCCTTTTTCATGCTTCTTCTCTTTAGCACCATATCTTGCTTCTGAACTAAATTAGACGGACAAATCCTGCAAACATGTTCACATAATTATTTTTTTTTGCTACTTCATAGTTAGGTAGTTTAAAATTGTGAATTTTTTTTTAAGCTTTTACATATAGAGTTATATATGTTGCTGTTAGTGTGCTACATCCCCGGCAGTGGATACCTAGGTCGAAGTGTTTTTAACTGTCTCAGCAAAGAGAACCTTCCCTTACATACTTAAATATAGAACAGTTTCCCTAACAAAACATCAGAAATTGACCCAGTCATATTCCATGAATTCCAGATAACGGATTTACATCTGATCTGTTCTGGAGCAGTCTGAAAAGGAATCAGCCTCCTCTTCTTCTGTCTTTATAAACAAATACAGGGAGAAAATTATAAGTAATACTCAGAGATGACTATTAATAGCCTCACTTCTGCAGGGAGAAAAGACAAAGGCTTTGTCCTGTCCCATAAATTGTCACTCTTTGTTACAACTCCTTTAATCTGTTCTTTCTGTTACAGTGGCTTTTCTTAAGTGGATTATTACTGGTTCCTATTTGGGCCTCATAGGAAAACTCCCTTTTTAATTTCCAAGCTAAGTAAGAAAACTGTCAATGCAGAGAACGCAGGAAAGAAGAAATTAAAGCTAGAATCTGACCTGCTAAGTAAGTTACTCTAGGTATGACTGTCTTAGACAATAATAAGGAATGGTTTGGAAATGGAGAAAAACTTGTATTTATTAAGAATCCACATAAGTCAGTATGGTGCTATTAATGACTGCAATTGCATTTAGGAGAACGGAAATAACTAAAATTCATTGATGGAATATAGCACCAATATGAACCTGAGTGATTTGCATATAGAGTGCCTTTTACAAGCATTTAGAGCAGTCTTTGGCTGGCATAAGTCAGTGAAGTTCTGATTTATATAGAAACACGTTGATTTATCCTAGTTGAGGACTACGGGCATTAACCTGTACATCCCATAATTTTTTTCTGAGACTGTTACTTTTTTAGTGTCTGTTTGATGTAATGAGCTGCAAGTGATGTTAATGGCATGGTTGAAGTTAGATGTGTACATTAGATACATATTCATGTGTGTGTATGTGTGTGTGTGTATATATATATATGTATATACACATACCCTGGGAGAGTAGGTTGTGACAGGCATGATTAAAGCACTGGGAGTCAGGACATCTCGGGAGTATGGCTGCACTTATGACAAAATGAGACCGAAAGCTAGAATACTGGTAACAGATTGCGGGACTCTCTTGATGGAGAGCAAAGGCGCCATGTTCCCTTGCATTTAACATATTTCATGGAGCATATCTGCTTCTCCCTACCCATTTCCTGGTACAGGGCAAAAGACATACAGTCGTGTGTTCAGAACACCTAAAGAATATCTTTAGTGTGAAAAGCACCTTGGATACCGTAGGGAAAAGTATAGGATGAATACCTAAAATAGCAAGAGGGCTGTGTATTCTGACATATCATCTCATCTTTGTATTTTCTGATTCAGGCTAAAAACAAACTTGTGAAATATTAAAATCAGATGTGCCAACAGATCACAAGGAAATAAGTTATTTTTGTTTCTCTCTCCAGAATCAAAGACATGCAAAATCTTCAGAGAAAGCCTGGCTTCATGTGATTTTTAGAATGAGACCTTAGAAGGAAATGAATTTTAGAAATACACAGCAATAGAAAACAGATTAGCAAGCCTGCTACCCAAACCTCTTAAGGTTTCAAAAAGTTCATATTTTAGATCGCAATTTGGATTTGCTACTACTTTATCTGATCTGTGCTGCTGTTTCCAGATGAGCAAGTGCATCTATATATATTTATATTTTTTTTCTGTTTCTGTAATACTTTGCAGAGTTATGCTGCAGGAACTGAAAAGAAACCAAGTTTTTAGATGTGTGAACATGGCAATGAAGAGTATCCTCTGTCTATATTTTTAGATGAAAGTCAGATACTACCTACAACAGTGACTTTCTATTCCTTTTCTTTCGTATTTTATCTCTGTCCTCCCTTTTTTATGTTTGATGGCCTTCTGATTTAATTTGCCTTATGGACATTAAGCAAAAGTGAACAGTCATCATCAAGTCATATCTAGTCCTGGCAATGTGCTTATACCCAACTTTACATATAAGATGTGAGCAAATCTGTTAAGATCAGTGAGGCTTTTCTAATGTGTGGAATCAGGCATAGTAACAAAGGTCTGTAGAAACTGATATGGCTTTGGCAGACCTGTGGAGGAGGAGGTTGAGCTCAAAATGATACATTCGGTCCCTTCCGTATTGACAAAGTCAGCTGCTGTACATGGCAGGTTAATCACATTTCTGTTATTCTGTAGTGGCACTTCCTTTGTTTCATTTACAGTTAGAAAAAAATGCTCTTTAAGAAAAGAAAATCGTATATAACCTCTGATCAGTGCTCAGTTTCTTGAGCTTGATGTACTAAGCTCTCTCCACTATCTTGTTCCCAGTGATTTGTTAACTTATGGAAAGGGTATTTTGCAGACTGTTTCTCCTCCACCCCCCCACCCCCCCACCCCCATTTAGTGGCTGTGATAGAGCAACACAATACATCTTACCAGGAAACCTTTGCCATTTAGCAATATCCAATTCACATGAGGCACTTGCCTCCCTCAGCAATGCTGTCTATTACAAACACACGTCATTACTTATCACCACCAGACTGATCCTGTTCTCCTTAATCTTTTTCCTAGAAAATTTAAAATCAAGCAGCAGTCTTTGGTTAGAAGAGTCAAGACAGTGTGGTTACATGTAACCGAGTAAATTAAGCCTGACCAGGAGTGTTTCCAGGCCCTGAGGCTGTTCCCAACCAGCATGGTGTGACCCCTGTCTATGCTAGTAAACTGCCTTAACCCTAAAAACAGGGCAGTGGCCTGCAAGCTGCCGGCAGGGAGTGGTCTCTGCACTGCTCTAGCTGCCAAGTGATGCTCAAGAGTCACTTGGGAGAAAGCTATTGGGATGAGTCTGTTTGTGCCAGGGAGCATACCAAGAGTTTATTCGCACAGAGGGACTGTTCCAGTGACTTTGCCTCTATGGGGCAACCCCAGCGATACGGGCTGGGGTAGCTGATCAGCCCCGAAAGCTCCAGGATGAAGATCCTGATTGTCAGCTTTGAACCTTATAAAAATTTCCTTTGTGAAAGAGAAACAAACTTTTGTGCAGGAAATATGTCTGTAACAGACCAAAGCAGTGTGATCTAATAACCATCACAAAACTCACTGCCTTCTCATTTAAATGCTCAACATTTTTCTTTGACCTTGACTTGTCTAGCACAGACCAAGGTATATGTGCATATGTAATATAGTATAACATAAACAGTTTCAAACCAGAACACTCCACTGGGTTTACTGCTTGCAAGGAGAAGATAGGGGAACAGACATGAGCCAATCATATTTCTTAATGTATGGCTGAAAAATGCTCACATACAACACTGATAGATTTCAGCAGACCAGCTTTTGGTATTTATCAAGTGTGTTATAGCTTAGGCTAATTAGCTGTTTTCTACTTGTGAGGTATGCAGTGTAGGTTTTCAGCAAATCCTGTTCACAATTTTCCTTTAAGAGTGTGGCAGTCAGACAGCTTATTTAAAATTGAGCAATTTGCTTTGAGACCTTTATATATTATCACATCATCCATACTTGCACAGACAATCTTGAATTATGACATGTAGTTTGTGACTCAGTGTGGTACTGCACTGTGACTTTGAATCCACATTCTCCCTTTTTATAAAATGCAGAACAGCATTAAGCAGGTGGCTCAGGCACAGCCTTAGTACAGTGTCTGTAGCTTCAGTTTCTTGTCGTATGCCAAAACCAAAAAAGTTTTCCAAATCAATTTGCAAAGTGACTCCAGTTGTACGAAATCACTGTTCAGATTTATAAAGCTACATTTGTATTGCTTGTACCTTAGGGCAGTTGAGATGGTAAGCACTGAAAATTTACAAGCTTTAGAAAACCTGATAATAATATGGAAGGTTTGCTAGCTAAATAAAATGCCGGTCTTCTTATAAGGTGTGAGGGCTAGCAAAAACAGAAGCCTCCTGTCTTACCATTTATTTGTTTTCCGTTCAAATTTTCTTTGTTCCTTTCTTTGCTCCACATCATTTTATGTTTGTTTCCTTATTCTGCCTGAGTCATTTTTAACTCACTTTTCTAGCAGGATTGTCCCCTACTCTCATTCCCCTAGAAAGAAAACAAACATGATAACCACAATGTTTGAGTGGGCTCACAATTAAATAAAGAGTCCTTCCATCTTTTGACAAAACACAAAGTACTGGACTCACTGATCTTGGTCATGCTGTTTGCAACATTCAGACTTGCCAGTGGGCACTGAGCACTGCCTGTCTCCGGATGCAATAACAGTTAGCAACTTAATTTGTTTCGGTCTTAACCTTTTCCATTCCCACCCGGGCTAAGTTATTTTCATGTTTAAATCTTCTATGAGTTGTTTCTTTCCATTCTTAGACTGTGGTTTTCTCCTCCTACTCTGAGAGGTACAAGGTAAGAGTAATAGAATTATGTCCTTGATTAGAGATTAAAGCTAATGATGTTTTCAGTGCAAGAATGCTACTCAAGGAAATAATGGGCTGATGCTTTCATATATTATTAATATGCTAATAGTGCCTTATTAGTTAAAAACTAACTTAAATAATGTGTGTTGATTTCTTAGAAACTTGAAATCATTTTTTTTTGCTTTAATGTGAAACTGCAATGCAAGCTGATGACCCATTAAAGCCATTTCATGATATGTAGTTTTTAACTTAGCCGAACTTGGTGATTAAATTATTACATAAGATGTAAGCCCAGCAGTAAGTCATCCAGCAGTTTAACAGAGGCAAAACTTTGCCTTGTCATTGAAAAGGCAGAATGGGGCTAAGACCAGTGATACTGTCCTTTGCTTCATTAGCTTCAGTCTCAGGTAAACATTTTGCAGACTATCAGCAGTCTAGTTTTTGGTTGACCTGCATCATATCAACCTGCAATGTTTTTTCTTTGCAAATTAGTATATATTCCCACTTTTAGAAAATAAGTAGTTTTGGAATGAAGGAAATAATTTTTAACAAAATGATTGAGATTTTTATCAAACCATTTTCAGAAGCCTATATGGGATGTCTCTACCTTACTCTTGTCTGGAAGGTGTAAGTTTGGCCAACATATTTTACTGTTTACATATGATACTGGCAACTGAATTTGGCAAAGCAATTTTAGGAGATGAAAGATCAGGTTAAGATGGAAATAAGTAATAGTTTTTAATGTAATGGGTTACAGTCCATATCATCTATCTACCATTCTGTTAAACATGTCTTCACAGTCTCCTTTATTTTGAAAGAGAAATGGCATACTGATTTTATGCCATACTAGGATTTTTAAGGATCCTGTATAGAGTACTCCAGTAATGTTGTAAAATTTCAAAGGACTCCATGGAAATTGTGCTAATAACTGCAGAGTTCAGTCAGAAATGTGATTCTGTTTAACATCATTCCATTATTCCCAAGTATAGTTGGTTAGCATTAGATATTGGACCAAAGTATTTGTACTAACCCAGGTCTGGGGACACTCTATAAGGAAAGACTGAGTAATTGGGATTATTTAGACTTATCTAGAAGAGACAGTAGAAAAACATGATCATGTTCTTTAAAAATGTAAAAGGTTATTAAGAATAAGGAAATAAACACTTTCCTTAAGTGGGTAAGATATTTATGCAGTATGGGAGATGTAAGGTGAACAGAAAAAAACCTCTTACACTTTCTAAAGATAGCTAAATCCTACAAGAGATTTTCTGGAGCTTTTTCTGGGATTTCCATTACTGAATGTTTTAAAAACTAGGTCCAAAAGATATCAGGAATGATAAATGTAAGAGCTGATTCTGACTTTGGCAGGGACATAGACTAGAAGTCCTCATCAGGCCTTTTGGACTGTAAGTTTCTATAACGAGGCTAATGATTTTATCTCGAGGTGTGTATAATGAATCATAAATACTATATGCAAATATATTTTCATATGTAAATGTAAACATTGTTCAGACCTTTTCATTTTCTGAACACTTTCTGTTTTGAAGCTCCCAAGCTTCAGAAATGGAATAAAGATGCTCTGTTGTGTGTGTGACAATCTGATTTCAGGTCATGTCATTGCTTGCTTGAACTATGTGTGCAGAATGATGCCTTCCCTTTAATATTGACCCATTTTTTAAGAAAGCAGGCAGATTACTTTTTAGTTTCTATAGATCAGAATTAAGCCAGAGTATTACTCTCTAGACAGTGCTTCATTTGAAGTGTTTAGCCATAGTTAACAGCTATGTATTCTTTGGACAAGAGCCTTTGTTATTCATATAATCCTTTGTTTATATTTTTAGGCAAATTAAATGCAACATTTGACTATAAATACTTTCTTTACTAATTTAATGCTACAATGCTGTTTTATTGCACTAAAATCAACTGCAGTGTTTGGGATTTGTTCTTCCATTCCTTTATGGACTAGCCAAATCCTTCAGAGGGGTGGATCATCCAATGGAAACTGAATTCAGTGCCACTCTTTTTCAGGTTTTATGGATTGAAGAATGGCCATAAGAATATGGACTCCAGTCTTCTATCATCTGTGTCTCTTGTGGGTCATTTGACACTTGTACAGGGAGATGGTGTGAAGGCCATACCTAAGTAGGTAGAAAGAAAGAGGAAATGCCATTTTTAAAGCAAAGAATAGCCAGACAATGGTGTGTCTTTTGGTGCATGTGTTTTTTTGGTGTTAAACAACTGTGCAATCTGATTTGGTCTTGATCCACAACAGTTCAGCAATGTTCTCTGATTCTTCTGATTTCTACTGGAAAGTGAGCCTTTGGATAGGAATACCCTAAATGGATGAAGAAAACTGGGACAAACTGGGAGGGGCAAGAAAGAAGAGAAATATGAAGGCACACAAACAAATCAGATATAGCCCATTCTCAAAGTGCAGAATAAAACTGGCTGTAAAACATGATAGGAATATAAAAAATATCAGCCAAGACTCAGAGACTCTTTTCCATTCAGGTAACTGGGTCAAGTCCCACAAGCTTTGATGGGATCCTAACATATTTGCCTTTGGAAGTGCTGAAACAGTGTGGAAGTTCTGGGCGTGAACACACCAATGCAAAGCCAAGTCGAGCCTCCTTATAACCAGAGTTATTCCCCACTTGGTAAAGACATTCAATTTTTGTTTCCTACTTCCTTTGCACTCACCTCTATTGAATTGCATCTTACTGATTTCAAATAATTTCTCCAGTTATCATGCTCAGATTGAATTCTAATCCTCTACATCATTGCCTGTATTTCTGTCCCCCATGGACTGGGGTGTGTGGAGAAGTCTCTGAGATTTGAAGTGTATTTTGTAATGCAGTGTTAGGTCATTAATAAAAAATACAGAGTAACAAGCTGAGGACATACCCCTTGTGTGACCTCACTTGAACTATCCTTTCTGCTTGACAGTGAAAGAGTGGTAAATACTCTTGAGCAATATTTTTCAATGAGTGTAATATATCTGTAGTGTACAATATCAATATAGCTATTTCACCCTGACTGTATTTCTTTAGTTTGCAACTGAGAATGTCATGTAGGAGTATGTCAAAAAACTCACAAAGCCAAGGTTTATAAAATCTGCTGTGCTTCCACTATCCAATAGGTCACTTTGTCAAGCATGAAATTTGTCATTTATGGAGTTTGGTAATAGTTAGTACTTTCACTGTTTCCCCTATAAATCCTTACTTTCAGGGAATTATAATGTGGTTGTAAAAATATTTTCCCTGTCTGACACTTAGGTATTCAATTCTGCAGCACATTTGTTTTCCTAATATTTGAGAAACCCATTTGGTTCTTTGTCAAATTACAGTAGTGCAAGTGCAAAAACCAAATAAAACTAAAAAAAAGGAAGTTACTGCTTTCAGATGTTCTTCCACACTTCTCTAACTCAAACATTGCTTTGTTTTTCAAAATGAAATTTTGAAAGCCCTCCCAACCCACCCTTTAGTGGTTGCGGACCGATACTTTTGGCTACTCAGGGAAATAAACATTTTAAAATAACTAAATGCATCATTTTGGAACAACTGCTTCTGCACATGTTTAGCCACAACTTACTCAACCAAAAATGTCAGACAGTTTTAAAATTGGAACATGTGGAAGTTGCACTGACACATATAAAAATAAGCCACAACAAGGGTGCACAATAGCAGATTGGTGGTGTAGCTCTTGGATGTGCTGTGAGCCTGCAGACCAAAGGCTGAGAGACTTCAGTATCTTCAGAAGTGGGTTAACAGCACACTGCTGTACATCTTGACATGATTAATTGGTCTTAAGTGCAGCTTGCTGCTAACATATTTCATTCAACTTTTGGAGTTTCATTTACTGCATTTTTTCACCGTGAAAAATAATGACCAGTAGAATAATGAGAGAAAAATTAGCTGTGTTTTTGAATACATTTTCTCATTTATAACCATTCTTCTTCTCAGCCTTCTTGGACTACTCAGACCCTTTTTGGTTAATTCGATTCACCCCAAGAAGTTGGGCTGTCCTCCCACTAGTAGTTTGAAATGCAGCAACTATTATCAATAAAAAATCAACAACCAGTTTGGGATAGTGTGGAGATTTACTTTAGCTTTCGCTTGTGTAGATGTAACTATCTATTAATGCTCACTCTTATGATGGCTTTTATATATGTCAGTGTAATTTTCACATGTTACAGATTTAAAACTGCTTTACATTTAAGGCTCTGCAAATGCTTCAGTTAGATTTAACTTGCTGCAAATGCACATGGCATATGACTCTTCCCAGGCAGAACAGAACTCCTCTTGCCTGTCTGTTTTTGAGATTGTACATATGAAGTAGTAGGATCAAAATCTTAGTTTTCGCAATAGCTATATGGTTAAAAAAGCCTTGAGTAAGAATATCCAAAATATGGGCAAATCGGAGGCTTCTCATTCTCTTTACGCTTAGTTAAAGAATTGTAAATTTTGCTGAGAAGCCGCATATATTGTTCCCATAAAATGTTTCACACAGAAACTGTAAAGTGATCAAATTATACCTCAGGCTTGGTTTTAATGATTTTTTGTTTGGTTTTGAATGCTAACACAGGCATGGCCTGTGTCCAAAGAATATCTATCACTATTACTTACCTGTGATCTTGCTAGAAAACTAAGGGTGAGATTTTTCTCACCTACTCACTTAGTCTTAGTGACTCCCTCTGATGGTCAATGAAAAGAGATTGTTGCCCCTGGAGAGGGACTCTTACTATCCTAAAATGGCAATACCTGAATTTGTACATTGACTAAAGAGGGTCACAGTCGCCTTTTAGATGGCTGGAGATAAGTCAGATGAACCTTGGCCAATATTTATAAATGTATGTATATAATCTGAACTAGCAGGTTAAAAAATGTAATTCAGGAAAGAATTTCCTAAACTAGCATACTTTTTATTTAATTAACATGTAGAAAAAAAAAGCTATATTGTTTCTGAAGAGGAAGTGGAAACCGCAAATATATCTACTTAATGAGATAGAGCCATGTTAAAGGATCAAAGTAAAGTATAACTATTTACATCTTTGCGGTTTGACAGACTGTCCGTTGTAATTAAAGTAAGATAAAACCACAGCATTACAGTATCATTCCAACAAAGGAGGATACCTTTCTTCCAGATGTCATAAACAAATGCCAGACTGGCTAATATCATTTCATATAGGAAGGATCAATATTAGCATCCTGCTATCCCAGTAGTGTGAAATTCAGCTAACTGGTAATGTTGCAGTGGTTCTTCTAAATGGCTAAAGGGAAGTATAAATGTGCTCTTAAACTGCAGTCACTTTAGGCAAAGTCTAAGCGACAACAACAAAAAAGAATAATTTTTAATATGCCACAGTCTACTAAACTAACTTCTGGAAAACAGAGGGAAGATTCATCTGGGCTGCCAGCCTAACTGCAAATTCTTTGTGAAATACCAGGCTTAGCATGTGCTGTTTACTTTATGAGGACAGGGAATGCCCGGTGGCATCATATTTTTTATTTTATTTTTTCTTTTAATACGAAGGAGACTGAGCATGTAAAAGGGTGAATTTTCTTTGAGCCATATTCTGCTGTGAGTGCAAATTCACATTAAGAAGTATCTAGCAGGTTGAGACAGGACAGAATTCCTTTTGTTCCTCCAATTTTTTGGTGAAGCTTATCACAAAGAACTATTCATTACTTTTCTGGATGAAAAATCTAAATCTTTAAAAAGGTGTTTGGTTTATGTACCTTTAAATCGATGATGTCTATTTTCTGAGAGTTGCATTTTTACCCTTGAAAGCATCTTGGGTGCAAAGACAACAGCCGTTTTTCTCTGAACGAAGATCGAAGGCAAAACACACATACCCAGTTTCTCACATGGCGACGTCGTTTCCGTTAGGCTCATTTTGCAGCTTCCATCGTGCAGGAGAACTCAGCGTAGGTTCAGATTCTGCCTGGAGGTTAACACAGACGTGCTGGGCCAGATCCTGAGCAGGTACAAATCAGCATAGGTGCCACTAAAGTTAGCAGAACAGTGTCTCATGTCAAAAGGGGGTCTGGTCAAAGATTTCTCTTTTTCCTTTGGAACTGAAACCAAATGTCAATTTACTGAAAAACCTCCAAACACAAAACAAATCGCAGCACTTTCTAGCCTACTAGTCAGGATGGATTTAGCAGGAGGGGCTAACAGAGCTGTAGACCCCGTCAGTGTGGCCTGGTGTTGTGCACGCTCCATGTCTCCAGAGGGGGGGAGAAGATGTGCTTCTGAATTGCCAAAGGCAATTTTGTGGCTATGTGCAGTCCTGGTAGTAATAAAAAAATTAAAAAGAGAATGGCAGGAATGGCTGTTTTTCTGAGGTTTTCGCAATGCCACAAATGTTATTATTTTTAAATCAAGCTGGCAAAACTAAAATATTGTCAATAAAGTAAAACTACGTATGGAAGTCTGTTTTAAGAGTTGAAAGGGGGCTCTAAGAAAAAATGTTGGCCTCTCCCTTCACGTGTGATTCAGAAGTTAGCAGTGTTGAGTCTAATAATAACTCAATAGCGCATTTCTCCCAGAGTAACAACAAAAATGGCTGTTTATTAAACACAGTGTTTGAGCTGCAATGTTGTCTGTAGCAGTCACTGAAAGTAAGGGCAGTATTTGTTAAGATAAAAGATACATTCATGTTATTGAAAGCACAGCATTATCCACATTTGCAGAATCCATGATCTTAGCATATTATGGATTTACTTTCTCAATGAAAAGAAATTGTGAGAAAGTTGTCAGCCTTATGAAGCAACCTACAAGAAAGTGAATCAGTTCCTTTAGATGATTTTTTTGTAGGTGGGAACATCTTTAATAGACTAGAATAATCAGGTAATTTACAGCCCTCTCTTTTTACCATTTTCGTATTTAGCTGAAAATGATACAAAAATTTCCAGAAGTTACTTTAACTTCTCCAAAGGCCTTTGAATCAGGCCCTAGAGTAGCCTGCTTCAGACTGTCAGGGAGCACAGCGTACATTGGCATGCTACAATGTAGGTAGTATTTACAAGTTTTAAAAGGTCCTAAAACTTCTCCTTTATGTTGATATGTACAATTACTTGTGCACAAGCTCCTGTCGCTTGTGCTAAAGCAGCAGATTACTGTCAGCTGGTAAGTTTTTGCTCTTATTGGATTTAATTAGCAATATGACCATGTTAAGCTAGTTTTTCATTTCTTGTTAGAACATTTTTTGAGAATGTGAAATAAATGGAATATGGTTTCTGCATACAATTTTGGTCAATATTGGGTTAGTGGGGGTAAATCAGAGTAGAAAAGGTGTGCCACTGAGTAGAAAATAGGAAGATTTGACCATCTATTTTTGACCATTTATTTTTCCGAAGAACATTCAGCACAGCATTTATAGCAGTTTCATGTTAGAAGAAAGTATCAGTGGGCCACTAACATAGACGTCATACTGTTAGGAGCTCTTTACCCTGTCTCTCCTTTTGTATGACATCTTTCTGTCACTGATCTTATTTCCAGATCTAGATATTCTTCAGTCCAGCAGAAAATCTTCTAACTTTGGTGTTTTTTAAAACTTACAAACCCAAAGCCAACATGGTAAATAAATTGGAATTACATCTGTCTGGAGTTATTTTTTAGACGTCTCAAATGAAACCAGTTTCCATATAATTATTAATTGGAAATGATTTAAAACTAGACAAAGAGCATGAACAAGGAAGAATAATTGTATTAGCAAAATTAGAAACAACATCTTGAAATTATATTCTACGATGTAACATCTGTGCCCCTGAAAACTAGTCCCTAAAAGTAACTACAGTAAATAAGTGCTTTGTGCCTTTGTGTTCTTTGTGATATGTTTTAAGAATCCAGGGGTACCATAATTAAGTGCCACTTGCCCATATTTTCCAGCACTGTGTAAAGTTAACTGCACATATAAAGCATATTGTCTCCTGCTGCTGGCTTTTTATTGTCCTGTGTCTGTAGTAAATGCTGGGCTGGTGTGCTTAAGGATATAATTTTGTGCAGGAAACCACAATAAGGTCTGGGAATAATTGCAACAAAACATCAATATTAAAAGATAGAACTTTGCAAAAATCATTTGGCATTTTTATCAAAAGTATTTCTCTAAATACAGTAATTCTAATGATCAGTTCATGTATAAAGATAAATTCTAGCAAGAGTAATTGACATTTAATGTTGCCACACACCAAAACAGTTATATAAGGCTTAATCAAGGCATGACGTTACCTTGTCATCTGGCTCAACACTCAGCTAGAAAACCATTTTGTTACAGTATTTTACAATCTTTCTAGCCACAAACAGTTCAGCTTTAAAGAATATGTGTTAGATATGGAATTCAGCTCAGTCTTCCACTGATGGAAATCTTTTCTTGAAAACTGTTGCCAGCCCTGGAGAGCTATACAAGGCATGGGTGAATGGAAATGCTTTCCATTTTAGGTTGTTCCAGTGGAGATTTTCTTTCTGATGTATGAGGTCAAGAGAAGAAAGTTTTGTTCAGGAGACGACTTCTTGATATGAAGTGGAAGGCTGCCCTCGCCTCCCTGACCCTTGCCATTTTGCACAAAATTCTCTTCGAATTTTTTTTCTTTTCTTTGAGACAGAGAAGAATTGATTTATGGTTCCAGCATTTCACAGACAATTCAAGCCAAGTCCACAGCAACAGAACAAGCAATGCTGTAATCCATACAGCATGTGCCATCTGTAGAGGATGTAATTGCAATAGTGTTATAACCTCCTCTCTGTGGGCCAAACATGTGGAACATTCTCTAGAAGTTATGTTTGGCTGAAAATGTTTAATGTCGTGGTATTTTGAATTGGGATGCACACCCAGTAACAATGTACTGTTCCTAAGCATTGAACAACTATCAAACACAGCTTTAAAGAGGGGCTTGTAAAACACAAGGGCTTATAAAACCCATACAGACCTGCTTGAGGTCAGATTGGAAGAGCTGTACTTTAAAGCTTTGGTATCAGATTCATGAATTATGCTTAACTGTGTTTAGTTTTACTAATCTGGTCTTGACCTGAGCACTTAATTCATACCAGTGAGTCCAGTTGTACCAAAGAAATAAAAAATGAGCAGCTACTTGCTTTCCGAAGTGTAAAGTATCTAACTATTTTGGTGGTCATGGAGTAGATGCCCATGAGTGCTTTTTGCTATCAAAATGCATGGATAAACTTAGAGAAGTCATACTTTTTAATAACAACACCTTAATTGCTACTTATTTCCACAGGAGCTTCTATCAGGATTATGGATATTTTGTGGAAGAAAGCGGCACATACTAAAGACAGTCCTTTTCCTGAAGAGCTTAAAGTCTTAAGACGGCCTACCTTTAGCCGTATGAAAGTTAGCATCTAGTCTAAGTTGGGGACCTAGGCTTCTTTTATAGTCAAGAAGGAGACAAATTTTCTGAAGAACTTAGTGTTCATCCATGTAGCGTTGACCTCCTGCTACTCTTGGGAGCCCTAGCGACATCACTGTAGTATATGATTCTGTCTGAGGCAGGAGGAGAAGTCTGCAATATAGGGAGAACATATTACAACAAGAAATACTTAACATTTCTTATGTAGACCTGCCTCCCAGCCTGCACTTTCAAGAGAAATCTTGACAATTCAGCATTTGATTCTCTAAGAAGTGTCAAATTGTTTGATGTGTAGAAGAATAAATCAGAACTGAATATAGATTTTTCTACTTCCTTGGCAGATGGTCTAACCTCTGCTTTAGTCTAACCAGTAAGTTAATCACCAGTGGGCCTAAGGTGGATCCAGTGGATCTAAGGGTGTTGTAGAGTTTTTACAGCATCCAAAAGCAGCTAACTAGTACTAAGTACCAGAAGCAAATATTTACAGCCAATTGTCCTTCTCCTTTCCTAGGGGGACTAAGCTTCTGCCAGATAAATTAGAAGTACTTCATTCTTTCCATAGTAATTGCAACTGTGATGTGATGGACAGTGAGAAGAGGTTTTGTCACACAGGGGTGGATGAGCCTCTAAAAGGGACTTATCGCCCTTTGACAAGGGAATTGCCAAAGGTCTGAGAAACAAACACTGTTCTGACGAATAGAGAAAGAAAACCATTAGCTCTGCCACTTGTATATTGTGAAAGAAAGTGCTGGAAACATCCATGTCTTTTTGTAGATCTGGTTTTGTTGATGTTAGATCAGCTGGCCGGATCCTCAGCCCCTCTGAGCACCTCACCCAGAAGAGTGCCATACTTAGGAGCTTTACTGGAAGTAAGCATACCTAGGGTTCCTTTACTGGAACCATGATGTAAAATCATCCCAAGTGATGTGTAGTGGAAATGTTAGCAGACATTTTTACAATGTTTTCTAAAATGCATGCCTTGCAAAACTAAAGGCTGCCTCCTATTTATCTACAAATCATTCAAAAAGTTATAGAGCTTGCACCTGATCACTTGCTGCTTCTAGTCAATAGGATAAATGAATCCTCTAAGTACTCAAGTAAAAAATAATAGTCCATCATTAAATGACGGAAAATGAAGAAGACGTTTTCATCAGAAATAATATTTCTTTTCTTGGTTTTGCTGAATAATGTGAACAGATAATCAGACTCTGACTCTACATATAGGACATTGACACTGCAGGGCAGAGGTGCAGAAGTGCATGAAGTTTGAGCATAAAATAAAGAATACTGAGAAATAAATTACTTATAAAGCTTATCTGGCAGCTACAGAGTGACCAGTTCTGGAGAATGGCTAAACATGGCATGTTCTTCGCAGCTGGCCTTGGGAGTAGAGTTCAAAGCCTGAGTGAAGGATGTGAGTTCCCTAAAAGTTAATGGGATGAATTTGGGGTGCAATGAGATTCTTGATGGCCTGCATATCAGTCTGGTGGAGCCCAAGCTGACCCAAAAAAGAGGTGTCCCTGATCCCATTCCTCTCCTGACCATATCTACGTATCCTCTGCCCTGAATGGGTATATGAGAGTGGGGTTCACAGGTAGAACCAATCTCTTATAGATAGAGCCAAAGTTTGGCCAAGTGATTTACACTTTAAACTCCGCTGAGCTTGTGACTACTTTTTCATTTAAATAGAGGAAGAAAGAAGGGAGAAGAAAACAGTACCACCAGTCACCTTTTGTATAATAATTTGAGGACATTTACCATCTTCCAGTTCCTAAGAGAATGCCCTAACTAGCGGTTTAGAAGCTAAGTAGGAGGGTTCAACTCTTCCACATCTCCTTGAGAATTGCCAGCGTAGAGCCAAATTAGTGTAGTCAAAGAGGAAGGAAGGAAGTGGAAACACGTGTCTCTACTCACAAGGATGAGGATGCTTTCAGGGGCAGAGAGAGTCCTAGCTTCTGCTCCTTGGTTCCAGGACATTCTTTGCGTTAAAAAGCAGCTTGATGTAAACATAAATAGCAGCTACAAATTGGCCCAACTTGGTCAAATCTTCATAGGGAGAATGACAGAATGAATATCAAACTTCTTTCCAATCTTCAAATCCTTTCCTCAAAGGATAATGGTGCTAGAGTTGCTCAAAGCAAGCATCCATAATGTCTTTTTAAGACAGTATGCTGTTAACAAGGGGCATTGTTTGAGCGATGTTGTTTTTCACCTATGACATTTGGCTTGTTGTTTATTAAGTCTAATGAAAGGCCATCCACACTTTGATGAAAAAATTAGCAGAAAAAGTGTTCTCAGACAAAACTTTTGAGTGGCGTGCAGTGATGAAAACTTTCTGTACTGGTGTTCTCTGTTGAGGAGTTCAGGATAGGCATCCATGCCTACACCTTTCTTTGCAGAGGAAGCTCTGTGAAATTTTCTCAAGTTGAAGTGTCAGCAGAAGGAGTTGAGAAAAAATTGATAGAATGACTAGAAAACAATTTTCAGGATGAGCCAGAGTTCACACAGATTTTCTAAAGGACTGAGATATGATATTTCTAACTGACCAACTGGGCTGTGTAGCCTCTAGTTTAAAATAGCACTGATGCCAGAAAATTGGAAGGTTGCAAATGTGACACCATTTTTTTTTCTATAAAAAGGTTCCAAAAGAACCATGCAAGGCAAATTGATGCAATCATGCTGATAAGCAGGGTTAGTGGACACATCGAAAAAAATAATAAGAGTGGAGGAGAACCAACATGGATTCTGTAAAGGGAAAGTCGTGCCTGTAAGAAAAACCTATGAATAACAATTCAATTGATTGCACAGTACCTGTATGGCATGGTGTACCTGCATTTCCAAAAAGCTTTTAATGAGTTTTCTCACAGAAGGCTATACTATTATTGGATACAAAAAAAGGTGGGTTCCCATTGTTAAAGGCTGGAATAAATGTCAGTTTCTACTGAGATCTGTGCTGAAGTCTAGTTGACATCTTCTTAAATGATCTGGAAAAGATGGAAGAGAAACAGCATCAGGGTAGAAAATCATGAATGGCTTTGAGAAGAGTAACTAAACTATTTCTTATCATACAATAACTAGGTAGCACAGAGAGGACAATATTAGGCTTATGATTTAAAATATGAAAAGATTACTTTTCACTACACTTAATGAAATTGTGGAAATCAATGTCATGCAGTGCTTGGATGGCAAAAGTACAGGTGGATGCAAAAGGTTATTAAACAAAGCTAAGGAAGGTAGATTTATCAAGAGCTATTAAACATGATGATATAGCTCCTCCCCCTGCCCCCCCCCCCCCCCCAATTTCCCCAGGTCAGGAAGTTCCTAAACTGCAGTTCTAAAAAGCTGCATATCAAGGAAGTCTGATTAGCTGGAGAAGGGGCAGAGGGGCAAGGTGACACAGATTGAATCATCACTTTATACTTGCTGTGTTCTGATTTTTTTTTCCTTAGCATATTTTTTCCTTAGCCACTATCAGAGGGAAGACACTGTGCTGGAAGAACTTCTCTGGTCTGACCATGTACAGCTGTTTCTTTACTTTTGTGTTATTTTATTCCATCTTGAAATTACTGCTCTTTGATGAGATTGATATGGAGTTACTTGCTGGGATTTTCGGTCCTGTGATCTGCATTTCCTTTTTAAAGAGGGGTGCAACCAGGGGTGCACCGTCAAGCTTTAAAGGGTACATTTCATTCATGGACTGCATCCTGACCACTCCTGTCTTAAGGCAGGGAGGAGGAGCAAAAAGCTATGGGCCTTTATGGTGCTGAACTGAATTAACTAGCTGCTGCTGAAGTGAATTAACTAGCTGCTCATAACTTTGACAGATGTTCCTTTTTTTTTGTTTGTTTTTGTTTTTGTTTTTGTAGTACATAATGTTGGGGGTAATTATCAGAAAATGGCATGTTACTGAAGACAGGATAACAAGTTGTTTCCAGACATTAAAAACATGATGTCTGGGATGTGTGGGATTGCTTTAGATTATTATAGATGCAGCTAGCTGTCAGTTAGACCCTCAGGAGGGCGAGCTAATCCTAGTCGGCACACATTTGAGTAAATTAACTAAACTAAACTCTTGCCTCTATGGGGTTTATGAGAAAACCTAGGCAATTTATCTCGACTCACCTCCTAGATCTCAAGAAACAAACCTGTTACTAAATTCTTAGAGCAGGAGTAGGAGCTGGTAGATAGTGGTAGATAGTAAGGGTGGAAGGCAGAGAGACGGGATTCTCAGTTAATGAGTTTTGGCTCTGGACTATAATTATCAGAGTCTGGGTTAATATTTATCTGCAGCGACTGGATGCTTTCCATGCAGTCCTCTCTGCCATTCTCAAGCAAACTAGAGTCTCCGTGAAATTGCAATAAAGTAAGGTCACAGCTGGTAGAAAACTGTCATTCACTGTCAAGATTACATGAAATGCATGTATAGACTGAGCAAGAACTGGCTTGGCAAACACAGGAAAAAAGATGGGGACACAGATACAAGTGAATGTTCATGTATAAAAAAGGCAAAAGTCATTCCAGAAAGTTATTAAAAGCAGCATCACTTGTAAAAGTTTGGATGCCATTACTTCATGCTACCTGGTATTTGTGAGGACTTTGGAGGAAAGGACACATTTTCTGAAAGATAGAGAAACAGCAGACAACTTATCATGAATGATAAGTATGATAAGCAGTTTAGAAAATATGACCTCCAAAGGAAGTATGAAAGAATTTAGTTTGTTTAGTCTGGAAAAGAGAAGAATGGAGAAGGAGTATGATAACAACCTTCAAATGCATAAAAGGTTATTACAAAGAAGATGATGATCAATTGTTTTCCTCCCTGCAGAAGGTAGAACATGAATTAATCAGCTTAATTTGTAGCAAGGGAAATTTATATTAGATATTAGAACAAACTTTCTCATCAGAAGGATAGTTCAACACCAAAGTAGGCTACTTAGGGAAGCAGTAGAATTTCCATAATTAGAGGTGTTAAAACTGTCAGATAAACTTCTGTCAGGGATGGTCTAGGTAATTTATTCTACCTTAGACAAAAGGGCTGGTATAGGAAACTCTTTGATCTTTTTTAGATCTCCATCTCTCTGATAAAGAAAAGTAATAGGAACTAGGCAAACAGAAAATGAACTGTAACTTTTCATAGAGATCGAGAAATTCATCACTTGGTAGTTTTTCTGAAAGCTGCAAAATTTTGTACATGACATTATTAATGATTATATACAATAAGAACAGCATGGAGTTTCTTGTTTGTTATGAGTTAATACAGCACATGATGGACTTAATGATTTGATGAATGATTTTCAACCTATTTGCAGATTCAGTGGAAATGGAGATGCAAACCTATGTTCAGCAAGTTAGGTTTATTGATGATAGTTGTATTTTCTTTAGACCTTTTAGACCCTCTGGCAGCCATCCACGCACAACACATTTGAAATTATTGGATTAAATCATATTCCTTGCACATACAAAATTGTAATTCTATGCATACAAAATTGTAATTCTTATCAAAAAGGCATGTGGGAAAACTTGAGGATATATGAACATTATATAATTCCAGCTGCAGGATTTGTGAACTAGAGAATTAAAGCTTAGCAATAGCTAATAGACCTCAAAGAAAATTTAGATTTTCTGAAGTAAATCGGATATTCTTTAATAAAAGTTTGAAAGATAAAAATAACTGTCTAGATATACTACATTCTATAAACATCGCATTTAGCAACATATCATACCATATCATACCATACCATATCATATCATATCATATCATATTGCAGTTAAAAAAACCAACACTGTGAAATAGCAGGAAAACATGTTACATGATTTACCAACTGGCAAAAAGTAGCAATCAGCAGACAAAAACAACTGAACAAAGGGCTTAGACAGGTGTTCCCAAAATATTCATATTAGGGCTGAGGCTATACAAAAGTTTAATCAGTGACCAGGAAATAAACATAAGCTTCTTGCATATCTATATGAACTAAGTTCATAAAAAGCATTTTGTGGCAAAAAATGGACTAATCTCATCCTCAGACTTATAAATAAGGATGATAAAACTAGAAAGTCTTGTTTTGCTTGTGCATAGTAGGATACTGTAAACAGCACAGATGCTGATAAGCAAAAAGAGTAATCAGAGGAGAAGGTTGTTCATTATGCTGAACAACCAAAAAATTTCTGTCTTTTTAGCTTTTTGAAAAGGTTGAGAGTGACTTGATTCCAGTCAATCACAGAAAGTAAAATACTGGCTATGGCTGCCTTTTAACTCCAGTGAAAAAGGTATAATTGAAACCAAAGGTTAGCATTAAAGCTAGACAAATATAAAATATAAGTACATAACTGGAACAAAATTGGACTGTTTATCTCTTTGAGGACTCCTGTCAAGACAAGATCTGCTTCAAGAAGGTGTGAAAAACAAATTACGCTGTGATCAACTACAAACTGATTCTTCCAAAGAGTGAACTCTCATGCAGTGTTAGGTGAGAAAAGCTGCAAAAGCGTAAAGCTTCTTTCCTAACGAGTTTTTGAAAGTGCGTTTAACGATAGAGATCTGGTTTGCCATGCAGGCTAACCTGGCTCGCTGTCCCCAGCGTGGGTTGGCGTGTGCTCCAGATCACGTGCCTGGGGAGGCACAACGTGCTGCACAGGCCCAGGCAGCGCTGTGGCTGCGTGCGGTACTGGCTAAGTGCCTCTGCAGGCAAGAATAAGAGTGAGAGTATCTTGTTCACTTCTACCTAGGTGGCAAGAAATCTGTTGTGGATTTCATGCTCAATAAAAAGAAGACAGGAAACGGTACAAGATATCTATGTATTGCAATAGCAATAGCACTGCCAGCTGTCCCCTGCTTAATTGGGGCCGTCCTAGTTATATGGTGCTGTTTTAAGTGTAATCTGGCTCAAGTTAAGAAAATATGCCATATTTACTTAAAACACAATAATGTTACCAGAAAAATGTTTACAACATGGAGAATCTGGGAGGGACTGAAACAAACAAAAATCACATTTAATTTAATAATTAGAACCAAATAGCAACTTCCTTCCAGGACTGGGTTCGAAGAAAATTTGAACTTCTCCCCCAGGCTTAGGCACTGCCCAGAATTTAAAATGAACCTTTTCTGTGAGGTTCTGCAAAGTTAATTTAACTCTTTCTTCCCAATACTCCTTATTTCCATTCCTGTGCTTCCTGGTTTAGCCAAGTTTAATTTCCCCTGTTGCTTTTGTGATATGATGTCTGTACTTGCCCAGTGGTTTCTTGCAGTGATCCCCTATGCATGAAACCCTGCTTATATCACCTTGCCGGATTTAGGGTGTACCTTCCAAGTAAAGTTTAAGGCTCTAATTTTACTCTACAAGGCTGACATGAACCCTTTCACTCTCATGTGATATCATAGCTCTGAGGTAGCATTTTGTTTAAAAAAGAAGTGACTAGAGGTAAAGCATTTTCAACCAAAGATATGTGTCTCTAGATCTATCACCCTTCCTTTCCTCCAGCTCTTCGTCTGACACAGTTGATCATTACACTTAGGAACAACATGTGTCATTATGTTGATCATCGCAGTGGCAAGAGTCATCTTTTCCTCCTCTGAAAAGTACGTAGTATTTTCTTCTAAAGCACAGCTGTATTTTCATGATTGCTATGGTTTTCTCAGTGATTTTATTTTCTAAGTTAAGATAATGAAGTTCTGTATGGAAACTGTATTTGAAAATGGTAAATATCAATTTATTTCTAATACTTTCCTGACCTTATTAAATGAGAAAGATGTGTTGTGTTCTGGAAAGACTATCATGATTATGCGCTTTGAACACTATGTTGTTTTGCTGTTTGCCCCAGATGCCAGTTGTGTCGTGTCCTTCATCATGACTATTAAGGACACTTTTGCTGGGATCATTCTACTGTCACAGGGCATTGCATCTTTTCATTCTCATTCTGTCTTTGACCACCCTTGAAGAAGGCTTTCCCTGATATGCCTTATATGATTTACTGGTTCCATGATACTAGCAGTGGTAGTTGCCTCTCCCTTCAGTAGGGCTGTGTTTTCTTTCATGTTCCTTCCTTTGGACTGAGGAAAAAAATTCTTCCAAAGCTGCTACTTTTTTTTCTTATAAATCACTTCTTGAAGTCCATCTCTTCAGCAAGGACCAGAACCCCATCCTTGCCTTTATAGGTTAGAGGTATACATAGCAATATTTAGATTTCCATGATAACAGACTTCCACCTGTTTCTCTTTCTTTGTCATATTCTCCCTCATCAGAAAAGTGGCTTGTAATCATATTGGAGTAGAAACGTGTCTTCTCTCTTACCTTTCTAATTTGGCACCCAAAACAATAGAGTTCTGATAACAGCAGTAGCTAAAGCTAACTGTACTTTTGCTATGAATAGTAAGACTTTGAGATGCAAGGCTCTGTAGTATAGATTTATAAGAGCTGTGAACTTTAGGGATGGGCATACCTTTCATGGAGGCTGGTTAAGCTGACTTCCTACCTAAGAAGAATATAACAGCAGGTGATAACATCAGTGCTCCTATGGGTGAAAAAAATGAAAACAGCATAATGAGCTTGACAAGGAACTGCCAGTGGTATGTGTGTGCTATTTATGGCTATAGGGTAAAAATATTTTTCCATATTTTATACCTTACCATTGAATCAATTTAAGAAAGTGGAGTTTGGGATGTGCAGCACACTGTATTTTCTGATATATCCATGCCTTGTTAGATGTACAACAATTAACTGAAAAAATATTTTTTCCTTCTTCTCCCTGTATTTTAATTATTCTGAACCCCTGCTACACCTGCATAGAGTGTAAGCAGTAACAGAATAATCAGAAACATTGGATATTTCTCTCTTCCTTTCAATGTCCTTCTTTTCAGGTCCTGTGTAAAATGGTGGTACTGAGTATGAGAAGAAGAAACTGTGAGTGGCTGAACTGTCCCCAGTATAAGTAGGGAGCTACATATAATGCAGGGTCAGTCTATCACTTGATCAACTACCACACATTTTAAAAATGAACAAAAGAAAATAAACATGAAATGAGCTCTAGAAATGATTAAGCTGCAATCAGATCAAAGACTTGCTTTATACAGAACAAACTGATTTAGTGGTTAGTTTATATTGCTGTTAGTGATAGCTGAAATGAGTAAAGGTTCTTGGACAGTATCCACTCGTCAACAGATATTAGGACATAGCACATTTTGAGGAGGAGTGGGTTAATGGAGATGTTTATTTGCTGCCGCGTTATCCTTTCAAGGACCACTGAAAAATATAGCAATTATCTCTGAAAATTATCTGTTGTTTTTGTGCAAGTTACCAAATGTCAAAAGGAGATGGATACTGACCTTTGCATATCACAACTGCCAGGGTCAGTCTCGTTTCCTGCAATCAGGGTGCAGTGGAAGCTTGAGTCAGACCCCGATTGCATCTCTCCATGATGGTTAGTGAAAAAAGAACAAAATATCATCTAGCTGAAGTTTCCCATCTGAGTTTGTGCTCTGCTGAAAAAATTTACACTTAGGCTGCTTTTAGTCAGTCTGATTTTTTTTAGTTAGAAATATTTTAGCTGGTTATTTTACTTTCCTGTTTGGCACTGCAAATGCACTTGTGTAAAGTAATTATGGGGGACTGGATGGATCTGGGGATTTTTAATAGGATTTCTTCATGTTACTGTCTTGAGCTTGACCCTGTTCGTAATAACTGAAAGTTACTACTGCTGTTGATTGCCTAATATTTTGTATAGATGCAGTCAATGGCTTCACAGAAACATAGAAAATAGCACTGTGAGAGACCTTGGAAAAGAGCTAGTCCATCCTCTTGTCAGTGACAGAATCAACCACCCAAACCATTCCCAGTGGCTACCACATCCTCAAATCTCTGAAAGGAAATTTTAGAATCTTCCTAACCAATTTACTTCAGTGCCTTTAGTGTTAGGAAGTTTTTTCCAAATATTTAATTTTACATTTTGCTTGCTTCAGTTCAAACCTCTTGTTCTTCTGTCTGTAGTGAAAATAGGGAGCAAAGTATTCCTCTCCTACCTGCAGAATCCTTCTATGTATCTCCGAACGGTTACCATGGCTCCCCGCGAGTACCAAGCATTCCCCAGCATAACAGAGTAGTCCAACTAGACAGGTATCAAAATCAACACTAGGAGCTTTGACTGGTCTCAACAGATGTGAAATACGAATCTAGTGGTTCTGGGAATTGAACAGCTTCCTTAGCAATAGGGCTTCTACTTCAAAGTTAGATGAGGCATAGATGTAAAGGGCAGTATGGAAATGCTGCCATATGATCATTACAAGCCTTGTGGCTTTTGAGAAGAGCTCATCTCTAGGATTATCAACACAAGATTATTTTGCAGAACTTATTACTGGATACCTCTTTTATTGCAGTTTAATTTAGTAATATAAAATTTTAGAGCAGAAATGTTTAAATATTTCTAGCGTGGTGTCATACTTTTTTATATGTGCCGTAAGTACTCCAGGCAGTGTCTTAATTTTCTTGGACACAGAAATTACATGTGGAGTAGATGCTGAGGCTCTGGCTTTCTGGGGTATGCTGTATGTACCACATCTATGTTTCACAAATGACTTTTGTACTTGCAGTCAGCCTGAATGGTTCCAGACACGCACCGCTACTGCAGTGCTGCTGATGTATTGATCTGCGTAAGAGCAGTGGCTAGGTGGGTATTTTTGGAAGTCTGGAAGCAGGAATTACTGAATATGAGAACAGCCATATTGTGCCTGACTAAAAACTATCCTCTAAAATATTGTATCCCCAACAGTGAGCATAAAAGTATGGTAAGAGGGAAGGGCAGAAGAATGGAGCAATTTTATATTTCCCTAGAGTACTCTTCTAGACTCCAGCACTGAGAAGCTCAAGGACTTTCTGGGCCAAAATTGGTGCCTTGTATTAATAGACCTCAGTGGACAAGCTGAGATAACTGTCTGAAGCTCTCTAAGTCCCTTTTGGCAAAAAATATGTCAAGTTTGGGAAAAATATAATGTGTTTAACGCTTAGCCTCATGCAAAATAGCTCTCGCGTATGTGCTGAAGAGTAGTCTGTTTTCTTACATTGGATCCTTGTGTCATAGGCAATTTTCAGCAATGGTAATGCTATGTAATCTTTCATATGATATTTTTTCACATGTGAGCTTCAGTCCTTAGTACTTGGTGCTAGAAACCTCATTCTGTATTCCATTTCAAGTATAATGCGAAAAAACTACAGTAGCGTGAGAACTCTGACAAGATGTCCTGGACAAACGTTGCAAGACTGAGGGGAAAAAGATCACATTATTGCCACGGGTGACTTAAAAAGTCGGTAGCCATCTCCTTTGACTGTGAGTAGAATTTGCTGCACATTCTACATCCCTACACAGAGTCAGAGTCACGTTGGCCGTGACTTTAGGAAGAAGAGAATGGTTAAGACACTAGAGCAGTCAGAAGAGTGAGGGGCCTACCTTTGCTTCTGGGTAGCTGACTTCCTCAGTCTGGAGGCCCAGGCATTCATTTACAGCTTGATGATGGCTTTCGGTATGAATATAGGCTGAGCCTTGCTGCAGGATTCTGCACCTCCCAATTACTGCAGAAATGTAATAATTATGTCTATCAGCAAGACTTTTCTCTCACACTGTATCATTCATCTCTGAGCAATCAGTTAAATAAATGAATGAATTAAATCTTATCCGTCTCTGTCAAGCAAGGGCTACAGTACTCGTTTAATAGGATAAGCAGGACCATATCTCTTCTTTTAAAGCTGGAATCTATTTAGCAAAGTGTAATCCATATTTAAGTGGACTCAGTAAGTCAAATTGGCTGACCACAAGGAAGAGGCAGAGACTGACCCTTCTTTAACAAGATTGCTGATATCTCTATTCTATTTCATCACTGAAATAAGATCCAGTGAAAGACCAGCATAGGCCATGTACTAGCTACCAGTTGAGGAAAGCAATGAGGATTGTAAAGAACAATAATAACATCATATCCTTTCCTTCTGTCCCCTTCTCCTTGGGTGAGCCTTGAAAAGGAAAAGCAGAAGCATAGTACATTTTAATTAATTAATTTGTAACATTTCTTGTGCATAGTGGTTGTTATAAAAGCAAAGCTATCATCAAAATGCACATTTAACTTTTGAACCTATACTTGCATGTTTAATATTAAGTATATGGGTAGTTTCAGAGGAGCCAATGGTTATAAAAGCATGATACCATCAATGGGTCTACAAATCACATTCTGTATGGAATCAAAAATATGAACTGTATGTCTGTGGCAGTAATGACAGCATAGTGCAATCATCAGCTATGCAAACTGCCTCAGTGAACCATTTGTGAATCTTGTTGTCTGGGGCATATCTACATGCAAAAGAAGGAAGAATTAATAGAAAATGGCCGTACACATACCGGACAAGAAATATACTGCAAATAGGTAGTAGGATAAGAGCAAGCTGAAAACTATATTTTTCAAAAAGATTCAATGAAAAATTTTTAGAGCTGGGGAAAAGAGAGACTTATTTTCACTTTTTTAGTCCAGATTTTAAAATCGCATGAGTACTTATGCTATGATTTTTATTTTTTGGGGGGGACTGCCATATTTCTTCCTGCTCAGGCACACCTCACTGAATAAGGCAAGTTTCTGCATTTTGTATATTGAATGGAATCTGTTTTTCATATTTACAGCTAGATAAAAAGTGCAAATTCAGGTGTATACCTGCATTTGGCCTTTCCCCAGACTTTTATGAAAATTTTTAGTGGATGAAATGGTTAAAGATGTTAATTTAGCCATTAGTACAACAGTTCCATCATCAAAAAAAAAAAAAAATCATATAACATCATTAAAAGCCAGCCACTGAATAATTTGGATGGCAAAATAGTATATCTGGAGGTTGGACAAATGACTATGCTGAACTTTACATTTCAACAGTAATAAAGAACTTGCAATATCTTGATTCTTCATTTACTACTTTATCTTGAGATAAATGTAGATTCTGAGTTTTGATGTAGATATAGGCTCTGTTTTTTTCTCTCTGTAGTTTATTATCTAAATACTATCCGTGCTCTACATATTTAGCACAGAATTGTATACTGAGGTACTCCATGTGCTTTTCTTCAGGTATCATGATGCTCACAGCCTTGAATTTGGGCAGCAGAATGATCCAACTTGTATTTCTGATGTCATCACCAGCATATCCATTTATTGGCCTGAGTGAGTATTTTCCATTAGTGACAGCAGTGTATACAATTTCATTAAAGGTTCTGGTGAGGAATTTCAGGAGTCCAAATTCTCCTCATTTGTACTCAGCAACCTGGAGTGCTGCAGTGTAAATGTGCTCCCTAATCAGTCAAGGTTGCCCTAATTTGCCTTTCACAGTCACATATCCTCTCTATGTTGTTGAGGTGGGCAAAGGACATACTACATTTTTTGTTCTGGGATGAGTGAATGTAAAAACCTCCATCAGGTATCTGTGATTCACTGGGCTCCATTAGAAATTGACAGTTCAAAAACGGTTAATACCAAAACTTATTCCCAGAAAGTTCCCAGATTGTTAAAAATGAGGTTCAAATATTCTGAGTGAGTAAGTGCAACTATAAACAATAATATGATAGGTCGAAAACCAATTTTTTTCATATTCCATTTCTTGCCTATAACACAACAGGAAACAGGCAATTTTTTGCGTATGTTTATCTATTATTGGTGGTTGCACTGAAATTGTTTCAGCCAATGAGCTTTTTCTGAAAACAGTCACTAATCATACCCTGACTAGTTTCAGCATAAAACATGTGTTTGTGTGTTGTGTTTTACTTTTACTTCTGCAATGTAATAAGAAATTCTGCCCCACAATCCAACTTAAGTAAATAATGACACTTGATACTTCAAAGTATGCGATGTCTTCCTGCATTAGTTTCAAGATCACTCCTTGAAGCAGTTATGATTGATTGTGTGAACATAGATGATCAGTTTTGGAAGAGGTCTGAATTACAAATTTGTGCTCATACACTGGTATTTTTGTATTACTAAAGCTTACTAACCTTTAGTGAACTTTATAACCTGAAATCTCTTGAAGGAAGTCTTATATAAAATGCAACTATTTTTCTTTATCTAAAGTTTACTCAAAAATGTGAATACATGTTCTTCTTCCTAAAGCCCTTCATTCTTTCATCAAGTGTGCTTGTTTTAAATTCATTGCTTTTTCCACTGTATAAACTAGGTGGACCTGAATACTTACGGGAAGAATCTAAAGCATTTGGTTGTTATTAGAGAGGAGATAGCTGACTCACACATGCAAAAAATTAAAGAAACTTTACAAATGTTCAAGTGATTTTTGTTTTGTTTTGGGGCTATACAGCACCAAACCACATCCTGTAGTACAACAGATCTTTTCCCTTTTTATTTTTGTTGTGCAGTATTTCAGGTTAATAAAACAAACAAGGAGAATATTCTCTATTCCCAGCATTTTATTATTTTTATTTAAATATAACATACTATACATTGTTACTCAGTGATTCTTGTTTCCCTTTTCTTTTTTAAATCTCTCCCCTGTTCTCCTTTTGCTCAGGAGTCTCTTCTGCTGAGGGTGATAGAAAACAGAGCTTACGGTTTAGTGTTTGTGATACTCTGGATAGACTGTCTGCAGTTCGCTCCCACCACAGTGGGTATTACAGTATGTCTGTCAATTGTGCAAGAATTATCAGTTTCTTCAAGGATTTTTTATTTTGGTTAATTCTCAGAAACCACTATTCATGTCACAAATGGCTCCTCACCTTTTCCATTTTCAGCCTCTGAGCAGCACAGTATTTTCAGTCCTGAAACTGAATCAATCATGTTTATGTATAATCGCTCCCCTGACCCAGTAATCTAGGTAGTTCTCTCAAAAGAGAACCTCATTTGTACCCTAAGTGTTCTTAAAGTGGTCATCCAATACTACGTTTGCCCAAGCAAACATTAAATGTTCACTGTGGGTGGTCCAGTATGTCTTGTCATTTTTAATTATGGATCACAAATTTTAAACAACAGAAACTCCCTTTTATTATGGTAGTTGAGTTTTGCTAATCATCTGCAATTACACTTAAAATCTGAAATTCTTATTTCCCTTTTTTGAAAAATCTCATTTGTTAAGAAGCAAGCTGGAGATAAAATCCATGAAATACAATGTTAGCTATCAGCTAAAATGTTGTGTCTCAAATGACTTTCTGGTTTTAAAACAGTTGACTTTATTTAAGGACAGGAAATACAATCTGACTGTTTTGTATTTTATGGGAAAGTTATTTTTTTGCTTTTTTTAAACAGCTAATATTTAAATAACAGATTAAGATTGAAGTGCTGGTTAAACATTGACTTAAATAAGTTATAGAAGATCCCAACAACACCAGCCTTTATAGAGGTTAAACATTCTCAAAAAGACACATTAAGCAAGGCTCTCCTTTGTACCAAAATACAGTTTCCAAACAATAAAAATAAAATCAACTTTTTCACAACAAGAAATATCGAAGATAAAACTGCAGCATCCATATAATCTCATAGTTATCACTTAAAGTATTTAGAACAAAATAATATTATACTACTTTTGTTTCTTACTACAGACACTGCAAAGGCTTATTTATTTATTTAGTGGAATACAACGTGAAGACAGTGGTACAAATTGGTTGACATACTGTTTTCTATTTACCTGCTCTAACAAAATGAATCTCAATATGGTTACATTGATGAGCTATCCAGAGCTCTCTAAAGTTACAGAGTAAAGCAAAACATAAAACAAACCTTATGTACCTTTAATTGAGCAGACTTCATATTATGCTTAACTTTATTATACTGCACTTGCTCAAGTTAAGCCATGGGACTAGTAACACTTCATAACAATGTGCTGGATATTATGTATTTTGAGCCTTCAGTTACTACGATGGATACGAAAGGCATGCTAAAGCTGGACACCAGCATGGCTTTTTGGTTGGCTCTCATATATAACATACATGTGAGTAATAATCTCTGTTAAATGCATGAGAATGATTTTGGATCCTATCCCTCAGTCCTTATTTAGGTATTGCTCCCACTATATGCCAGTGACTCTACAAGCTGGTAACAAGGACCAATGAGTGCATTAACTGACTAAGGAATACAGGACTGTGTGCCTTCTCACTTACCTTTCGGAGGCCAAATTTTACACTTGGGCATTCTGTCCTGCTTAATTCTAACATCTGTGATTTCAGTGATTTTAACAGGGCTGTGCACATCTAGGTTCCAGCCCAATGCTTGCTGCAAAATCTCTCACTGATTGCAGTGGATTAGATCTTAGTTCCAAACTGAAATCAAAGGCAGGTGGATATACACACAGATGCATTGATTCCCAAGTACAGATGTGGCCCCTTTTCTCAATTTCAAAACAGCAGAAAGACCCTTTGTACAAAGTATTTCTTGAAGTTTGTTCTTGAGTGCTGAAACCCTCTCCAACATAGATACACCCAGTACCATAAATCCAAGCACTGCTTGTTTGGTCTTTTTGCTTAAGTGCAAGACAGTTTAGGAAAAAATGGATTATACACATTAAATTCTGCCTTTAAAGCCTTGTCCATTACCTATTCTCAGAGTACTTGTGAGGTTTTGACATTTTAGCCTATCAACCTTTTGTGAAGTACTGAGAGAAAGGGAAAATAACAAAGAAGCAAATGAGGAAAACATTTCAAATCAAAAAGATATTTAACATCCTATTAAATAAATAACTTAGAGAGAAATAAAAAGGAATGAAGTTAGAACATACAAGCAAACCATACTATTCGTTTTGTTAGAACAGTTTTACACTACTTTGCTTATATTCCTTAATCCTATCCATTCTTCCACAAGGCTTCTCCAGAAACATCTTTATTTGTGCATATGATCCAAGTGCTTCCAATAAATGCTTGCGTGTCCAACTGTTCATTGGATCATTAGGCTTGAATGAGCAATTAAGGTCTTTGATATGAGTTAGTATTCCATAAATAACTTTCCCCCCGAAGATCATTCAAGATTGTCTCTCGTCCCTTAAGTTGTATCACAGAGATAAAAAAACCCCATTGTTCGCACTGGCAATCGCTTCTATCCCATTTGATCCAGCTTGTATCTTGATTAGAAGATATGACACCAAACTAATTAAAAGTATTTCATGTGTCAGCAGTGAGTATGAAACCTTCAAAGGCTTCCCCTGCTCTCTTTTCAAACAAGCAGACGTCTGCACTACTTCTTTGCATTTATTCTTCAAGAGGATTACCAGATATTGTTGACAAAGAGCCTTTGGTTCAACTGCATCGATAAAACAGTTCCTTCATCTATGACATTACTACCATTGGAAGAAAGTGAGCTGAAGTGTTTTTCCTTCTTGTTTTCTGTCCCCTCTTTGTGGCTCCCCGTCCATTCAAGGCTACAAACATTTGCCTTCCATTGTGCTTCCAATTTAAGGATGCATATGTGTTATATCCATTTTCTTCTATTCTTTCCTTCAGTTTGCAATCACTGTTAAACTCTTTCTGTTAAAAGAGGGAAACAAATACACAAATTCAGAATATAAATAATGTTTCAGAGTTGCAGCATACTGAAGTTAAATAGCTTCTAAAAATGTTTTGGACAATTTCAATGTTTGTATAAGACATCCTTTTAGGATTCTAAAATGTATTTACAGAAATATTTCACTATGTCCATAGCATTTAAAGCAACATCAGCTAGGCTGCAAAAAACGCAATCAATGAAAGATATAATCAATTATGCAATATATAATTAAAGTAATAGAATGATATAGTTCACTTTCACTTGAAACTTCTCTGTGTTGGAATATGGCAGCAATATTAAAACAAACTCTCAGTCATAAAGTCAAAGTATGAGGTGGCAATCTGGGAATCATTCATCATATTTCAGCTCTAATACAACCCTTAAATATCTTGAACGAGATTATTAATACCATATGTTAAATAAATCTGCATGGCATAGGCCTACTTCTTATTTAAAGTAAGATCCTTTACACCACAGTGGCTGTGAAAAAGGGCCTTTTGAATTGGTGCAAACCACCGTTGTGCTGTTCTTATAAATGGTTGTGAGGCCTGTCTACTTTGCTGACGTCAAGAGGGCCTTAGCCTAAAAAAGGAATCATATATGACTCTGTGTCTTATTGAGAAAATGTTCACAGTAATCTTATAAGCAGTTTTGTTTACAGTACCAAGGATTAAGGTTTTCTATTTTTTCAAGAGAATTGTTAGGAAGGATATAAAATACAAACATGTAGGAAGCATGTGGGAGAGACTTTCTATAGTGTTAAATACGGTTACACAGATTTCCATCTCTGTAATGAAGACAAAAATGCTTGTTTTCACAAATAATTCCTACATGTGAAAGAACCAGTTTGATTAAGTTACTTATATTTCATTTAGAAAGCCTTTGAAGTAGGACATTTTCAACCATTTAAATGACTACCCAAATATAGCATTTCTGCTGTTCCTGCATTTCAGAAAACAAGAAGTTATTTCAGAGCTCACAGACAGAAGCATGTCAGAATCTCAGTGTAATCTGCCTAAGTACTTGTAGTATTTTTAAGATGTCTACCATGAAGACAATGGAAATGTGTCTAAATAATAAAACTTTTTTCATGATGCAGATAAGAATTTCAGGGGTATTTTATCTTTGATGATGATCAAAGTCTTTAGATAGTCAGCTAATAAGGATAATAGAAAGTATCCATAGGCATCTCCACTGCCTATTCATTTAAATTAGAATTTTTAAACTAGTTAATGTTCAATACTTTGGCACAGTAAGAATTTTCAGGTCGATAATTGAGGTTTTACAGTTTCTGTTAAGACCACAGAACACATTTCTTAACAGGATTGCACATATCATTCAAGCTTGATTTGACTTCCACCATCCTCTTTAGTTTGGAATTAGTAATCGGTTGAAAAATGAATGTTGGGAAAAACACTGTGAGGAGAAGATGCTCTCCAAAATGACTCTTAATACTCCCTGCATTCATAAAGCTACATATAAGTCATTTAACTTACTTGCTCTAATATGCCACCTTCTATGTCAAGGTGTTAAGAAGGCAGGTTCTCAAGCACAGTAATTTCTCCTATCTGCTAACACTTTACTTTGCTGAAGAAATCAAATAGTGAGTCTTCCTTTGCTCCCTCATCCTAACCAAAGTCAGTCAAATGGCAACGTGTTTGATAAACATAGAAACAGTATCACTTGACTTGTTTTCCCAGATGCAGAATTGTACTGGAATCCAAACTTTTCTCTCTATTCTTAGATGTTGCAAAGAGAGCAGATGATGTTGTGGTGCGGTTAAGAAGTCTCATTGGCAGGGGTCATTAGCCCGAGACTGCTTTGCTCATTTCAAACGAATTTCAGTGTAATCCAGCACCAGTGTGTATTGTGCACATGCTTAAGAGTGTTTTTAAAGTTTTTATTGGTTCTGCTTTCCATATCCATCTGCAAGCTGCCACACTGTAGCAATATGAGTCTAACTGCAAGTCTTGGGAGGGTGGGAAAAATAATAACAGAAGCATTCTCAAAATCTCTGAAGTATTATGGAATAGGTTTTGATAAGTCATTATGTTGTGATATTATGATGTGAATAATGAAAAACTATCCCACCTGGAATTAGAGAAAAGGCTTTCCACATTCGTATCCCCCTGTCAACACTATTCCTAATACACTGTGAATTACTGAATCTTATGATGGCAGTTTCCACCTATCATACATGAAAGCTGCCTATAGAGTTGGGATGAACTTCCATGACGCCAGCATTGGCAAACAACGTGGATAGAAAAACTTGTCTTAGGCTTTAGGACAGATAGTCACAAATGACTAAGGTAAACATTGCTAACTGAGACACATGAATTTACTATGGTACCTTCACATATGTCCAGGAGCATATGCAAAATCAATGAACGGGGCTTAGTGGTAACTTACAGTGCTTTGACAGCTAGTAAATATACCCTTATGCCTCTCAGTGATGCAGGACTGAGCACTGATCATCCTCCTTTTCTGTCCAGAGTGATTTTAGAAATTAAAATCCACATTTAGGAGGAAATTAAGAAAGACTTCTCTGTTCCAGTCTTTCTTTCCTTATTGCAATTCCTTAATATGACTCGCGTGTTTAAAAGGTTAGAAGTAACCTTATGAATGATAAATGACTAGCCACAGTACAGATGAGGGAAAATAAAGTTTATATAGTTTATGTGAACTAAACCCACCCAGTATAAATGCTTCCTTAAAAAAAAAGGACCAAATGACTTCAACCCACTTGAGTGTCAATTGATTCAGTCTCTGTGGTGAGTCTGGTAGTCTCAGACTGGCATTGCTTCATTATTTTCAGCATAGGCAGGCTTAGCTGCACTGCCTGAGATTAAACCCAGTGTCAGTAGCTATCCATGAAGTGCTCCCATTAAGGCTTGTATATGTTCTGAAAACTGAGTAATCTGAAGATTGGCTCATAATCTTTGTAGATGACTTGAATAAGTAAAGATTTATGTGGGTTCAAACTTACTGGAACTGGCAAAACTTGCAAAACTATAGATCAAACCAGATGTAATACCAGACCAATCTTGTGTCCATGCCACCATGTGCATTTGTGAGTATAAAATGGAGTTCAGTAGCCTGATTTAATAGACCATGTTCCTTGCTATTAAAAATATTTGGATGGCTACTATGTTTTTTACTAAAAAGATCAGTAAACCTAAACTTACACAAATACACATACAGTATATATGGATAGCTTTCAAATGATCCCCAAATTCTGCTCAATCATAAGTTCACATGCCTGCTGATATGAAACTCTATTTTCCTGTACTCCCTGTAATTCTATATATTAATTAGCACAGTTCATTTAAAGCTGGCTACTCTGGAAATCTCTGCACCCTCAGTTTGAGAATTTGGTGTATCTGCTCCATCAGCTACAGTTTCCAAGTTTTGAGGTACTCCTCATACCCCCCCCCAAAAAAAAAAAATTATTGATAAAGGTAGCTGTACGGCAGAAAGAAGGAAAAATAGCCCTAGAGATTACATTTTGTAGGTCCTTCCCCATCGGCCACTACTTGACAGGAGACTTGCCTGGAGCAGTCATCGTGGTAAATACCAGCAGCTGCTCTGGTGTGATGGGAGCCTGACAAACAGGGGGGAGTTTGTGGGGAGCGGGGGCTGCTGGTTTACCAGGGGATGAAATTTTGATGAACAGCTCATTTCAGCTCTAATTAGTAGTAATACACAGATAAGTGAGCTTTTCAGTAGGTAAGAGAGGGAACTGTGCTGACTACTACGAACCATTTTAAAGAAAAAAAAAAGGATACTTACAGAGCCATAGACTTTTCCTTTTTTGTTCATGGCTAAATAATAGTTGCTTTTAATGGATTTAACTGCCACAACACCGATTTCCACAGATGTTATCTCCAATATGCCTAAAAAATAAAAATTGAGATATTTAATCACGTCATTAAAGGATTTTTTCACCATAGAAAAAGAGCAATAAACCTGAAAAATACTAAACTTCTAATAAACTGACCAACAAACTTTAGCAACATTCTTCTGCAAAACATTGCAAGAATATACACAAACATTGTTTCAATTAACATGTTTCCCTTGCTAACCCTGTATTTTAAACCCCATAAATACTGAAACAGCTCCATTCTTCTTAACATAGATTTTACTAAAATTTATCAGAAGAGACATCTGAACCACAGCATTAAATTAAATCTATAGCATATGTCAATAGAATGTTAATTTACCCTAGTCTTCAAAACCAGTGGTAAACTATTTATTCCTTGTAGGATATTTAGATAAATTAAATCTCTTGGCTGCATTGTGCTGATAAATTCATTTTTGGCAAGTGTGTTGACGTTCTGGGATATAGTAAGACTAACCCTAACGGCCACATTATCTTTGTCTTTCAGATATCAGAAACATTTTGCTCTGTTTGTAATAAATATGATTAAGTTTTTTCTTTAAAACAAACTCTTTCTGGGATACTGGATGGCTAAAGGGGCCAGTAATGGGAGACAGAGCTTTTCATCTCAGTATTTTCAGTCCAAGTGCATACTGCTTTGGGAGCAGTGGAAGTCATGACCACTTACGTGGTGACTTTAGCGATCTCTTTTCAGTTATTAGCAGGGTAACTGGATGTTGTTTCGGCACCATGTTTTAATCTAGGATAAATATAGCTCCAACCAAATAACTCCTAAAATGATTTATCCATTTTATGCAGATAGGATGCCTGGCTCCAACTTTTCTCCTAATGTTAAAGCTGTAGTAGTTGAAACAATAGCCCATCTAACCCAGTGGTCACACAGTTGCTACCACTGGAGAAATTACAGGAGATGTAGAGCTGATGAGAAATTTTAGAGAAAAACACCCTAGACCAGGCCAAGAAATAATACAAGGAATAGATCAGCTGGAACAGCAATAAATTGCCAACAACTTAAAAAAAAAAAAGAAAGGTACCCATGGTAACTTTCTTCCAAATGTGTGCTATGCCTTTTGTCTTCCTTGATTTTCTGCAGGAGCATTCAATCATGCCCTAAAGTATTTGTGCTCAAAATCAAGAACAGTTAAGTGGAGTGCCTTAAATTAAGTGGATTACAAGCTACTGGAGGGTGAGAATGTGGTGTGATTACCACAACACCCCCTTCTTTTTGTGTGGCTGACATGTTTTTTCCCTTTTCCATGCTAAAAAATGATGAGAAGAATTCAGTCAATTCCTTCTACATAAAATTAATTTCCGTAATCCCAACTGTGACACTAGTAAAACTAGGCTGGGTCCATCTCTAACAACAACTGCCAACCAAAAAAAAATTTGATATTGGCATTACATGGAGCATTATTAATTGTTTTATGTGGAAATTGATTAAACGGAGTTATATTTTGTCATACTATCCTTGTAACAATAACACTATATTAGGCTAATTCAATTGAATAATACACTTGTGAAATGTTTGAGTGCAGCTGAAGTAGAACAGTGCTTAAACATGAAACTTTTGCTGAATTAACCCATTTTGAATGTTTTGTGCTTGAATGATCTTGATATACTGCTATTCAATACAATACCTAAGTCAATGCAACAAAAGTATTTGTTTAATTCATGAAAACACAGCAGACTTTTCTGATATACTTTGGTCACAATCTCACACTCCATTATATCCTTAACAGGCCAGCTGAGAGGAGGTCATGAGAAGAAATGTTATTGCATTTACATTATATACCACAGGAATTAGTCTGGTTATAACCAGTTGTGCTGTTTTACTGTAGCCAAATGTAGCTGAATTCTTCAGAACGGTTATCAGTTTGATCTCATCCCCAATGATCATGGATATATTTTCACTGTTTCCTGTATTTGGAATTGTAGTTGAAAAATGTTACATAACTTTCAGAGATAAGTATACAAATTCTAACCTCTGCAGTCTTTTGGAGGAGACGGGGATTTCAATTGATGTTTTTATTTCAAATAAATGTAATACTCTTGATCTATTATCCCTTGGGTGCAAAGGATCTAATTTGGTACTTATCTACCCTGCTGCTATCTATAAACCCCAGAGACTTGACTGGAGTTACATGCTTGTTACAAGCACTGAACTAGCTTTTGTGTAGACTGCAAATTATTCAGCATTATTTATAGATTTTGCTCTGGAGGAGATTCGCTCATGAGTCTGACAGAAATGCATTGAAGGCAATGGGAATCTTTATACAGGCGTCAGGGATGCAGGCACAAATTCCAGAGTTTAGAATGACGGCAGCAACTCATTTGACATGGATCTACAAGCAGAAGCCATAACGTCTTTCTAGAACTTTGAACCAGACTGGATTTAAATCAAGTGTCTTTCATGTAAGGGTGAAAATATGTTTCTCTTACTCGAGTCATTAAATTCGCCAAGAAAATATAAAGAAAAGAAATTGAGGCCTACACTTTGTAGCTCAAAACTATAAATAGTATTTTCACCATCTAATGAAACTGACTTCTTCGAGGGCAGAAGAAATTATGCTGTATCTACCTAAGGTTTATGTAGTAGAGCCATGGGCCATGATTGGACTTACAACCGCAATAAGAATAATAGATAATTTCCATGGGCTCTGAGGATAAGACTCTGTAAATTAAAGTAGTTTCATATTCTTCAAGTACTATAGACTTGAAGATACAGGCTTATACATAATCACAGACCATACGTCTGAAAGGATGCCAGGAGATCAAGTCTACTCCACTGCCTCAGTTAAGGTAACTATTCTTGACAGATAGTTGTTCTTAGGGACTTTCAAAAATTGACATTCTACAGCCCCCCCCTCCCATTCCACTATCTACCATAGAAAGATTTTCCTAACATTTAAGCTAAATGGCCTTGCTGTCATTTGAGCCCATTAGCTCTTGTTTTAACCATAACTGTTGTGAAAAAGAAACTATTTTTCCCTGCGGAAACCTTTTACGTGGTAAAGGACTATTATTACAAGTACCTACCAAATTTTTCTCTTTAAACAAGCCCAGTTTTTCAAAGCTTTCCTTAAAACTTTCAGTTTTTCTAGGCTTTTGAACACTCCTGTTCTTTGTCCCCACAACATGGCCATAATACTCTTATCAAAGCCTTATCAGTGTTGAAACAGGAAGGAACATTTAATATTTCCTACAGAGGATATATGCATACTCATACATTTATGCATAGACCTATGAATATTTCATTTCTTCACAATAATGGGATAATATTGATTCATGTTTGATTTGTGATCCATCACCCTGGGATGCTTGAAAGAAACATAAGCAACCATTCCTCATCCCCTATTTGTGAAGTTGTTTACTCCTAATTAAATTTCATACTCTGCACATGCTCTAGCTGAGTGGCCTCTTATTTAATTTTTTAATCATTTCTCTAATTTGTCAAGGTGACTTTGAGCTCTTATTCAGTCCTCAAAATCCTTGCAACTATTCCAAGTTTGCTATTGTGTGCAACTTTTATAACCATACTTTCTATTCTTTTGTCCAAGTTAATAGAGAATTATTCATTAGAAGACACCTCAAAGAGACTCTGGCAAAACTTGATGCCTCTGTTCAACTGGCAGCAAAAACTTGATAATTCCTGCATAGGACTTTCCATACTGGAGTATTTTCACTTAGATTTTCCTTGCTTATCTTGGTTAAGGGAATATCATTAGAGAAACTGGTTTAAAAAATCTTCCCAAAATCTATGATATCTGCTGCTTCTCTCCTATATATGAAGATTTTTATCCATCACAGATGAAAATAAGGTTGGTGTGCTATTCTTTATCTTTGATGAATTCATCTGTTTGCTAATTTCCTAGGCAGGTGCTTATAAACATATTTAAAAATTACTTTTCCCATATTTTTTCCAGTCATAACTCTGTAAACTTCAACAATTACAACCAATCCCCTTTCACTGCATTCACTGTATAAGCATGGTTTTCAATACCCAAACCATTTCCACCTCATTATAATTAGAAACATTTTAAATATCAACTTGAGATGTGCGCTGTAGCCATGCATGTGTTCTCTTTACAGGTCCCAAAGGCTAGAAACATATTCCCCATAGAACCCAAATATATTTAACTTAAATAAACTGTATTTTTATAGTTTATAAAAGTGATCATTATATAAATGACAAGGCAACAGAAAACTGACTGGCTGTCTTGCTCTGCACAGAGGGACTATAAAAAATAAAAGTAAAAAATTGCTCTTACATAATTCTGTACGCTATTTCCAAATGTTTTAGGTTGTTATACGTATGATGGTAATATGAAGCAAAAAAAAATTTACAGAAAACCCTGGAATTGTGTGAAATTATGTCAAGCAATTTTTTAGAAAACAGACAGCTTGACAGAGT